>NC_079398.1:6753669-7353669 GCF_029220125.1 Pseudoliparis swirei
GGAAGGATCAGTACAAAGAATAATTTTAGGTAGGCCTACAGTATGTTTTGCAGCATAATGCTAAAAGCAGCTAAACTTGATTTACATCAGCAAAGACATGAAGACATGATTGTGTCAATTTATCTCAGTGAAGTATGTTGAAGAGTTGCACAAAGAGTGAAGAGGTTTACCTATACATGTTAGCTACGTTTAGCTACCCTGTATTTAGGGATGGCAGAGTGGGATAATAGGGTCCAGTATGACATGGTGGAGCTAAATCATTTCGGGCTTCGTGAGACAAATTCATGTATTTCACACTAGCAAGTCAAGCATATGAGATGGTCTGTAGGTAAACAGGTGACAACACCATTAGCTACTATGAATGGATATGCATCTTTTCATAAGGGAAGAGTGTTTTTCTCTCCATCATAATCCCCCTTGAAGAAGCGTTAGCTAGTAGCTACCATCAAATGATCTTGTGATTTACCCAACATATTTTCACCACTAACTCCTCAAAGAGAGGCCATGGGCCCTTCGCTTCAACCTATGATTCTCTAAGTAACCTTGCATAGCAAATAAAGTACTTGGTCAGATTTAGGGAAAGATCAACAAGTGTGGTTGTAATGCCACTGGTATTAGTAAAGTATGGAAGTTAGATGTAAAAACATCAGCACAAAAAATCCATGTTTACTTATTTTTACATGAGACACAGACAGTTAGCTCACATACTCTAGTGATTGAACTATCTCCAGGGGTCTATGATCGGTTATGATCAGTGCGCTGACGCCTGTAGTCAAACGAACACAGGACTTTCACTCAGGAAACCGGAGTTGGTGTGATGTCACGTGATGCTTCTACACTGAGTTACATAACATTACCTATGTTTTTGAACAGGCTTATTTATTTTCAGCCAAAGTGGCCAAAACCTAAAGCCACTTCCACTGCTCCACACCATTAACAACGGCACTACGCAAAAAGAAAACATTATGAGAGGAGATGAGTTCACAACCTTCTGTGAGCCAAATCCGTGCAATTATTATAAATAAACTCTACATACTGATAAGCAACGTATACAAAACGAGATATAAACTCTTTCTCACCACAAATATCTGTGTATTTAATCTATTTTAGTGTGGTGATGCAGGCCCCTAAGCTCCCCTAAAAGCAAAGTGACAGTAAACAGACATCACTGTTAACAGTTCTTATTGGGAAAACATCTTTGGTCGAACACTACAACTAAACAATACGCAAACAAATGGAAAACATGCCATAAAAACAATGTACTCCTTCAAATGTATGACACAAATGTGATAATTATGTAAATAAGTCAATTTGTTCTGAATATCCAGGTCTCCATGACAACCTTTGGTTGTGTGACTGTCAGATCTCCATGGTGATGTCTTTGTCCATGACCCTGGGGAGTCCTGTCGTTCTCATGGACCAGCTGCTGATATGCCGCAGGTCTCTGGGTCAGTCGGAGATGCTGCTGACCCAGACCAAGCTATCCGACTGTATGAGGCCTTCAGTTCAGCCTGCTGCCACCAGAGTCATCTCTCAACTGGGCAGCAACGTCATCCTCCGCTGTGATGCCACCGGCTACCCAACACCGACCCTGACCTGGATCAAAATCTTGGCCCACACTGGTGAGCAATCAGGGGTCACTCTTAGCTGATTAAGTGGTGTGACTCAGATCTGAGCGTCACGTCATGTCATGTTGTGATTTGGTTCTCTGTACAGATTGTTGCAAACAGGACATCCTCGAGAACTCTGACCAGCTACACAGAAGTTTGAAGACCTGTAAGTGGTGCGGTCTTGTCTATTTTAAGATAGAAGGTTCACATTTATATTACCTTTCATCCAGAATGGGCCAAGGAGCTCTATCGGTTAGAATAAAAAGCCAGTAATATTAGACCAAACAATAGTTGCACACATCTTTTTTCTAATAGTGGACCTCCTTTGAAATATTCTTTCAGTCTGGAAGCCCCCAACCAGAAAATCTTTGAAGTAAAGAAAACATGCATCTGTAGATACAATTCTAGGTCTGTGTAAAACTCTTTGGGCATACATGTGGATGGAAAAATGTTGACCAGAAGGGGGTCCAATATTACAGGGGCACTGGCTACCCAACACCCTTGTCCTACCGCAGGACCGATGCACTATGCTCTCTTGAGATAAAAAAAATAAATATTTTGGTCTTGGTTGTGGTTCAGGCTTCCAGTTGGGACTAGCACTTGAAATAGTTAGGTCTATGTACAACTCTAAGCTATACTTCGAGGGGAAAGATGGGTAAAGTCTGCTGAGAGCTATAAGATTGCAAATTTTTGTTCCAGTTATGCAGCAATCACCTAGAGTGGGCGTTCGCTGGTCGATAATCATCCTGAACGGGTTATCATACGAGGATGCTGGCGAATATCGCTGCCAGGCACGGAACATGGCAGGAATATCCGAAGCCCCCATCAAACTGAGGGTGGTGGGAGTCTCGAGACTATCCCATCTTCCAAAAAAGAAGACCCAAAAGACTCCACCCAAATTCTCAAAATACAAGGAGCCGAACCAGACTCCTACCAACCCCTCAGTGAAGGACAATCAGATCCGCCAAAACATTACCCCACCTTCCATTAAAAAGACCCAGACGGCTCCCAATCCTTCGCCAAATGTATTCCCCATTGTCAGATACATTAAAAGGCGCAAAATGAACCGAACAGATGCAAAGATCCCAACATCTATCAAGTCTTCACTTGCTCCCCAGGACAACTCAACAGCTGCTCTATTGACAGAGAATCAGACCTCCACGATCCATCAGGCAGATGGCGGTAGAGAGGAGGAGTGGGTGGAGTCTCAACAGTGGGCGGAGTCTCAACAGGACAGTGGTGTAGTCAGGAGCAGGAATTCCACGACCCAGACCTCGATGATCCATCAGGCAGATAGGATCTATGTCGTCTCATGGGGTCATCGGACGTGAAGTCAAAAGGACTCCGGGGAAAAAGCAGAGTTAGTAACGTGTGATTCAATATGTATGTTGCTTAGTGGGACCTCTGGCATTCTTTGCCTTGAACAATCCTCTTCAATCTGGCTTAATTCCGTTGTTGCCACTCGAAGCAATTCTTTCACAGTCTGCGAAACCCCCTCACATTTGAATGTCGAGCGGGCCGTTCTACGGAGGGTTTGGCGGACGTGGATGAAAGTATCCGAAAATCGAACACTGCACTTACGCCATGAACGCCGGAATATGAGCGGCTGGATGTCGCGTCCGCGTAACCCTCCATAGAACGGCCCGCTCGACATTCGGTTGTGGTATTTCTGCGTTTGAGACCACTGCCCTACTGGCAAACTTTGCGGTATTTTCATCTCACGCACATGCGCGTTTGACGAAAATACCCTGTTGAACTCAGACAAAGCGAACACGCACATAAAAAAAAATACAAACTTCCATATGAACGTAAGAGCCGCATGAAACCAGGCGAAGAGCCGCCCGCATGCAGCTTGCAAGCCGCGCGTTGGCCACCCCTGCTCTCAGGTTAACCACGAGTGGCAGTACTGAGCAGTGTTGCAGGTAGTTTATATATGGGGCAACTGACACAGGCAATGATGCATGGGTGACGGGGAGATCGCACGTTTTTTACCGCAAGCAACACAAAGTTGTATTGTCAGTCATGAAATTAAATGAAAACGGGAACCTCACCCAAAGACACAAACGGTCTGGAATCTCTTGTTTAAAGCCCATAAAGATTAGGATCTTCTCCCGCACCCAGCCGAGTGGCTGAGGACAGAAATCTGTCACTAAAGCCTCCTTTGTTTTTTATTTTACGAATCTATCTTCAAGCCAGTAGCCAGAAAAGTTGTTGGCATTGTATGTTTCTGCAAATCTCAGATAATTTAAATGGTGATGTATCTGAACCAAAAACACGTTTTATAAATAGTTATGTAATGTCAGAAGTGAGACGTGGTGAACGTTGTGAGAAGAGAGCCACCTGGGCCCCCAAAGTCAATTGACTTAAACCCTGTTACTGCCTCCCACCATGACACCCACTTCTCGAGACAGAAGGTTTTCCTTTTACAGTTCACGAGTTCACATCTGAATGGAACATGACCAGTAGGTGGCACCAGCAGATACAGTATGTCACAGGGATTATTGGCAAGTATACTGTTCTTTCCTAGATAGTATAGCATGTGACAAATACAGAGTCAATTTATAAATAAACATGACCAATCAATAAATATTGAAAGCAAAAGTGCATTTTTCATGTAATGCTTATGGCCTACAATACATAAAGACTTGCTCTACATTCATCCATGAATGAAAATCCTTTTGAATATCACTGAGGGAGTTGAACATCTCCAGTCTCACGAAGAGGAAGAAAGACACACATATGCACATGGAAAGAAGTTATTTTAAGGAACTCTTACAAACACTCCCCCCTTGAGGTCTACTTCTGGACGTGGTTTTATGGAGCACATACCTGAGTCTGCAGCTGCAGGCTGATGCTATGACCTTGTTAGGGTGAACCAAGTCGTCAAGGAAGCGAGAGGGTAATGTGTTGACGGGTTCTTTGTTATGTTGGCTTTTGTTTGGTAATTCTTCAGTGTATTGTGCATTGTATTTCATCTGTATCATTTATATTTTGTATTACGATGATATTAGTATTGTTAGTTTGCAAATATATTACTTTAATTTATGCTGGAAGTGTTTGTGTGCCCTTGATGGTCCTGATATTTACATTCCAAGTGTTGCTGCACATTTCTGCATCACGCTTTCCACCTCAATCCCTTTTCTAAGGATTCACCAATATCCAAATCTGTAAACTCAAACAGGTGTGTGTGTGTGTGGGCAGATACCATTTATGTTCCCGTGGGTTTACACAGAGCACCACATCGTTAATAACATGAAGGGGAAATAACACTGTGTGGCTGTATTTGAGAAATCTCATTTTGGCTTACTAAGACTACCAAAATGAACTAAGACTCCAAGAACCTAATCTCTGCGTATATCTTTCTAATGGTCAGCAGCGGGCGACTCCCGATTAAAAAGAGACGTCTGATTGAAACAAAAGTTAATGCCCGCTGCACAGTTTGCTGTTAATAATTCGTTGAAATATCAGCTGTTTTAAAGCTGTAACGTTAACATTGGGGCTGCAGCTGTACCGCTCTCATGCTCTTCTACTGTGTCATCATGAATGCATAAAATAATAAACAAATATAACAGAGCAAAAGATAATGTTTAATCTTTTAAAATCGAATCAAGTAAGAGTAACAAGGATGCATTAAAGCTATTGCACAATTTGCTAAAAGGAAAGTTACTTAACACACCAACAACATAGTGGCACCAATCTTCTAAAAGATGTTTAAATCTGAGTATTTCACAGAATCTGACACCATTCCCTTTGAGTTGTTGGTAGGACAAGTGAGAATAAATGTAAAAAATGTACCATGAATAAAATTGCAAAAGATTCTTCCTTATGTTGAGGATGGTTGCTAAATTCCGTTAACATATCTCTTATTTGTCATGCTTCACCTGCATTATGACAGAGGATAAAGAATACTTCCTCTTATTTAAAATGAGATAATGTAACCGATGTAACTTCCACCATGAAAAGGTTTCTCTTCAGCCTCCATCAGCGGGTCTGCTGGTCAGGTCGTCACTGTCGGAGAAACATTAGCACATTCACCAGGTTTTAATCTATCTTTTACAATAAGATAGTAAAGTGCTCTATTTTGAATCTAGTGTCCCACTTTTCTTCTAAATGTAGTCATGTAGTGCACGATTAAATGAAATGAATTAATGTTATCAACAGTTTAATAGTTTAGTTTTTGATTATCTACACCTCTTAAAAGCGACTCATGATGAAGTAGCTATAATATAACACTACCCAGCGGTATACGGAGATAGATATTTCCAGTAAGAGGGTCAATCATTATGTGATCATCATAGACCTTGGCGAACACAGTGTCAGCTACAGATAAGCCACTGTGTATTATAAAAATATTCGCCAAGTGTGACTCCTTCTATGAGTCCCTCTGTGACACTGTGGAGTCCTTCAGCTTCCTGGGCTCCACCATCACCCAGGACCTCAAATGGGTGTGTGAACTTCAGCTCCATCACCAAGAAGGCTCAGCAGAGGATTTTTTTTCTTTCTGAGGCAGCTGAAGAAGTTCAACCTGCCATGATGGTGCACTTCTACATGGCCATTGAGGCCATCCTCTGCTCCTCCATCATCGTCTGGTACGCTGCAGCCACTAATGAGGACAAGGGCACAGTGCAATTCTCTTTAAAAAAAAAATCTGGTGCAGATGTTAACTTGTGAAGGTCAAGAATGGAAGAGTCGTAACATTTGTGAGTATCTTATCTCTGTGAAACTTGTAAAAAAGCCATAAAGATACAACATGAGGAAGAAGCTCACGGTCAGAATAGTTGCATATTAAGAAAAATAGTATTGTTTATGAACAAAACGGAGGGAGCCAAGCCCAATATTGACTGTCAGTTTAACCGGGGTTGTCTACAGGAGGGGATTATTCTGTCAATGGAATAGAATAGTTAGATATTTAGTGAAATTAAGTTTAGTCTTGAAACCAAATCAATGAGCTGAAAGATGCAAAAATGCTGCAGAGTTGAATGATGACTCTCATTGCTCACTTTTACATATAAGAAGTGTGATCCATTGACTTTATAAAATGCAAAAGTACTAATTAAAGCCAAACACTGTGGTCTGCTACGCTAAGAAAATCCTCTCAGCAGTGCGTGGTGTCCTGAATCAAGATTTACACTATGTGCCTTATTATAGGAAGTAGAGATAGGACAGGAAACAAGGGCGAGAGAGAGAGAGAGAGAGAGAGAGAGAGAGAGAGAGAGAGAGAGAGAGAGATGCAACCGACAATCACTTCAGTGTAGAAAGCATCTTCACCACCAAGAAACCCAGGGGGATTGTGAAGCACTTCCTACATTGCAGGAAAAGTGTTCATGGTTCTCCAAGCAGACTGGTCATTGTGTTATGCGAGGGCAGCAGGCAGAGTTCTCAACAAAAAAAAGGTTTATTGGCTAGGATCGAGCAGGAACAGGGACAAGAACCGGACAGGAACAAAAACGATCAGACAAAGAACAAGCAGGAAGACACAGACTAAATACATTGGGGAACGAGACACAGGTGGAGACAGAGGTGGAAACAATCAGGGTTGGAACAGACGAGCACAGGGAAGGACGAGCAGGGAAACAGAGGAAACCAGACAGGGACTTCAAAATAAAACAGGGAACACTCCAGATCATAACACATTGACAAAAGAGGTGAATTTAACAACGAAATATGAGGGACATGGCTGAAAACTTCAACATTCAGCTCATGGAGCAATGGGCTTTTGGAAAGGCATAATCAAACCCTCACTGAAATCTTGATTTAAATGAAGAGGGACAATAGGTGGTATGGAGGATGACCCTAGACTGGGCCCTGATGGCAAAGTACTCTAAGCACAACGTGCATGCCGACAGTCCTTACCAGCTGGTATTTGGACAAAACCCAAATCTGCCTTCAATTCTCCACCAGCTCTGGAAGGTACTAATAGAAATATAAAAACATGACCTGTCGTAAGCCGCCCATTGATGACCGTTACGAAACAAGGGAGAAAGTCTCCAGAATGAAAAGTGACAAAGCTTCAGACTCATGAAACTGTTTCTCAAACCGGCATCCCCCGGGTGCTATATTTCATCATTTCACATGATGTTTTCCCTCTCTCTGTGTATTTGCTTTTTCTGTTTGTCAACAAACAACCTGATCGGATTGACCGAACCTCCCCTCAATCTTTCACTGGAGGAACAAACATGAAGAAATACAGTGACATTCGGCCATTTCGCCAGCTGTCCATGGACAGATCTTGTCAGGAAACTATACAGATGTGTAGTTGAGATCAAAAAGAAGGTTGGTGTTGAAGATGGTGGTCCGTGGAAGAGATGGACGTGGTCCGTGGAAGAGATGGACGTGGTCTGTGGAAAAGATGGACGTGGTTCGTGAAAGAGATGGATGTGGTCCGTGGAAGATATGGACGTGGTCCGTGGAAGAGATAGATTTGGTCCGGAGAAGAGATGGATTTGGTCTGTGCGCGAAAGATGGTGGTGAATTTGTAGGAAGACATACTGCAGTCGTCAGCAGATGATGCACTTCCTGCGGCAGCTGAAGGAAGTTCATCCTGCCAGAGACAATGATGGCACCAGCTCCTCCTTCTCTATCAGGTACGCTGCTGCCACTGCCAAGGATGAGGGCGGCCCGCTGAGAGTTGGCTTAAAGTTTGCTTCACGACTCATCCTGCCCGGTACTACAGCTACATTAGCTTAAAGTCTCAATGCGTGACATTAACTCATATTTATTGTCTCATTATTATACATTATACTGTGAACTTGTTTACATTCCTTTACAATAATTTACACATTCTGATTTCTACAGTATTTCTGAAGTATATTTAATTTGTTTGCATATCTCCATCCATAATCCAAATCGCTTATGCTGCTTTAGGGTCGCGGGGCGCTGGAGCCGATCCCAGCTGACATTGGGCGAAGGCAGGGTACACCCTGCGACAGGTCGCCAGTCCATCTCAGGGCTATTTTGCATATTTCTGTTCTATATTTCTGTTTCTCGACTTTTGTAGTGCTCACTGTTTATTTTCTCTCACTATGTTTATTGGCATGCAATAAAACGCTCAAGCAAAACCCTCATATGTCAAACACCTTCTGATTCTAATAGATAAAAGGTCATTTGGGTTAATCCTCTGGGGACCATGAATATTAATTTTGCCAATCGGTGTTGAAGCATTTAAACCAACTTGTTGGACATACAACTGACCACCTACATGGCCATCATCATCATCATCATCTTTGTCATCATCATCATCATCATCAGGCTCTGTTGCTAATGAAACAAGATTTTATTTTTCAGTTAATCCTACGACTGTGTTTGGTGCAACCAACATTTTTAGCTTCTCTGTTCACAACCACTACTATGTTGACCAAAGACGCAATAGGAAGTGCGGTCTTTTTCTAAACAAGAGACCCCCACCTCCCATCCTCCCCACTGTCAGCAGGACAGATCACTCTACAAACAACATCAGCAAACACACACAACTTACAGCAAACACACTCAATCAAATGTTGGTTGCAGGCACTGACTTCCTGTTCTGTTTGCATGCATACACTCACACAAAGAGGGAGAGAGCAACATGTAACACAACACACAAGCAAAGTTGAACTTTAGCTCCTGATTTACAGGCAGATCTTAGATGTTTAACAGAAAGGGGCGTCTAGGCAACACCGAGGATCAAATAAATCTCGAGCTCAGCGTGTTAGATTCTCGTGACAGATTTCCTCTCTTCCTTTCCCCCCCCCACCCCTCAGCTCCACAGAGGCAAGCTTTGGATCAGCTCACGCGGCTAATATAAATACTGCGAGACCTTAGAGCATGCAGTTCTGATTTCAAGTCAGCTTAGGAACCTGGAGAAAGTGGCGTTTTTTATTCCAGAGAAGTTTGAAAGTCACCATGGTCGACAGCCTGGACATGGAGAAGCAACAGAAGCGTTATTGCATCCACACTAAGCATGTCGTCATCATCTGTGTGACTGTGATGGCATGCTCGTTGGCGGTGGGCCTCGGGGTGGGCCTCTCTGGGTCAGGCAACGCATCCACCAGTACCTCCACACCAGCCCCCACAGCAGTTCCTACCCAGCCCCCTCTGCCTACCAGAGGGCCCTGTGCGCCTTCCGCTGACTCTAGCGGCGACTGGGTGAATTTCCGTCTGCCTAACTACGTGCACCCGGTCCACTACGACCTGCATCTGGAGCCGGACCTGGAGGAGGACACCTACACGGGCACCGTGAACGTCCACGTAGAGGTCATTAAGCCCACGCGCCACCTGTGGCTCCACATCAGGGAGACATTTGTGAGCGCCCAGCCCAGGCTGAGGATGCTGAGCAGCCGGGCGGGCTCAAGGGAGGTGGCAGTGAAGGGATGCTTCGAATACATTCCCCAGCAATACGTGGTGGTGGAGGCCACAGAGGAGCTGCCCGCTACCGGCCCGGACGAGGTGTACGTACTCAGCCTGGACTTCCAGGGCTGGCTCAACGGCTCCGTGGTGGGGTTCTACAGGGTCGTCTACACCGAGGGCGAGTTCACCAAGTAAGTCCATATACAACATACGAGAATCAAAAGTAAGTGAACGCCGCTTCAGTTGTTAAAGGACATTAAGGTAACACTTATTTTGACTATATTTAGTATTTATAATTTCTAAGCAGTATATGCAACAAATAAATAGATCACATTTTATAATCTCACGGGATAATACCTGCTTACTACATGTAGTAGTACACAGTATTAAGCAGATATTATACACTTTAATTATTTATTAAGCAATTTTTGCCTCTTAAATATGGTGCATTTTTTATATTGTGTTTTAAACTGTCTATACTATTATAATAAACATGAGCAAATATATTGATGTTGTACATCAAATTAAAGAAGACAACTGGGGCTAAAACACCAACTGAAATAAAAATACAAATATCATAATCATCATTTTGTCAGGTGTCGGCCCACTCAGAACGTTTCCGTAGCTAGCGACATGTAGCTTTGTGCAATCATAAATAATGAGATGTTCGAAAGCAAGAGGACTTCACACAGATTTTAAATATCTTTACAGAATCCTTCTGCACCAAAGTATCACGGAGATATAAGCCAAAGAACACAGATATATTAATCGCTTCATAGCTTTACATTCAGCAAATTCAACATACTTTTGTTCTTGAGAAGAAGAAAAAACGTTTCTCTCCCCTGCATTCCAGCTGGCATGGCTTTAGTGTGTGTGTAGGTCCCTTTAAAAACCAGGCGGACTTTTGGGGAAGCTTCATAGTCAGCTGTCAGGAAGTTCAATTTCAGCGAATCGGATTTCACATTTCAAATATGGCGACGCCTTTCTGTCTCCTATTGGCTCACAGTGCTGTCAATCTTGTCTTTCTTGGTACCAATCGATTCTATCGGCTCTAAGTATTCCAATGACGTGTCGTTCTTTAAAATCCGCCATTCCCCGGCGGAGATATCTGCGCGCGCAACAGCTGAGCTGACAGATCCAAAAACCGGCTTTACGCACAGCACGCACGCGCACAGCACCACTTAGTTTGATCGTTTTTTATCTTTGATTTACTGTTTTAAAGCCACATAATGATGTATTTGCATGTATTGAACACCACAAGTAAAAGTGAAAGTGAAATAAATGGTTTGGTACATGAGAAAAGTCAAATGGCACAGATGGTGCTTCAATGTGCCCAAATGCAAATTTGAGAGACCTCGCCTAAATTCTCTTTCCTAAAAAGTCTCCAACTATTGTTCTGCTTTATTTTTTCTGAGTCAAACTTTGCAGAGAGTCTGTTCACAAGTTGTATTATTATCTGGGTGATTTTAGGCCTTTGCTGTGCATCCATCCAGGAGATATTCATCCTGAAAGTGCTTTTATTTCTAATCGAACCTGAAACTTCTATGAAAATAGAAGTTTCATCTTTATTTACTCTTAACCAGTAACATATATACTAATATTTACACATCTGAACAAAGGCTCACATGTGTTCCCTTTATTATAACACCAACATTATTCAAATAGCTTTTGTGGTTGCAGAGCTACACCCTTTTTAGTTTGGGTATGTCATTTCGAGCAGAAACCTCAAAAATCGGGTGGGGTTCAGGTGCGAGTAAAGTTTTGGAAAAGAATAGTAAGTGGAAAAGTGAATACATTTATCCACTCTTAGGTCAAGAATGAACGGTCATTTAGAATAATACTTATAATAATAATTCAAACTTATACAGCGCTTTCCTGAATACACAAAGCTGTGTGGGTCATATCGGAGGCAGGGTTTAGCAGTTGGAAGTGGTGTGTTTTAAGGGCTTTCTCAAATAATGGTAGGGTGAGAGCCTGACGGATGTGGATGGGAGAGCGTTAAAGAGGGGGGGTGCACTTATCTTCTCTGAATTCAACTTGACACACGTGTTACTTTTGGAAAAAGCTTTAACGCACAACAACGCATAACATATCAAACAAAAAGACAGCACGTTTTAAGTCCAAGCTTGAAAGTTAATGTTCGACATTGGAAATAATATTTTGACAAAATAATCTCATCTCAATGGCCTTTTCAATAAACAATCAGACCTTTTTGGAGCTCTAACTGCATCCCATGGCATTCATCAGCGGATGGAATTGGCTCATTTGTCATGGAGATACTCTGGATGAAGTTCTAACAACTGCTGGGCTATTTAAATGATGAACACACTCCATCTCCTTAAGACTGGGAGACAAGATGGAACTATGGAACTTTGACCAAATAACAACCCCCCGTGAACCCCCCGTGAAATCTTGGCTCAGTTGTTTCGGGAGTTAATACTAACTTAGTTACATGTTGGTTGAATCACACTCTTCAGCTGTAGGAGGGTGTAAAAAGTTTAGATCTGCAGCTCTGAACCCAGCTGCGAATTATGTCAGTTACAGTGGATTCCAATGGTGTCACATATTTACACTGAAGAGAACAATTATTTGTCCCTCGGAACTTATCAAACCCTTTCAGAGCTATAATCCACTTCAGTCCTGCACGCTCAATGTGTTCCAGCCATTGTTTGATTGGATAAATACTAGGGCTGTGAAACGATTAACATTTTTAATCAGGTTAATCACAGGTTTCTGTGGATTAATCATGATTAATCACATATATACACTTACAGGGCTCTCAAGACAGGCAAGAGCTCCGAGAAGAGTTGTTGACGGGGGGAGGGGAGGGGGGGGGTGGATGCAAGTGACTTTTTTTCGTCCCGATGTGCGCGCACACGCCGGCATCCGAGCTCTGTGGCACGCGAGACGGAGATCGGAGTCGTGTTAACGCGACACTAGAGACAGAATGACATGCTGCTGGTTCGAGACGACCAACAACAGACGGATTGGAAGCTCATTCTGCGCATGCGTTAAATGCGTTAAAAAAACCAAACTAATTAATCCTGTAATTTAATTAACTGAGTTAACGCGTTATTTTTCACAGCACTAATAAATACACAACCTTATATCACATCCATGTGGCTGGACGGCGGAGTATTTATTACCTTATAACAATACATACAGGCACGTGCACAGATAGACCCCTAGTGGTGCTCAAGCACCATCCCTTTTGCCCTGGATGAGTAAAGTGCCCTTTCTGCTGGAGCACCTTTTTTTCATTCATCAGCATTTAAGAATAAAAATGGCTCTCTGTCATCAAGTCCCCCCAAATGTGTTTTGATATTCGACGGGGCATTTATCTGAGTTCTTGTGAGAATTTCGCCCTGACATGCTTGTACCACATTGTTTTATGTGGTATGTTTCTCTTTGTTTTGTCTGTTCCAGTTTTACAAAGATCAATCTTGTATGAGCATTGCAGAGGCTGAAAAGAGTAAATGCAAGAAAAAACAACACTTGTAATAACTAACCCAGAGTGATGTCATGCCGGGAAATATCAGACTGAGGCTTTATAACTTTTTTACAGAGGTTTAATATTTCCCGGCATGACCGAGCGGTCGAGGTTAGTAAGTTGTTTATTATATGGCATTTTTCGCTCCTATCATTTTTTAATAAAAACTAATTGTAATTGTTAATAGAAAACATTTCATTTTGTTTAGCTCTCATGTCTTCTCACGACACAATGTGTTTCAATTACTTGCTAACTTTAAGTTACAGCGATCAATATAAAAATCATTTTGCCGATGGGTGCCCTTTTTGTTTTGTTTGAGCACCTGCCCCCCAAAATGTCTGTGCACGTGCCTGAATACATATATATATATATATATATAACTAGAGAGAGAGAGAGAGAGAGAGAGAGAGAGAGATAGAGATTTTCAGAGGTCACAGAAGTTCCTCAGGGATAAATAAGACTGTGGTCAGGGAAAGTAACTGATGCAAAATACCAGAAGGTGTCTCAATCTGGTGCTGGAAGCACTGTGAGAGTCATGTTCTACGACTTCTCCAGTGCCTTCAACACCATACAGCCTTTGCTTCTGAGGGACAAGCTGGAGCAGAGCGGAGTGGACCACCACCTGACCGCATGGATCCTGGACTACCTCACCAACCGTCCTCAGTATGTGCGGATACGGGGGTGCGAGTCAGATCGGGTGTCCTGCAGCACAGGAGCCCCACAAGGAACCGTTCTGGCTCCATTCCTCTTCTCCATCTACACATCGGACTTCAACCACAACTCTGCTAACTGCCACCTGCAAAAGTTCTCCGATGACTCTGCAATCGTCGGCCTCATTTCCGCCGATGATGACAGGGAATACAGAGAGCTAAACCAGGACTTTTTAGGATGGTGCCAGCGGAACCGCCTCCAGATTAACTCCAGTAAAACCAAGGAGCTGGTGGTGGACTTCCGCCGGGGTAAACGCCCTCCTCCGGTACCGGTGAGCATCCAGGGACTAGACATTGAGATCGTCAAATCTTATAAGTACCTGGGTGTTCACTTGAACAACAAACTGGACTGGTCCGACCACATACATGCACTTTATAAAAAGGGACAGAGCAGACTCTTTCTGCTGAGGAGACTGAGGTCTTTCGGGGTGCAGGGTGCACTCCTGAAGACCTTCTTCGACTCTGTGGTGGCATCAGCCATCTTCTACGGAGTGGTCTTCTGGTGCAGCAGCATCACTGCAGCTGACAGGAGGAGAATGGACAAGCTGATAAAGAAGGCCAGCAGCGTGCTGGGGCGTCCTCTGGATACCGTGGAAGTGGTGGGGGACAGGAGGATGATGACGAAGCTGTCGTCCATGATGAGCCACGCCTCCCACCCCATGCAGGACACTCTGGTAGCGCTGCACAGCTCCTTCGGTCACCGGCTGATTCATCCCCGGTGTCTGAGGAGAGGTACCGCAAGTCCTTTCTTCCCGCTGCGGTTAGGCTACACAACCGGCTGAGCTCCCGGTAGGCCACTTCACAACCAAACTGAACTTGGTCACTCAGCAGTTTATCACTTTATCACTCTACCACTACCTGGTGCAACAACATGTGCAATATGCTGAAGTACTTTTTGTTTATATACTTTGTTTATATATATATATATACTTTTTATTCAGTCTGTACATATATTCTACTGTTTTTAATGCTTATTATATTCTACTGATGTTTTCTTTTTTAATGCTTATTATATTACTTGTTTCTATTTTATTATTCGTTTTATCAGTGAGCTATACTACTGTGATCCTGTAATTTCCCCACTGAGGGACTAATAAAGGAATATCTTATCTTATCTTATCTTAATCAGAAAAGACTTGCATCTGAAAGTATTTCTCATTGGGGGTTTAAATACTTTTTTTTAAAACAACGAGGAGTACCAAACCCATTTGCAATAATGTGTCCTTCGTTTATCGACAGGAAGATCGCTGCAACCGATCACGAGCCAACGGATGCTCGCAAGTCGTTTCCCTGCTTCGATGAACCCAACAAGAAGGCCACCTACAGCATCTCCATCATTCATGACGATAGCTACAAAGCTCTGTCCAACATGCCCCTTGAGGTAGGACTCAAGTCATCGACGCAAACATGAACACGTTCAATGCTGTTGTATTTCAAAATGCTACATATCGAGAAGGAAAAAAAAAGTTCTGATAAATTAAATGTAATTACCTTAACGGTTAGACATTTTGAGCAGGCCCCAACACATTCTCAATACCAACTCACTATATGTTAAATTTTGCCGACATGTGATGCGTTGTTAAGAAGTCATTACACTTGTTTCTGTAAGATCACCTTGGTCAGTCGCTTCTAATTTTCCCCGGTTGGGGGGCTTTTGTGATCCGTCCAGCATATGACAGACGCCCTGTGTCCTCGAACCTGAAAGGAAAAGCACTCCCCCTAAAACACCCTTTTAAATCCCTTTACCAGAAGGATGTCATGTATCCAGAAACATAATCACATTTTAACATCACCGTATATGAATGTCACCCTGCAGTCGTCCGTAAGAGAAACAGATCTCAATCAGCTGCTAGAAGAAGTTGTGGAGGAGTTTTAAAAAAACTGCCGCTGCACAATTACACACAGAGCAACCCGTTGCATGCCAGTTAAAGCTTGAGTTTTATTTTTATTCAGACTTATCTGCACACGTTCAATTGTTTCAACACTTTCCTCTATGTATTCCATAAGAGTAAACCTTTATGGGGGTAGGGATCAACACCTGCATATGTTTTTGATGAACATTTGAAATCGTTTTGAGATACTTTTACATGTGTATATCTATTTATATTAGTAAAAATATCTCTGTGCCCGTCAGAAATATATTGGATTCATGTGGATTTTGTTGACATTTATATATGATGATAACTATTTTTGTGTGTATTTAGGAATATGTTCGAGTAATTTATATACAGTTAGGACCATAAATATTTCGACATTGACCAATTTTCATCATTTGGGCTCTGTACACCACCACAATGGATTTTAAATGAAACAATCAAGATGTGCTTTAAGAGCAGAAGTTCAGCTTTAATTTGAGGGTATTTACATCCACATCAGGTGAATGGTGTAGGAATTACAATACATTTTATATGTGGACCCTCCTTTTTAAGGAATCAAAAGTAATTGGACAAACTAACATAATCATCATTGTAATTGTCAATTGTAATACTTGGTTGGAAATCCTTTGCAGTCAAGTACAGCCTGAAGTCTGGAACCCAGAGACATCACCAGACACTGGATTTCATCCCTGGTGATGCTCTGCAGGCCTCTACTGCCACTGTCTTCACTTCCTGATGCTTCTTGGGGCATTTTCCCTTCAGTTTGGTCTTCAGCAAGTGATATGCAGCTCAATTGGATTCAGGTCAGGTGATGGACTTGGCCATTGCAGAACATTCCACTTCTTTGCCTTAAAAAGCTCTTTGGTTGCTTTTGCACGATGCAAAAGACCTGGAAGACCACGGAGAACAACTGTGGTGGATGACAGAAGAATTATTTCCCTTGTGAAGAAAAACCCTTCACAACCGTTAGCCAGATCCAGAACACTCTCCAGTAGGTAGGCATATCTGTGCCAAAGTCAACCAGACTTCACCAGAGTAAATACAGAGGGTTCACCACAAGATGTAAACCATTGGTGAGCCTCAACAACAGGAAGACCAGATTAGAGTTTGCCAAATAACAACTCAAAGAGCTGTACAGTTGAGGAACAACATCCTATGGACAGATGAGACAAAGACCAACTTCTACCAGAATGATGGGAAGAGAAGAGTCTGGAGAAGGGAAGGAACTGCTCCTGATCCAAAGCATAGCACCTCCTCAGTGAAGCCTGGTGGAGGGAGTGTGATGGCGTGGGCATGTATGGCTGCCAATGGAACTGGTTCCCTTGTATCTATTGATGATGTGACTGCTGACAAAAGAAGTAGAATGAATTCTGAAGTGTTTCGGGCAATATTATCTACTTATATTCAGCCAAATGCTTCAGAACTCATTGGACGGCACTTCACAGAGCAGATGGACAATAACCCAAAGCAGACTGCCAAAGCAACCAGAGAGCTTTTTAAGGCAAATAAGTGGAATGTTCTGCAATGGCCAAGTCCATCACCTGACCTGAATCCAATGGAGCTGCATTTCACTTGCTGAAGACCAAACGGAAGGGAAAATGCCCCAAGAAGCATCAGGAAGTGACGACAGTGGCAGTAGAGGCCTGCAGAGCATCACCAGGGATGAAATCCAGCGTCTGGTGATGTCTCTGGGTTCCAGACTTCAGGCTATGATTGACTGCAAAGGATTTCCAACCAAGTATTAAAATTGACAATTATATTGATGATTATGTTAGTTTGTCCAATTACTTTTGATCCCTTAAAAAGGAGGGTCCACATATAAAATGTGTTGTAATTCCTACACCGTTCACCTGATGTGGATGTAAATACCCTCACATTAAAGCTGAAAGTCTGAACTTAAAGCACATCTTGATTATTTATTTTAAAATCCATTGTGGTGGTGTACAGAGCCAAAATGATGAAAATTGTGTCAATGTCCAAATTGTTATGGACCTGACTGTACAGTATATAGCAAAATACTTGTGTGGATCCTTCTGTGTCCATTTAGTTATATAATAAATATTATTATATATTGATATCCTTTTATGTCTCACTGCTTATTACAAACCTGCAGTTTTGCTTCTTTTCCTTCATGTTTTGTGTCATAAATCATAGATTTTTTAGATGAAGTTGCAACATGTTCAGATCATTTGGATTCAGCTTCATTTAGGGTTTGTGTAAGATTTTAATTCTGATGGGAAACCGCATGGTTCATTCACAAAACTTAACATACATCCTATGAATTTCTTGTCCGTAAAGAGTTTCTTCTTTGGCCTCTCTAGGGTGAACCTGAACAAGTGGCTGGCAAAAAACTGAAGAGCTCCTTCCAAAGGTCCATTCCAATGAGTACCTATTTGGTATGTTTTGCTGTGCACCAGTTCAGCCATGTGGAAAGAACTTCCGCCCGAGGAATTCCTGTGAGTTTACCATTATGTACTCCAATCCATCTCATCACGACAAGTAGTGATGAAAGTAATGTATACTATTAGATTCATGCTGTCAGGCAATTAATGCACATACGTGTACTCTTCTTCTGCCTTTATAGTTGAGAATCTACGCCCAGCCAAGTCAGTTAGAAACGGCAACGTATGCAGCTGACACAACCAAAGTCATCTTTGACTACTTTGAGGAATATTTCAACATGACATACTCCATCTCAAAACTGGGTATGTTCAGACTATAAACAGCATGTATAGTGGGTTAACGCATGTCAGATTCACAGTACTTGCATGTAACTGATTTTCTTAGTCTTCCACCACATTGTTGGGGTCACAATTAGCCACAGACCTTTTCCACAGTGTTCTCTATCACACTTGTTTTCGATGCCTTTATTTAATTCTGTACCAGGAACAGTATGCCCAGCCTGCCCCTCTCTATGGGATCTGCACACTATGTTGTCACTACTGTATCTGCTACAGTTAAAAAGGTCAGCTCAGATGTACGAGATATGTGTGTGTTTAGGTACATATGTAGACGTCTGGTTCAGCGAAATGAGTCAACCTCTTTGTATCTATTTTCTATATATTTATTTTCCTGTACTCTAGGTGGATGTACCAGTGGGAGGGGTGGATAGGGTGGGTTTGTTATCTGTTAGTATATGTACACAAAAGGTGAAAAACAAAGGAAATATCAGTTAAAGTACATGTTTACTGTGTTATGTACCTGTCAATATTTCCAAATTAGAAAAGAATAGTCAGCTCTGAACCCCCCCCCCCCCCCCCCCCCCCTGAAAAATACCTGATGGAGTCAAATGCAATGGTGACATCATTAAAGGTTCAATTGCAGAGTTTCGAGAAAAGCACAATTCAATTCAGTTTATTTGTATAGCCCAATTTCACAAATTACAAATTTGTCTCGGAGTGCTTTACAATCTGTACACATAGACATCCCTGCCCCAAAACCTCGCATCGGATCAGGAAAAACTCCCAAATAACCCTTCAGGGGGGAAAAAAGGGAAGAAACCTTCAGGAGAGCAACAGAGGTGGATCCCTCTCCAGGATGGACAGAACAATAGATGTAATGTGTACAGAAGGACAGATTTAGAGTTAAAATACATTCAATGAATATGACAGAGTGTATGAATAGTAGTAGGCATATTCCACGATGGAGACCTCCACGATCCATCAGGCAGATGGCGGTGGGGAGGAGGAGTGGGCGGAGTCTCAACAGTGGGCGGAGTCTCAACAGGATAGTGGCGTAGTCAGTAGCAGGAATTCCACGACCCAGACCTTGATGATCCATCAGGCAGATAGGATCTATGTCGTCTCATAGGGTCCGATGACCCCATGAGACGTGAAGTCACAAGGACTCCGGGGAGAAAGCAGAGTTAGTAACGTGTGATTGAGAGATGAAAATTAATCCCCAAGGAGAGAAAAGAGGAGATAGGAATCTTGAATGAACTGAAAGTAGTTTAGGAGTTTATAGAGCCATTACCCAATCTAAAATTTGTAATTTGTGAAATTGGGCAATCCAAATAAACCAGAAATCTGTAAATGAGAAATACAGCAAAGCAGGATAAAGAACATTCATTCCAATAAAAAAGCATTGATGGCCATATTGATCTAAATACACTCTCACTGTCTCACAAGCATTGGTGAGACAGTAATGCAATAAACCCCTTTGATAAGCGGTGACTTCAACGGACTCTTTGTGCTGTTTTGATCCAGATAAGATAGCCATCCCTGACTTTGGTACTGGTGCCATGGAAAACTGGGGCCTCATCACCTACCGGGAGGCCAACCTGCTGTACGATATAAACCAGTCGTCGTCCTACAACAAGCAGCGAGTGGCCAGCGTCATCGCCCACGAGCTGGTTCACCAGGTACCACGGTCTACTTTTATTACTCTGCTTCTTTTAATTGCGTCTTTTATTCATGAGGCAGATGTAGTATAGTTTTCTTTTTTGTCTCACGGTATACTTTTCCTTTGGCAAATGTATGATGTTTTTTTTATCTGGGATGGAAAGATCTGGGGCGACTGCGTGTCAGTGGTTAGCAGGTCCGTCTTTCAATCAGGGGGTTGGTGGTTGAATCCCCTCCTTATTTGATTTGTCCTTGAGCAAGACACTTAACCCTGAGTTGCTCCCTGTAGCAGTGTAACATGATTGTAAGTCACTTTGGATAAATGTGATGTAATCTGTGCAAAGAAAAACAAAAGGGGTCAGAGTTCAGAATTGTAAATGTTTAAAATCCTTTGTGCTTTTTATGATGCACACGTCTTTCTGAGATATGCCATGGGGCAGTAAATAAAGTTTTATGATCATCAATGTCACAGGAATGAGGGATCAGCATATGTTTCCTTGGTATGAAGAAGTCTTCCGGGTGGCAAGGTTTTATAAGGTCCTCTCACATGTACTGAACAAATAACCTATAAACCTGTACAGTATAGAAAGTCACATTTTGGTGGTATCCCTTCAGAAACACAGTATTACAAATCGGCCCCTCTCTCCAGCTCAAAAAGCAAGAAAGAGAGAGAGAAAGAGAGAGAGAGGGAAAGAGTGAGAGATCAGCGGTGGGCGAGTGAATGAAGAGGGGGAGTGGAAAAAGCCATAAATCAGAAAACTAAAACGTTACTTTATGATTGTTTCACAGCAGTTGAGTTCTAAATAAACACATCTAACCCTTCTCAAAAACTCACAACATGAACAAGCAGGAATTGTTGGGTTTGCGGATCAGAAAACAGGGACAAAAAAAATAATTATGATACAACATCCAGATACATTTAAAAAAAGGGGGGGGGGGGATTAGAAATGAAGGCATTTCTCAAACAAAGGTCTAATTCTTTCTGCAGGCTGTCTTCAGAATGGGCAATCAAAAGTAGCTCACAATTAATGTTTACATCTTATAAACCCCCTAGCAGGTTTTTCCCTGCAAATTCCATATAATTTCCTTTGTTTGGACCTTTGAAAGCTCACATCAGTAATCTTTTATTCCCCAGTGGTTTGGGAACATCGTGACCATGGACTGGTGGGATGACCTCTGGCTTAACGAGGGCTTTGCGAGTTTCTTTGAGTACATCGGTGTGGAGAAAGCTGAACCCAGCTGGGGCATGGTAAATTCTCCTTCTAAAGGCACCACAATTAATCCCACTGTCAGTTGACCGGTCCATCCTGAGGACTCTCCCATGTGTCCCTCCTTTGGCGTACAGCGAGACATCATGATCATCAGCGACGTGCTTCCCGTTATGGTGGACGACGCCCTCCTCTCCTCTCACCCGATCATCGTGAACGTGACGACCCCAGCAGAGATCACCTCTGTGTTCGACGCCATCTCATACAGCAAGGTACGACTACTGGATGCAGAGAAAGTGTTATAATGCAGGCAAACACTTGTAATGAAAATTATCCATCTTCATCCAGGGAGCGTCCATTCTCAGGATGTTGGAGGACTGGATGGGCAAAGAATTGTTCAGAGACGGCTGTCGAGTAAGTCAGAGGCGGCTGCAGCTTTGCGGCAGATATTTAACAAATGGATTTAGCTCTTTTGATTCATGTTCATAAAAGTTTCCTTCAGATGATTGATGAAAGCCTTTTTTATCTTCTTTCACCAGAAATACTTGAAAGACTACTACTTCCAGAATGCCAAAACGGCCAACTTCTGGGCATCTCTCGCCAATGTATGTTTGAACTTTTTCGGTTTAAAATCTTCCATCGCCAGATTAATACCTCAGTTATCAAAAAAAGCATTCAATATGTTGAGAAGGCTTATCGTCTGTCTGGATGAAAGCGAAGTGAAAGGATGAACATTGTGTGTTTAGTCTTTGTGCTAACTCCAGACCCCTAGTCAGGATGCACCTGCTGCTCAGTGGGCGGGGCTTGGTTTTGGCTCGATTGTCACAAACTTTCAGTTTTTACAGCTAAACACTAAAATAGGTTTCTGAAAATGTTTTCGGCGAGAAATAGACAAAGCAGTAACAGACTTTTGTCCGATGATGATCTGTGATTGACAGGCGCATTAGAGAGTCCCCAGCTCTAATTGGATGTTTTTGTTCTGGCGTGGTGAACTCTGTCAAATGCTATGAGAAGCACTAAAACGAGGCAGATGAACCAGATTGATCTGACTTATGTACTGCTATTGTGTCAGTTTGAGCAAATATGACCCAAAAAGTTGTTTTTGACAACAACTGTAGCTTTAAATCAAACCAAATGTGGTAACGTGTGTATATTTTTTCTTTTTTTAATGGACCCTGTCAGGCAAGCTGTTTCCCCCTTTGTCCAGTCTTCATGCTCAGCTAGGCTAACCATATCTTGAGTAAATGTCCCTTAATAACTGCCAGCATCTTAGTCTCAGAAAGAAAACAAAAGACATTTCCCCCCAAATAGTGGAACGTTGCTTCAGGTTTTATCTGTGAGTCTCTCTGCCATTCCTCCTCTCTGTGACCAGGTAAGTGGGTTGCCGGTCGCAGACGTCATGGATACATGGACCAAACAGATGGGCTATCCTGTGCTGGACCTGTCTGTCACGGAGACAATGGCAAAACTGAGCCAAAGTCGATTCCTCCTGGATCCTAATGCTAATGCCAGCTATCCTCCTTCACCTCTTGGGTCAGTGATACAAAGAAGATAAAAACAAATAAATAAAAAACCTTTTGCTCCTTCAACCCTCGGACCTGTCAAAATCTGGATCAGGATGGCATTGTCCTATTTTGGCATCAAAACTGCATCAAACAGTACAACAAATCCAAAATGCTATGTTGGTTATTTCCAATATCCAATCTTTCATGTTTGACAGCATGAAATAAATAAAGTTATTCAGAACTTTAAATTCAATTTAGCATGTCTTTGATTGTTTATTCACGATAACCTATAACCTGAATACTGTTTGAGAACCATTGGATTTAGTTTCTTTAATATGATCATTAAGTTGAAAGAGATAATAGAGTTCCCACAGTCAACACATCTGGTCATGTTGGACTTCTGATGTACACAAGCATACAATCTGGTCTCCTTACCATCTGTATCAAAATGTTTTCCTCAAAGTTACATTACACAATTTTTTTTTACCTAAAGTGTTGTTCCTCTCCGCTCTACGGCGCTTATTTTGCTTCTTTGTTAGCATCTTTCACTTCACATCTCTGTTTTTTACCGCCCTTAAATGTACTGTTCTAGCAGGCAGCTGTTTCAGTGAAGAGCTCCTGCTCCTGGGTGGTGAGCAGTGTACCCTACCTGCTCACCAGACATTCAAATCAAAAATAGCAGGACGGTCAGAACGGCGGCTATCTTGATGTGTACTGCTGCCATTGCAAAGAACGTATTGATTGAAACCAACTTGCGGGTTAGACGAGACATGTAACTCAACAGCGCGTGAATTCACACATGTCAGTTTGGTATATTAATAATAATGAAAGTGTTTTTGTTCCAGGTACAAGTGGACCATTCCAGTCAAATGGCACTCTGTGAAGAGCGACAAAAACATGTCGGCGATGTTTGAAAAGAGCAGCACAGGTATTATGCTCAGCTTGAGTATTGTGTAATCATCTTCAAAGTATTAAATATGATAAAAACTAACTATTTAATCATGACTTTAAGTCAGCCAATGGCTGAAGTCAAATATAATTTCTGGATTATATTGCATAAGAAAGAAATAATAAAATCACAATTATAAACCAAAAATTAGTTTTTCTTTACACATTAATGCGCTCATTTCAGAGCTTGTCGTCAGTGACTACTCGGCCGCAGCGGACGGGCTGCTGAAAGTCAACAACGATCACATTGGATTCTACAGAGTCAACCACGACGGCCTCATGTGGAACTCTATCAGTCAACAGCTTCAGGACCAGCACTTGGTGAGCTGTCCGCAGAGATCCACGAGCATGGTGCACACATGCACACACTACCCAGCACATTTCGAGTTCAGAGGTCTGTATTTCTTGTACGTCTCGGTGAGTTTGGCTGCTGTTAATATTGCTCACGTTGGCATTTCTGGTCCTATTTATCAGATCGATCACAATTTGCATTTGTAAACGATGAAGCCTTAATGACCACCAAAGTTAGAAACGGAGTTCCAGAGGATTCTGTGCTTGGACACATTTTATTTTGCTTTACGTATGCTTCCTTTAGGCAATATTATCACGAAACACTCCATAAACTTTCATTGTTATGCAGATGATATCGATCAAGCCAGAGGAGACCAACCAGCTCGTTAAACTTCAAGCATGTCTTAAAGACATAAAAACATGGATGAACTGCAACTTCCTGATCAACTCAGACAAAACTGAAGTTATTTTTCTCAGAATCAGAATCAGAATCAGAAACAGGTTTATTGCCAAGAATGTTTTCACAAACGAGGAATTTTCTTTGGCGGAAGGTGCAAGATTCGCGCACCAAGACACCGAGGCGCCGTCCGCGGCGCCATCTTGGAAAGGGTGGATGAAAGATTACAGCATAACATGAGGGAAGAGGCGAGAAAAGAACACGCAACCCCCGGACTATGCCCCTAGAGGGGTACAGTGTGGGAGCAGGAGAAGAAAAAAAACACCATTGCACATAAGCACATACATCTTAGACATGACTTGCAACGAGTAGGAAGGGGGGGAGGGGAGGTAATCCAAAGACTGGGCGATAGCCCCGCCATTGGGGGCAGAAGGTAACCAGCACCGACAAGCAGCCAGCCCGGTCCGTCAGCCGTCACGGCGCCGGACACAGACCCCGTCCTGTCACCCTGGGGGGGCAAAGCAGGCGAAGGCGTGGGACGGGGGGGTGGGGGTAGTGATTGCATATCAGTGTGTTGAGTTCGTGTGTGAGTGGCCTGGTGTGTCGTCCTCCCACAGTCCACAACAGACAAAGTTCCCAGACCGCAAGATGGTCGTTGCCATGGAGATAGCCTTGAAGGGTCCTGGGGAGAAAACAACCACAGGTGTCTGTGGATAAGGGGAAGGGATTTGAACACCTCAGAGATCAATTATCTGGTGATGTGGTTTCTGTAGATGGCATTGCCCTGGCATCCAACACCACTGTAAAGAATCTTGGCGTTATCTTTGATCAGGACTTGTCCTTTAATAAATCTCAAGGACTTCATTTTTTCATCTACGTTACATTAAAAAAAATCAGACATCTTGTCCCAAAAAGATGCAGAAAAACTGGTTCACGCATTCCTAGATTACTGCAACTCCTTATTATCAGGGTTCTCTAATAAGTTTCTTGAGTCCCTCCAGTTGATCAAGAATTCTGCAGTTTGTGTAATCACTAAAACTAAGAAAAGAGATCAAATTACTCCTGTATTAGCTGCTCTGCACTGGCTCCCCGTAAAATCAAGAATCACATTTGAAATTCTTCTCCTCACCGACAAAGCCTTCATTGGTGATGCTCCATTATATCTTAAGGAGCTTGTAGTACCATATTGCCCCACTAGAGAGTTGCGCTCACTAAATGTGAGGCTTGCTATAGGCGTTTTTTTCTGATCCAATGTCAGGTCCTGGGACAGGGATGTCGTATGTGTACTGTACAGAGTGTAAAGCCCTTTGATGCACATTTGTAATTTGTGATATTAGTCTCTACAAAATAAACTAAATTAAATTATGCTTTTGAACTTTGATGCTTTGCCTCTAATGGCATAATTACCTCTACTCATAGACACCAAACTCCCTGGTGCTGTTGTTATGGTAACCTTCTATTTGACTCTGCCCTCAACAGGCCTTTGATGCAGCTGATCGCACAAGCTACATTGATGATGTTTTTGCCCTTGCAAGGTAAGATTTCTGCCCAAACCACCGATGAAAATTGATGGCATCATATTTCGAGATTCCAACGACTGTCTCATTCCACTGTTCAGGGCAGATGTTATAGATTACGGTAATGCCTTCAATCTGACCAAGTACCTGACTAATGAGACGGACTACATTGTCTGGGACCGTGTGGCCTCCTCTCTTGCATATCTCCGGGACATGCTGTCAGGCAACGATGCACTCTACCCATTGTTTCAGGTAAACTAATCCTTTCAACTTAAAACCTCGCTAACCTGGAAATGTATCTGTGATCAAAAGTTTCAACAAGCCACTTCTGCAAAATAGACACAGGAGAGGGGATTTAATATTCGGTAAAGTTGCGTACTTTAAAAAAAAATGAAATTGGGCAAAACCTTATAAGATTAAAGCCTGAATTCCATTCAATGTTTTAAGTAAGTGAGCTCTGAGTGAGGCAAATGTCCTGGAAGATACATTTATGCGTTTCCTTTCATGTTCTCTCTGTGTACAGAATTAGATTGAAATATAATGCTTATATTTTGCTCTCTGCGGCTCACGTTACTGTCTTGTGTTTAACGACTCGGTCTTTGGTGTGATGAGGTGGATCCAACCTTGCAGACTGAAGTGATGCGGTTCCATGACAAAACTAAATTAATAACTCAGAGTATTCAATTTATTATTTTTTTTGTACATTTGTGTTTTTCTTGAAAATGTAACACCTATCTCTGATAATATTCAATGTTTCTTAGAATATATCTTTCTCCTCACTCCGTAATAATTATAATAATTATAATTGTATTACGCTACCATTATTTAGATTACTTAAGTGAAGATTTCTGGCTCATAGTCTGAAAAAGAAACTCATTGTGAGAAAACGGCCTTTTAAGATTGATATGTTTTATCAAATTAGATATATTTTGAACATGCTACAGGGGAAAAGAGTAATACAAAATCGACTAATAGACATCACCATGAAATGTTCACAGTTAATTCTTTACATGAGGACATTATATTTGTTTAACAAGTTTTCTGAAACGTCTAATAGGGTATAAATATCTAATAGTAACTCATGGTGAATTTTGCAGATATCTCCAGACACCAAGTTGTAAAAAAAACACCTTCATGTATGTTTTAGCTGTTTTCCATGGGTCGGAGTGAAAGCAAAACAGACCACAATCTTAAAATTGACTAGTGCATGAAAACAGTTTCTGCATGTTGTATCTCGCCTTGATTCAGAAGCATTTGGTTGTTTGTTTTCTCTAGAAATTGTTTCGCAACCACGTTAAAGCAATCACAACACAACTTGGATGGACTGATCGCGGAACACAGACGCAGAGGTACATTAGTCATCATTCCGTTGCTTTTCCCAATGCGTGTCCTTGATCTTTTATGCTAATGGCTCATTTACCCACCAATATGACATGCGTGTCATGTCCTCTGCTGGCTGTGTGTGGCAGGCTACTGAGGGAGACAGTGCTCAGCATCTCTTGTCAGATGGGAGATCAGGAAGCTCTGAACGAAGCCTCTCGCATTTTCGACCAGTGGATCTTTGGAGATATCAGGTAGCACCACTCCAGTGTCTTTTCAAAATATAGTGTGTCAAAGTATATGTCGTTTTGTCATTTTCACCCACACCTGATCACCAGTTTTCTATGAGAACGAGAGAAGTAACACCAAAAACATTTTTTAGAACCTGACATTACCATTTCTTGGCCCCGCAGCGTAGCGGTGAACCTGAGGCTGCTGGTCTATCGATATGGTATGAAGAACTCTGGCACCGAAGCAAAGTGGGACACAATGTTCCAGAAGTACAAAAACACTTCATTGGCTCAGGAGAAGGACAAGCTGCTGTATGGACTGGCTTCCGTGGAGAATGTGGAACTCCTCGACAGGTGATTAAAACTGATAACCTGAGAACACTCATTTCCTCACTTTGGCTGTGATAGGATAAAGTGGCAACTGAAAAAGTGAGGCCAATGCGCAAGTGTCTCTTCTGGTTGTATAGAAGTCGATGAGAAAATTACTTTACTTCTCTCTTTATTTATTCCCTCAGTAAATATTGTAAACATGAGTTTATGGTCTCAATCTCTGGTTTCAAGTCTTCTTCAATACAGTATGATGTTCATTTAGTAAATGATAGTTCATTTAGAGTCAAATAGATCATAAAGCAGAGTGTGCTTAAGGGTGGGGCTACCCTGTGATTGACAGATCACTACCAGAGCCGAATATCTCTACCACGGTGTAGCGCAGCCCAAGTCACTTCCGTTCAAATTAAACAAAGATGGCTGGACAAAATCCAAGATGACGCCGGACAAAATCCAAGATGACGCCGGACAAAATCCAAGATGGCGCCGGACAAAATGATAAACATGAGGCTTCAAAACCCCAGTCCACAAACCAATGGGTCACATCATGACAACTACATCCACTTCTTATACAGTCTATGGAGATCCCATGTTTGGTTTGATATGTTACCTGGGTTACATAGCCATGGTGGAAATAGAACATTTGTTTTGGTGCACTGCAACCATGTTTGCCTTTTGTCAGTAACTACTCTCCAAACCCAAATCAGTGAAATCTTGAACCAGCCATTAAGCGATGACTTGGTTGTTTGTCTTCTTTATCACCTGGCACCAGTTTCTAAAATGACAAGGAAACACGATGTGGAACTCAAGTTCTTTTCATTCAAAAACTGTTAAAAAAATTAGACCGCATAAAGTTTAGACGTCTGACATTGGTTAGGACAATGTAGAAAGCTTTATGAAAGTAAAACCTATGTTCTAATAAACCATGGTTTTCTTTTAAAGTTCAAACCATGCTTTGGACTTCGTGGTGTTGTGGTGGAAAGACTCCACCTCGGGGACTCTGCATGGACTGTCTCAAACTGCTGAGCAGACACTGTTGGACTTTACACTCATAGGGAGTCTTATACTTTGCTTCCTCCCACTCAGTTAGATCAGAAAAACAACTGACTCTCTGGTTAGACAACACTGTAATCTCATGAATAAATATATAGAATTTTGACCATGACAGTTCATGCCCGACTTTAGGAACTGTAATGTTTCAACTGTATCTGTATCTAGACTTTTAGTCTCTAACTCTCTATTGTGACATTCATCTGTGCTGTCTGTTTTCTTTTAGTGTGATAAAATGTCTGGATTTTACACACAAGATCAGAATTAAAAATAATTATGAGGAGTATTTATGTGAAAAGAATAACCTTTTTTCTGTCCATCAGGCTCCTGGAGGCCTCGAAAGATGAAAGTGTGGTGAGGAGTCAAGATCTGTTCACTGTGGTGCGATATGTTTCCAACAACCCACTGGGGCAGAACATGGCCTGGGACTGGACCACACTCAACTGGGACTACCTGGTCAACAGGTCAGCGCAAAAAAATACTAGAAATTATGCTAGGACAGGCTGTACTAAGACAGGAGTTTAGCTGGCCGGTCGTTATCAGACTAGAGATTAGCTGACTATTCAATTCAATTCAGTTTATTTTGTATAGCCCATTATCATAAATTACAAATTTGCCTCAGAGGGCTTTACAATCTATACGACATCCCTGTCCCAGGACCTCACATCGGATCAGGAAAAACTCCCAAAAAATAGAAGAAAACCTTTCACAGGGAAAAAATGAAGAAACCTTCAGGAGAGCAACAGAGGAGGATCCCTCTCCCCGGATGGACAGTTGCAATAGTTATCATGTGTACAGAAGGAATCATTACAGAGTTACAACACATTCAATGAGTATGACAGTGTATGAATAGTTGGTATTAGGCACGGACCACGATCCAGACCTCCAAGATCCATCAGGCAGATTGATCGTGTTTTCTTTGTTCCTAATTTATTTTGTGCCTCCAGAACTCACATTCCCACTCGTCTTCCTGCTCGAGGCTAGCAGGATGGTGGCTAGCCGACTGGAGGTTAGCAGACTAAGCTAGCAGTATGGAGGCTAGCCGACTGGAGGTTAGCCGACTAGAGGCTAGCAGAATGGAGGCTAGCGAACTGGAGAGGTTAACCAACTGGAGGCTAGCTGACTGGAGGTTATAAACTTCCCAGAATGCCAGGGACAAAGCTGTCTCCTTGTGTTTAACACAAGCCTTTTGGCAGTGGTTTTGAAGACACTGAATGGTGACAACCACAAATGTGGACAAAGCAGGAGATGTGGACAACACTTTGCTGATCAAAGTAATTTTCTTTCTCAACAGGTACACCATCAATGACAGAAATCTTGGTCGCCTACTCAGTCGGATCACCACCACGTACAACACAGAGCTCCAGCTATGGAAGGTTTGCAATGTCCTTTCTCCTACGTTTTTTTATTATTCTTCGATTAGGCTACTGGTGTCTTTTTAGCATATTTGTTTATTTAATGAGTTATTTTTATACTGGAGAGCGGTTAGTTTATCTTTATGCAACATTCTAATGATTCTTTGGTCAAGAAATATTCAACTAAAAACATTTACGAATTTGGCCTGAAAGGTGACTGCACACCTGACTGTGGTCAGCGTGTCCTAAAGTCTTTCTCAGTGGATTACAATTGAGAAGGTTGATGCCTGCAGGAAAAAATAAAGGAAAAGATCCATAGAAACTTCCCAAACCTCTCACGGAATCTAACTTCTCTGCTGCCGGCTATATGCTTAGTAGGCCTATGTTCCTAACATGGTTTTGCAGAAATATGTTTCGATATACTGCTTCTCTGCTATGCTGCTTGCCTGCTTCAACATTTTAACATTCTGCCAAAAGTTGTATTTTCAGTCATTTTGGAGAAAATTACAGTTTGAAACCCACTGGAGAATTTCTAAGGAGATTTTAATACTTTTTCCTGATTGTGAAAACCATTGTAGTTATAAATTCAGGCACCATGAGCATGGGGTATTATCTGATGATCGCTGAAAAAGGGAATAAAATGTTCTTCAATGCACAAGCTTCTCTGTGCTGCTCTTGCAGATGGGGCATTTCTTCAGTCTAACTCCAAACGCTGGTGCCGGGGAGATGCCTCGGCAGCAGGCACTGGAGACGGTGAGGAACAACATTGGGTGGATCCAGAAGAATGAGAAGGAGATTGGAGGATGGCTGGTAAACAACGTCGCCTGACCAGTCTGTGAAATACTGCAGGAATATCATATGTATACGAGACTAGAGCATCCACAGTCCCCTGTAGATACATCAGGCCTTCTCCCAGTCAGCTTATACAGGATGAGCCTCGGTTGAGTTTGTGGTCTTTTTGAAGGTTCCAGAGCCGGTGGCTGCTGATCTGAATCGACATTGCAGATAATCAAATAATCAAATTGTTACTTGTAAGCTAAATTCTCATGTCCCGTGATCCACTAAGCGTCAGTCTCACTTTGCAGATTGCTGTAGTCCTCAAGGGTCTGCGTTCCAGATGTGGCCTATTTAGCAGAGTGAATTCTGACTCTGTCTTACAGTCCAACATCACCACTGTTCCCCTATCATGTGGCGACTAACAATAATTTCCACTTCATTTATGATCTTGTGCTCCTCACATAAAGAATATGTATGCAGCCCTCTTCTTCTCCTTCCTGTAAACATGTTTTATTACAAATTCATCAATATATTTTTGTAAATTTTAACTTGTTGCACAGTGAGTTTTCTAACACCCGCAAAGTGCAGCCATGATCACCAGACCCACCCATAAAGTATGCTTCCGTGCTTGTTCTTTTGTATTTGTGAGCAATAATGGAAGTGTAGGAGAGTTGAGTCGAATTAATAAATATTTACTAAAATGACTGTGCACCATGACCTTTATTTAATGTTATTTTGATCTCAGCAGCAGCAAATCATAGTGTAACATTTACCTCGGTACTGTGAAAAAAGAAATGGAGATACTTGCACTTTCCTAACAATTAGTCAATATTTATATTGGAGATTAACATTTTGCATTTAAAAGCATAAACAGAAATTAAATATGCTTCTTGATGTTAAGGAATGGCTGGGATCCACGGGGAGTAGGACTCAAAAGCAGACTTTGAGAGAAGGTAGTCAGATTCAAAAGAACAAGGACTTTACTCGGCAAAACATTCGAGACGAACTGACACAGAACAAAGTGTTGACGCAGACTAAATACACAGACTAAATACACAGGGGAACGAGGCACAGGTGAAAACAATGAGGGCGGGGTCTGCAATCACACAGGAGGAAACAATCAGGAACAGAGCAGACAATCACAGGGACAGGAACTGCATGGAAACAGATGACACAAGAGACATGCAGTGCGTTTACATGATGGTATAATTCGAATCTTGCTTTAGTCGGACTATGCTATCTTTTGGGGGATCTGCTATTATCCCAATATACATGGCAGTGAGTAATTCGAATCATTGGCCGAAAGCATGTCATATCCGATACGATAGGTGGCGCTGTTTTCATTACAACTCGTGGTGATACAGCCATTTCCGCTTGACCTCTTCACCACTACCAATAACAACCAACAACAACAACATCAACATTTCGAGAAAGATGGCGAACAGAGAGCAAGGCGACGCTACATCCCTCTACTGTTCTTGCATGATGTTAATAGGAGTACAGCGAATGCAAATGGCGCTATTGGCATTGTTTGTTTGTTTTTGCCGGCCAGGCTCCCGGCAGTGACAACTTATCGTCTCTTTCGACTTCCGGGTCACGACATGGGAGGGAGGGGGGAGGAGGGCGGCGGCATCTCAAGCATGCGCAAAGACGCAAAGTCCAGTTCCTAATCCAATTCACCGTTACATGCCGCGATAGTCGAATTATCAACTGGATCGGATCGAGTTATCCAGGGGTGTTAATCGGATCGTAGTCGGACCGCACATAGTCGAACAAAGGTGTTTACATGAAACGGATAATTCGATTTCAGTCCGACTAAGCCAGTTATTCGAATGCATGTAAACACGGTCAGTGACTTCAAAATAAGACACAAAAACTTTGGATCATGACAGATATTGCTTTAATAATACTTAAATAATATAACAGCGACCATTATACTACTAAATGCCTTAATATTTGTGTAGTCAGTGGTGGAAATTAATAAATTACATTTACTTTAAAGTACTATACAAACCCAAGATTGCATAGGGAAATTTACCTTGTTCACCTGACCACTACTTTTCAGATAAATATTCAAAAAAATTATTAGTTTATGTGTCTTCATTGTTATATCATTGTTATAGTTATTAAAACCCAACATTATATACACATTGTATTAAAAATTCAAACCGTCAGGAAAACCTGGAGAGAATTTCTTCAAATTTCTGCACAAACACCAACTTGATAGGTCAATAATTGATATTCTTATGAAAAAAAAAAACATACAATGATGACATTTTGGAAAAGCATGGATTTAAACTGCAACATGACCACATGATGATAAGTTCCTCCAAATAAGGAAATATCCGGTCAAAATGTATTGAAAGTTATGAAAGCACTTTAAGATACAATCATCCCTAAAGCATGTGTCATGCAAGAGAGCCAGTAAAAACCACTGAAATGTGCAAAGTTGTCTTATTGCATTTGAGGTGCCATTAGTACCCTTGCTGAAAAGTATTTCTGTCATGTTAAAATAAAAGCGGCCCCCCTCGGTGGTTTGGGTTGGCTCTGATTTCGGGAGGGGGAAAGACAAATATCGATGGTGAAACACAGGTGGTCTGCAGTGTCACAGTTCATAAAATAATATGTACTAAGTCTACTGATAGCTTCATTTGCTCGGCACACGTAAGTAAATGAAATCATTCAAAACAAAAACTGGAGAAAAACAACAATGCATTTTTGCTTTGCAACCATAAACGATGTTCCGTGTTTATTTGCATATAGAGCAGGGGAGTGCAGCAGCCCTTGCAGACACATACTAATTAATACCAGGTGGGAACGCATGTCGAAGGCAGGTGTGAACAGGGTCTCAGAATACATGGCCTGACAGTACATAGTTCAAATTCATACCTGTCCAATTAACTTTCTTGAGATTCTGATGCGAGCGACAATGTCAGCGTGTCACTAAATGAAACCCTATTGAATCTGATTAGAAGTGGCACCGCTGTATCTGAAACATGAACATAAAAGTAAAGTATTTCTTTGGCCTTTTCCAAGCAAAGAGGATGCTCCTGTCAAGCAGTTGAAGAATGCAGAACTCAGAAAGAATTTATTTGTCAGTTAGTTATTGAAGAAAGTAGAACACACTAAATAAATACAATGCCACAGTAAACACTACAGTGCGATAGATTATTAGGGAGGAAAACACAGATGCCAATTTATGTTGATCCATCAAAGCAATCTTCTATACATGGTTTTAATGATAGGCTACTTTGATTCAACTTAATTTCACCTCATTGGGTCAGGGGTTGTTGGGAGGTTGTCATGGGAACCTGGGTATTGATGGTGATTCGCTGCCTGGTCTGACATCGAAGCATCCCTATGATGGCTCTTCTGAACCTGCAGGAAAATATCAGCCAATCATTATCAATTTTGAATAGCGTACAACACGAAAACATTACTCAACGATAATTGAATGGCTGAACAGGTGCCCCCCCCCCCCCTCCGACCGTCACCGACAAAATATCACACAAAGAGACTACATTGAAACAAAAACAAGAACAAAGAGATGCAAAACAGCTGTAAAGAGACACAAAGACACTCCCACAACTATACAAATGTACAAAACATCCACCAAAAGATATGTACCAATGAGGGAGGGATGAAAACAAAATACATTAAACTATGGAAATAGTCTCAAAATAATCTTTTATTAGTCCCACAGTTTACCCACTGTGGAATTAAAGCAGCAGGGTGAATTGCAAACACAACATAGAAAAAAAGGAACAAGTTCAAAAATAAGTATTATAAATAAGCAATAATAATTATTATTATTTATTTGTAAGTATTTATTTTCCTGTACTCTAGGTGGTGAGGGGTGGGTTTGTTGTCTGTTTCTATATGTTAACAAAAAGATGAAAAACTATGGAAATATCAGTTATAGTACATGTTTACTGTGTGCATGTACCTGTCAATATTTCCAAATAAAAAAATACATAAAAACAAATTAAAAAGCAATAAGCAATTAAAAAGACATTAAAAAAAGGAACGACAAATAGTTTAAATACAGCTGCAAAGAGATACAAAGAGACACAGGAACAAAACAACCACAAAGAGGCAACAAAATCATCATCAAAAAGACCAAAACCAGTATACATCTGCGTACACATTAACGAATATCAAAGCATTTTGACGAGAAAGAGCACTCACTTTTTGTTGGCAATAACATAAATGCAGGGGTTGTAAAAGGTGGAGGACTTGGCGAAGAGTGGAGCAATGATAGCCATGGCGGTTGGGATGGTCTTGGGGTCACCGAAAGAGGCCCAGAGACAGACCATGGAGTATGGAGACCAGGCCACCAGGAACATGACGATCATTACCACGGACATCTGCCGGCCACAAACACAGCGACAGCTGATTCACTTGTTTATTCGTCTGCCAGCACAAAGCACTTTACTTCCTGTTTTTTTTACTGATCTTAGAAGCTGATTACAGCGTATAGTCGGAGATGGTACCAAAACAAAGGAAAGATTAGATAGTAGTGTCCTCCAGGCCGCTAAACCATAGCTTTATGCTAATGTAATTCATTAATTCGCCCTGTCTGAAACCCATGTCATGAATTCAGTTTGTTCTTATATTGTTAATTCTTAGAATTAAAATGACCATTTTTATCGGATGGATTAAAAAAGGAAACAAAAATATGGATTTGGCTTAAGGTGCGTTCACACCAAAAGCGATGCGATTTTTCGCGTCGCCCAAAACGTGTGAGTTTACTCGCTCGACCATTTGCCGTGTTCATGCCACAAGCGGACACTCCGCGAGGTACGGGGCTTAGCTCCGTGTCTCGTCTCCGTTAAGACCGTTATCATTTCCTTCATCCACCACAGAATAACTAACCACTAGTGCTGCTTTATATTTGTTGTGGACATCCCACATACTAACGCCCTCGTGTTTGGGTTCATGACATTAATATCATGTATATATATATTATTACATGACATCACCCGTAGGCTCATACAGCTCGGTCACTTTCACCGATGAAGTTACTGTTATGTCTGAAAGACTTACGCTTCCAGCGCTACGAGAGCGGAACATCTAAATGCTGTTATTGTGTTCATAACATTATTGTCCGTCTTGTTCTGATTCAACAGCGGCGAGACAGCGATGACGAGCGGAGCAACTCAAGAGGGGCGAAAATTGGGTCGCTGAAAACGCGCCACGTAAACGCGTCGCCCACATTGCGTCGCCCCAAATGCGCCGCCTGGAAAAATATCGTGTCTATGGACACAATCACACCAGAGGCGACTTTTAAAAGCGCAGCCGCACCAAAAACGCCTAGGCAAAAACGTGCCGGGCAAAACAGTGTGGTGCGCCTGTGGAGCGGACCTGCGTGCGCAACCAACCGTTGATTTTGGGTTCAAGATATTTTTTTAAAAGAAAGGAAAGTGTACGGTGAATACCAAAATCTATTCCGCGAATTGTGTCTCGATGACGAGCTTTCAATTACACTTTCGACCGAGTCAGTTTGAGTGGTGTTTAGATTTAGGATTATAAAGCTCTTCGTAATTAAATACCGCTAATATGAGGTTCTCGTCGGAAAAAAATGAAGGAAAGCCCGCCTCTTGCTTGATTCGATTGGCTGCATTGGCCGAATGTGACATTGATGAGCGATGCGCCTCCGCGCCTCACGCTTAAAGTTGAGAATATTGTAACTTTTAACTGCGCCTGAAATACGCAAAAAAAACTCGCCACATGGCATTTAAAAAGCACATCTGAAAGGCCATAGGGAATTTATGGTTTTGCGGGCGACGCGTTTTTGAGAGGCGCGTCTGGTGTGATCGAGTCCTATCGCAGCCACACGTGTCTGTACGTTGACTTTTCATGGGATTCGGTCGCGCGAAAAAATCGCATCGCTTTTGGTGTGAACGCACCTTTACAAAGTAACAAAAAAAAACATTTTGGTTCAAGTGTGAGTTATTGCGTGACCCAAGAAGATTATATTGATTAAATTCAATACGGGTGCATGTGAGGTATCCAATAACTACTAGAATGACGGGCTACGCCAAAGCTGCGTGCCATCAGAAGTGGAAAAGTAGAAGAAAGAAGGGTGAGCTTGATGGCTCAGTGTGGTTTAGTATTCACCTTGGTGACGTTTATCTGATCTGACCAGTCGATGTTGACGCTGTCCAGGCAGTTATTGGCTTTGTACCTCTTCACAGTCACCGACACGTTGTAGTAGCAGTAAAACATGGCGGACAGAGGCAACACAAAGTTCACAGCAATCACAGCCATAGTGTAAGAGATGAAAGAGCTGCGGATAGAAAGTTAGTGATATAGAGTCTGCTCCAACATAACATACAATCACACATACTGGAGTATGTGTAGAACCCAAGTTCTACTCAACTTGGAAGAAGAAATGTAACATATCAGCAGTAGTAATAGTAGTAATGTATTTAATAGTACACATAATTACAGTTGTAATAGTAATAGCATGCATAACATAGTAGTAGCAGTATAATAGCACTTCTCCCCTGGCTTTAATTACCGTAGTCAACCCATTTAAAATGTATGCGTGGCCAATGTATTTTGTACTATTCAGAATCTTATTGTACAGTGCATTCATATTTGTTCAATGTTTGTGAAAAACAAATTGGTCTCAAACATATGTGCTCAAAATAAGAGCTGTAGCTCTGTGTCTGAAGGCCCCAAGTAATCAGATGAACTGACGAAGGGCTTAAGCTAAGACATTCCAGCAGCGTAACCTGATCTGCTGTAGTAAATGTAGGCGTTAGTGGAGCACTCTATGTTACGGCGAATGTCACGTTGAAGATTATGTCATGGCAGGGTTGGTGAAACATCCCACCTACATTGAGGGTCCTATCTGTAGGCAGGGCAAAACGAAATAGAGACAAAATACCTCGGACCAAAAGTGGGTGGAATCGAGCAGAGCTGTACCATGCCGTGGAAGTGAAGCATCAGTGTGCTTTTGTATTGTTGTTAGCATGGATTTACTTCAAAGATTTTATATAAAATATAGTTTCATGGTTTTTTTGTATACAGTTCTAGTCTGTGGGTATTTATTTATGGGGTTTTGGTAATCAGTGGTTGAATTGAACATACTGTTTTTATGGATAAATAAGTTGAGACAAACGAGCTGTGACAACTCAAAATCATCACTAGGGAGCGATTTCCTCCAAAAAAATAAAAGTTTCTGCCAGTTGTAAGTAAAGTATGCAATAACACCTGCAGTCTGCTGATAACTCACGCGTCATTATTTCTCCAGTTGATGGTGCATGTAGCTCCTTTGGGGTCGGGTGCATAGCCAGCCCAGCCCACCATGGGCATGGAGGACCAGAACACAGCATTCAGCCATGCCGCCAGGATGAGAAGGTTATATGACCGCATCGTCATTTTCTGCCCTGGAAAGACAAGTCAGTTGAGATGCTGGTTTCATTACAAGATCCTCAGTGGGATTACCATTACAACAGAAAGGATTTATATCATCAGAAACATGGAGACGTTCACTTATAGTAACACCCTTCCCCGTTACAGTTTTGATGTGTACAAGTAAGTTTTTTGTCTGGGTGGTGGCTCTAAATTAAGAAAGGTCAGGGGTTACCAATTACCCTGGGGATCAGGAATAACTTGATGAGTCGCCAGTTTATAAGGTACACCAAGCGAAAAGAAACTTAAAAACAGATACCTAGGTCTGGTCTGCAGATAGTGAGGTATCGGTCGATGGCCACCACTGTCAGCAGGCCGATGCTGGCCATGCCAAAGAAGATGTTCAGAGCTGCATAGATCTGGTGGCAAACAAACAGAGATTACAAATACTAGCTAGTCAAAGATAATGGCCCTGTTGCTGTAGTTATAATAGGTTATAATATAATGTTTTCTTGAGGCTTATTAGTTCAAACTAGTTGCATACTTTCCCTTCTTTTAGGTGCATCCATACATTTCCATAGCAGCCGGGAGTTGATAGGATGTACACAGGACAACCCAACTAGCACGTTAACTGATCCTTTAGTTCAGGGGTGCTCAATACGTCGATCGCGGCGACCTGCCAGTCGATCGCGGCGTTGTATGGTAGATCGCATGACATTAAAAGAAATTGGCCCGCCCCCCTGTCACTTTCTCTATGGCGCCACATTACACAGCAGCAGCATGTCATTGTCACTAGCACCCCCCCCCCCCCCCCCCCGTCGGTCGATCGCCTTGACTGGGTCACATAATAAGAAGCTCGCATGCTGAAAAAGTGTGAGCACCCCTGCTTTAGTTGAAGGAAATGTTGGAGTGTTTGATCTTGCAATGTGTTCTAACTACCAGAAACAAAGCCATTGGTTTTCTAAAAGTTCTACTAGGACGGCAACCGACAATTATTTTCATTACCGTTTAATCTACTGATTACTTTTCTGTTCATCAAACCGACGCTTGATCTAAAACTTTCAAAAAGTATATATATATGTATATATGGTCATATTTCAATTCAATTCAGTTTATTTGTATAGCCCAATTTCACAAATTTGTCTCGGAGTGCTTTACAATCTGTACACATAGACTTCCCTGCCCCAAAACCTCGCATCGGATCAGGAAAAACTCCCAAATATCCCTTCAGGGGGGAAAAAAGGAAGAAACCTTCAGGAGAGCAACAGAGGAGGATCCCTCTCCAGGATGGACAGGTGCAATAGATGTAATGTGTACAGAAGGACAGATTTAGAATTAAAATACATTCAATGAATATGACAGAGTGCATATAAACTCATTCCAAACTTGCTGATTATCCATTAAATGTTACCATGTTTGCTTCTATTTTTTTACAAAGTGATAGTATAGTTGCATATAAATCCAAATTAAAGTGTTTGAAAGGTTTGTCCCGCACCATACAACGATATTAAAATTATATATATTTATCCATCATTTTGGCAACAGGGAATTCTGATTCATGGGTTCACTGCGATGGATAACTCAAACAAGTCTGGTTTTCTCATCATTGATTTTTAAACTACAACAAACTACAAACTACAACAATGGCTGCCTGGAAGATCGGATGAACACATGGAATAACCACTGGTTTTCTGTATGGCCTATAGATAGCAGTCATTTTAATTCTAACAGATTCTCAGTGGATGAATTCCATTTGTGTATGGTCCCTTTGGTTTTAATACTATCTGGCCCACTGGAGAGCAGGATTATGCAATAACAAAGGCTGAGGGGGAACATAATCTGCCAAAAGAATCCCAACACGTGGCATGTGCAGTGCAGCAGCTGACACGGGCCTCCGCCTCACAAGTAGATTCTTATGGTAAACTCAGAAAATAAAGCTCAGGTTGTAGAAAGCATGACGAAATGGAGAACTACATGGGTGGTGAAAATGCCAGGAAAAGAAAAACGGATAATTATCTCTTTATAACCTGAAATGTTTATTATTATAACAAGATGTTTTTTCAGGCCATGTCAAGATATATTCATGTGATAACTTAAGATATAAGAACAAGAAACTGTTGTTTTATCAATTATATATTATATTTATCTTCTATAATGTTCTTAATCTTTATTGTAGATGTAGGTTGTTCGATTATTTAAAAAATGTGCATGTGAAGAAACATTCCACCCACCTGACAACCTACGTAGCCAAATTTCCAGCTGCCGTGGATGTCTGAGGCCGCGGACATGGGATAGCCAATACCGGCCACTCCAATGTCAGTAAGAGCCAGATTGATTATAATAAAGTTGGTAGCAGTGCGAAGCTCCTTAAACTTCACAAACATGAGCAGCACAACAATGTTGCTTAATAAACTTATGACACCTGTGAAGTGAAACAAAAAGCAAAAGGTGTAAAGTGTGAGCACCTCGAATGATATATTTATTACATACATTTTTTATACAACCAAATTATAAACAATCATTATGTGTCGTATGAACTGAGAGGTAAAGAAAACACAAGTTGTTTAAGCTACATTTTTCCTGTGATGGCTCCGAGACTGTATTCAAGTCAATATCTCAATCAATCGATTTTCCGTGGTTATGTTTATGGTAATTCGTTTTGGCCAATATTCATTGAGATGATTATATGATCTGCTGCCACTAGTTAATTAATTAATTATATCTGTGCTTTTCCGCTGTGACAAGTCAATCCAGTCACCAGAAGAAATTGTAGGCATTGTACATTTTTTGCAAACCACAGAACACATTGAATATGGACGTTTACGAAATAAAAATACGTATTATATATGTTTCCTATCAGCCTTGTATTATGCTTGCAGAAACGCGCATTGACACATGGTTAACGTTGGGAAACGATTGAGTAGGTAAAAGCCATGAAACTACTTGTTTGAGGGAAAAAATATCATGATTTTTTTTCAAATAACATAACATAACAATGTAATATAAGTAACAACCGCCGGTAGCACACTTTTCTATGCAACATTATGTAACAAGCGTAACAATATTATTTATTCTAAGCATAAAGTCAATGTTTACTTTTGGTTTCACACAGGACACAAACAGCGGTCTCCTCTGTGAAAGTGCTGTGTTTGTTATGCACCTTGAGCAGATTTCTTGCTTGTTTTATACTATTACTTTACTTGTCATAGCACGCAACTTTTAATAAAGGTCGCTTTATATATTATTTCACTCCATTTGCTTAATGCTTATTGTATTTTAGTCGTACCAAAAAATGGCAACATTCAACATACAGTATCCATGGTTTGCAGAAACCTACAATGCCAACATGTTTTCCTGGCAGCTTCTGTGAATCTGATTCATTTGAGGAATTTAGACAAAAAAAGAGTGCTGTGATGGGAGCGAGGCAACAAAATTCAGGAAAGAAAGATTTATTCACACAGCAAAATGCCACGATCAATACAAGATGGACGGAATCTTAACAGAGAAGACCGAAAGAAAAATTGTGATGCTGATTATGAAAAACCTGTCAGTCACATTCAGTCTTAATAAAGTTACCATGAGAGAAATAAAAAGTAGGAATTCAGAAACAGGTCTTGTAATACCTGGATCAGTTACATAATGCTATGAGAACAATTGTTCAAAGGGTAAGAATGGACTTGTTTCCTTTCACCATCAATGGCCTCGAAACATTCATGTTTTCTTTCGCCCTCGTGTTTTTAAAATGGAGTTTTCCTGAAAATGTCATTCCTTAGGTTGAATGAATTTGTTAAACAGCCAATAATACTCAAAATCCCATTTCCTCCCATTTTACTATCAATCGTTTGAGAGTTAAATGTGAGATGTGTTGAAAGTATGTTTTGAACAATGACTGAATGCCATTTATTCAAGAGAGCTACACACTTTGACAAAAGCACATCAGTCAGAGAATTCATAGCAATCACATTATTTATCATCTACTATTTGTGCAGCCATTGGTGGCCTCCTCTTTGTTACCTGCAGTGATAAGATATCCAGCCACGATGTTATGCTCCAGTTGGGTAAAGGCACTTTTTCCCCCATAAAGTGCAACATCATCTGAAATATTGACTCCAGAGTCAATGGCCATTTTTTTACGTGGTAAAAAAAACACAAAAGTGGCCCTTAATGGAAGTAAACGTTGTCCCCACTAGTCTTGGAGGTAATCGGAAAAAAAAAAGTTAAAAGAGAAGAGACGTAGAGCGTCTGTATTGCAAAATGCTTCGTCAAACTAAAATATGTTGGGTATTGTTGTGGAGTGGCGGTGGAGGGGGTGTGGGTGGGGGGGATTACTACATACCACTGGTTCCCTGTCCCCAGTTTGCAGGAGGCAACAAGGCTGACCAAGAGAGGATTAACACTCACGTGGAGTTGCTTGGCTCTGGCCAATATTCTTTGACATTCCAAAAACGCAATTGAGTTAATGTCTGAGCTTCAAACTGAAGACTGTTCACTTTACACAGTAGATACAACCAAGGCTGGATTACCCACTGACGACCCCAAGGCCTCAGTTCACAGTGTGGCAATCAGTTTAAATACTTAATACAAACTGGGTCTGCATTTGTACCTAATCCTGAGCCCCTCACTTGTCAAAATCTAGTTTTAGAGACACCCACAGTAAACGTGTACAGCTACGGTATTGTACTAGGACCGAAGCTGACAAGAAATTATGACTAGGAGACGGACAGGTAAAAACCCACTGCACCGAAACCCTCGCGAAGGGGAGTGATGTTTAATCTATTTGGCCACGTGAGCACTGATGACTGCCGCAGATGCACAAATCAGGCATTATTTGTCACACATACAAAATTACTAGTTTTCTTAGTCAACCATTGAACACAAGCTTTGCCTCAACATCCATATCTGTGTTGTGCTCAGTGAATGAAACCTGCGGGAGGAGATCTCGATATGATAAAAAAAAGGGATGTACTGAAGAATAATGATAAAGACGTGGCTAACTGATGGGGATCTGCATTCATTTTTTTAAATTCACTAGCAGAATCTAAGCAGGAGACTTGACCTCAATAATTACATTTCCATGCAATGTGTATCACTTTTGCCTGGCGGTTTAGCATTTGCTTTGTCTGAATAGTGGTTAGAAGGCCTTCAAAGTATAATCCTATCTGGCTCGTTTAACCATCACACTAATACATCTTCACGGAAGCAAGCAGAAAGATGCCGTCGTTAAAAAGAAAGTCAACAACTAACAGACATCTAAAACACGACAGAGTGCACCAGATGCTGATATTAACACAAGACACTTTTAAAACTATCTTGTGTTTTTAATTAAATATAAAATTATATATTATTTGTTTTATCATTTGTTTATATGTATGTACTTAACACAAATGAAATAAAATCAAATAAAAGCCCGGGTTCGTATATATATATATATATATATATATATGAACCCGGGCCCCTCTTGCTGTGAGGCGACAGTGCTAGCCACTATATATAATTTATATATATTATAATATTGTTTGTATTATTATTAATATAGATACACATTGAAATATGTATATATATATATTTAAATAAGAAGAGTTTTATCTTGAGTAGATGTGCTTTCCACCACCAAAGAATACGGATCCGTCACAGCTCCATGTACGAGCAACCCGGGTGGAAAAGAACTTGTGTTGTGGGAGCTGATTTTGCGCGAGCTTTTGCTGGTTTTGGAAGTTTTCTGGTGCGGCTTAGTGGGTCAGACAGGAAGACAGTTTACAGGCGATCACAGTCGACCCGGAAGTCAGACTTTTACTCTTCAGTCAGGATGGCTGGAGTAGAGGGAGATAGTGATAGCATGGAGCTAAGTGGGAGAGAGGCAAGAGGTGGGAGGGAGAATGAGTGGGAAAAGACAGGGAAGAAAAAGAAGAGGGGAAAAGAGAATTTGGATGAAACCGAGAGTGAAGAAGAGGAAGTTGGAGAACCAAATACAAAACTACTAAATGTAGTGATACGATTTGAAGGAGAAGGAGGAGTTAAGAAAATTGATCCATTAAAACTGACCAAAGCAATTAGAGCACAATTGGGAGATGACAATCTCTTAATTGGGTGCAACAGTAAGGAACAAGGTGATAAGGCAAAAACACTTGCCATGGTTGGACAGATAAAAGTGCTTAAAGTGGTGAAAGTGGGAGAACAGAGGCCAAATGACGCTAGGGGAGTGATATCTGGAGTACCCTTGAGTATGAATATGAAGGATCTGGTGGCGAGCTTAATAGTAAGTTGCAGAGCAGTTAAGAGTGCTAAAAGAATGACAAGAGGAGTAGAGAAAAAGGAAACTGAAACAATTTTGGTAGAGTTTGATGGAAAAGACATTCCTGCCGAACTGTATTGTGGATTTGTGAAAGACAGAGGAAGGGAGTCTACACCAAAACCAATGAGGTGTTTCAAATGTCAGGAATTTGGGCATGTGGCAAAAGTGTGCAGAGGAAAGACAAGGTGTGCCAGGTGTGGAGGAGAACATGAATATGGAAAGTGTGGAGAAGGAATTCAGCCAAAGTGCTGCAACTGCGGTGGGAGACATAGTGTTGCGTATTGGGGATGTGAAGCAATGAAGCGAGAGGTGGAAGTCCAACAAACAAGAAGGAAAGGAAATGTAACTTATGCAGAGGCAGTTAGTGAGGCAGGAGAAGAAGCCAGAGGAGTGTATCAATAAAGTCCAAATGGCAGTGGAAGCAGAAAGAAATGATAAAGTCAGGGTACGGGCAGAGAAGGAGAAGCTGGTGACTTTCATAGCAGGGGTGATAAATGCAACTGCTGAGGTTAAGTCAAAAACTGAAAGGATTCAAATAATTGTTAAAGCAGCAGTACATCATCTTGATATGATAGGTTTAAAATGGGAGGAAGTGAGAGACCGTCTTAGTGTACAGGCAATCAAATAATCATGTTAATACTTCAATGGAATGCAAGAAGTTTAATTTCCAATGGGCAGGAGCTTAAGAAATTTAGAGATAGCAGAAGGGAGAAACCAGATGTCCTGTGCATACAAGAATCGTGGCTAAAGCCAAGATTGGACTTTGTAATAATAAGAATAAAAACAATAGGTTCCTCTACGACGAAGTCGTAACGAGGACCCTAATAATCATTTATTTTATATAGCGCTTCTCAAGTCACCCGAAGTCGCTTTACAGAGTGCAGAGTCCATTAGTCATACACACACACATTCATCCCGGTGGTGGTAAGCTACATCAGTAGCCACAGCTGCCCTGGGGCAGACTGACGGAAGCGTGGCAGCCATTCAGCGCCTACGGCCCCTCCGACCACCACCAACATTCATTCACATCCATACGAACCGGGGTGAGGCTGCGGTGCATAATGGATAATGGATGCAATAAATGGATATGTATCAATTAGAAGAGATAGGAAAGAAGGACAAGGAGGGGGCTGTGTTATTTTTTATAAAAGAAGGGATTCCCCATAGGGTACTGGGTATAGGGCAAGAAAGGGAGTATGTGGTAGTTGAAGTTTGGAGTGATAGGAAGGAATTTGTGGTTGTGAATTATTATAATCCATGTGTAAAATTAGAATTGAGAGAATTGGCAGAAATAGAAGGACAAGATCGGACAAGTATAGTATGGTGTGGGGACTTCAACGCACATAACACATTATGGGGGAGTGGAATTACGGATGGCAATGGTCAAATGTACCATTTAGGGGAGCTAAAAAGAGCAGTTGCTAAAGCTGGAATGACTGCCCCAGGAAATGATGACAGACATATGTTACATTATGGTAAAACAATTAAGTGGATATGGGCTGAATAAATTGTTAACATTGTATAATAAAGTGTGGGAGGAAGGTAGCATACCAGCAAGGCGGAAGGAGGCTGTGATTGTCCCTATAAGGAAGCCAGGGAAAGATGCCAGTAACCCATCAAATTATAGGCCAATTGCCCCAACGTCGAATATATGCAAGCTTATGGAACGGATGGTAAACGAGAGATTAATGTACTATGTAGAGAAACATCGGCTAATAGTAGGGTGCCAGAGTGGATTTAGGAAAGGTAGGGGAACCTTGGATTCAATCCTACAGTATGTCTCGAAGATGAGGTAAGAAAGGCACAGGTTAACAAAGAAACTGTGGCAGCAGTGTTTTTTGATGTAGAAAAAGCGTATGATATGCTATGGAGGGAAGGGCTATTGATTAAAATGCATTTAATAGGAATTAGGGGGAAACTGTTTAATTAGGTAAGGGAATTTCTAGATAAAAGAACTATCCAGGTAAAAGTAGGGACTGAAAGGTCAAGAGCATTTGAGGTAGAAAATGGGACACCACAAGGGAGTGTGGTAAGTCCTATTTTATTTTCCATTGCAATAAACGACATCTTTGGAAAGGTCTCACCAGATGTGGGAAGGTCACTATTTGCAGATGATGGGGCTCTATGGAAAAAAGACAGAAACTTGGAACATATTGTTAACAAATTGGAAGAAGGGATAAAACAAGTTGAACTGTGGGGGAAGAAATGGGGATTCAGATTTTCAGTGGAAAAAACGAAAGTAATGCTCTTTACAAGACGGAGAACCAGGGGAAACTATCAGCTGAAGCTGTATGGGGACAATTTAGAAATAGTAGAGACGTTTCGTTTCTTAGGAGTACACTTTGACAGCAGATTAACATGGAAGGACCACATTAAAAACGTTAGCGATAAGGGTAAAAAAGGAACAAATGTATTAAGATGTAGGATTGGACTGGGGAGCAGAGGTTGCATCTCTACTGCACATGTACAAAGCTCTAATTAAATCCAGATTAGATTATGGTAGTGTAGCATATGGGTCAGCTTCAGAAACCTAACTTAAGCAGCTAGATGTTATCCAGGCCAGGGCCCTGAGAATCTGTATAGGGGCAGTAAGAACATCACCTGTGTGCGCCATCCAAGTAGAGGCCGGAGAAATGCCACTGGGTCTTCGCAGAAAGCAACTGCTGGTTAATTATTGGGTAAATTTTAGAGGTCATGAGGGTATTCATCCGACTAAAAAAGTACTGCAGGCATGTTGGGAAAGGCACAAAGTGCCAAAGACGAGTTTTGGCTGGATAGGAGAAGCAGCAGCAAGAAGCCTAGGAGTCTCTGAGATAGAGCTTATCCCGACTGTCATTTGGCCAATAACTCCTGTGTGGTTGCTGAAGGAACCAGAGGTAGTCATAGAGTTGCTGCAGATTAAGGTAAAACAAAAGAATCCTGATCTAAAGAGTGAGTTCTATGAGTACACAGGTAGAAAATACATAGAGCATGTGCAGGTTTTCACTGATGGATCTAAAGATCCAGCTGAAGGCAGTACAGGGTCTGCTGTTTCAGTCCCTAGCAAAAATTATGAAATATACAAACGCACTTCGGATTTTCTGGCTGTGTATTCAGTTGAATTGTACGCAATTGTCTTGGCATTAGAGTGGATTGATAAACAAAGACCAGGCAAAGTCCTTGTGTGCAGTGACTCCATGTCGGCACTCGCCAGTCTGAAGTCGGATTTGTCCAATACTCGGCAAGATCTGCTGTTTAAAATATTGACAATGCACTCAAGAGCAGTGGAGCAAGGCATTGAAGTGGTATTTTTGTGGGTGCCGGCCCATGTAGGTATCCGAGGGAATGAGAAAGTGGACAAACTAGCCAAACAAGCACAAAAGGAAAACAGAGTACAAGTAAATGTTAAGTTATCTAAAGCAGAGGGAAAGGGCATCATCAAGGAAAATATCAACAGGGTATGGCAACAAAAATGGGACCAGGAGACGAGGGGGAGACACTTGTACTCAATTCAGAGTAAAGTGAGCGGGGTAAAAGTCAGGGGAGGAAATAGGAGGGAAGAAGTCACAATGGCAAGGTTGAGAATAGGGCACAGTTATTTATGCAGCACATTATTTGTGATGGGGAAACATCCAACTGGACTCTGTGAGCACTGCCAGGCACCAGAAACAGTACATCATGCTGTTACCACATGCACTAAATACAGGTCAGAAAGGAAGGACATGTTGGAAGAAATGGAGAGACTAGGGATGAAGGGAAGAGAGCTAGGAAGTTTTTTGGAGTGGGGGTCTAGTGGTCTGGGAAGAGGTTGTTTCATGCAATTTTTGCGAGCAACAGGACTGATGGGGAAAGTATAGTAGTTGGGAAACGGAAGATGGCAGTAGTGCAACTAAAAGGATGCAAGCTGCCGTAAAACACCACAGAAGAAGAAGAAGAAGCTCCATGTACATCCACATCCAGGACAGTGGGTGGCACTATTACGACTCTCTTGTAATCTCTTGTGAGGGGAAGAAGAGATTGAGAAGCGACCTCTGCATTGATCCACTTCCTCTTGACATCAACGTCACTTCTTCATTTCGAGAAGACATCGTTCCAGCCTAGCAGATAAACATGTCGGGGCTTCTGAGGACCATCGCTCGCCGCGCTGCTCCAGTCCTGCGTGGACACACCGTCACTCAGCGGGCTAATCTCACCACTGCCCCAGCAAAGGAAAAGATCGGCATAGTTGTAAGTCCGCTGCTATTGCTGGACCGCTTTGGGCTGCAATGCTAGCTCGCAGCCATTAGCTTAGCTGTCCTTGACTGGAGAGGTCAACATGTGTATGTGTCAAGCCAGCTGTGTTCGGTCTGCATATGTATTTCCTTATGTAAACCAATGTATCTACTGACCAAATAACTGAGTTTAAATGGCTGCATGTCCGGTAAAGTATCGTTTTCTCAGTAGAGGGCAGTTTGCTAACTTCCTGTTTCAAACCCATAAACAACACGCGACGCTTCAAGTCGCTGGACGCTTTCTCTTCGACAACGTCTACTCCGGTATGTTCAGACCAGACACGATACGAGAAGGTTTCTCATTGAATTGTAGAATTAAACAATGCGGCATTCGCGAGGACAGCTTCGTGTTCTCTTGCTATTACCAAAATCTGCCGTAACTACGACAACAGACTCATTCGACCGAAGGTCGCCAGTTAACAGGGTCTCAGGTTAAACCGTAACCCCGGTATTAAACATCCACAACTGTCAGATTGACAGAGACCACACGAGACGAGCCACATCGTTCGGGTAAACCCTTCTTATTAAAGATAATGGTAACTCAGTGCTTCATTCGGGGTTTGGGGAGTTTTTTTGGGGGGGGGGGGTGGGGGACATTTACTGCATCAATCTGATCCACTTCGAGAGAAAAATAAAGAGAAATTATCAAAATTGTTAACAATGTTGTGCTCTTGTTTTAGAAGTTGTGTAATGTAACTATGTATATTTATTCGAAATATTTACTTTGGTCAAATTGTTGATGTACTTGTAGCCTACCTTACGCCAGTGTTTATTATTCATTTGATGTGTACCGTGATGCCTGTGGTCCAATACGTCTCAGAAAAATCTGTTTCTTAAAGTCACACTACTTACTTGTTGGACTACTTTTCAGATTGTTAATTCGAAATGTATACAAACTAATATACTATGATGTATTAAGTAAAATGGACTTGTACTTGTAAAGCACTATTCTAGTCTTCTGACTACTTGAAGTGCTTTAACACTACATAACATCATTCACATCCACATACACTGATGAGAGGAGCTAAGGTTCCACCTATAGTATATAGCCAGATTATTAAGTTAAATAATGTGGTTTCAATTTGCTCGACCTTCACCAGCTGCAACATTAAAATGACACATTATAATATTTATTATCCAGTGATATAGGCTGAATGTAAACACCGCTAATTGTTCAGGGACTTTATTTCCCTCGGTTTAGAAAAGGCTCATTCGGAGGTAATATCCTCTGTTGCCACACTTTACTGAAAAGCTACATATCCAATAACACGTTTATGCTTGAGGTACAGATGCATAACTCCTCTGCTATGAGAAACTACCACGTCAATAATTTTTACGGTAGGCTGCCCAAATGAACTGCGTGAGGGAAATGATTGATTCCAAATTGTCTCGGCAGGTAAACCAGTTGTTATTATTAGCTCTTATGTCATGTAGCAGGGGAGATGTTGAAGGACTGTCAGCTGACTAAATCATGTGTCTGTTCTCCAGGAAACTATCATTGCCTTGAGCTTTTTCTCCTTGGCCATTCTGGGACCATCTGGATGGATCCTGTCCCATTTGGAGGACTACAAGAACAAAGAGTAAAAGGGACCATTTAAGTATATCTGCCTCCAAGTTTCCCGTCTACGATGACAACCTGAGACCATCATCTTATTCCGCTGCAGAGAAGAATATGGAACATGTTTTACCTTCACTCTTCTACCTCCAACATCTCCGCTCCACATCCTAGGCAGAAGCCAGATGTTTCCCAACTCTGATACATTGAAAAGTGTACTGTGGATCTTCTCTCTTAAACAATGTTACAAGATTAAACGTTAAACACAACTATGTCACTTGATGTGTATATTCAATGTGCCTATGAGCTTTGGATACAGCTTTTTATTTCGAACATTGTAGATTAAATTTTAGTTTTATTTAAAAGTGTATTTTAACTAGATTTTTTTTTTTGTTGGTCCCCATGTTTCCAAAGGTTACAGAGATGCATGCTGCCAGAGGACTCACATGTCTCGCTGGTTGTCAGGAGAGCTAAAAACAAATGATGCTCATAAAAAGGGAGAATAATGGGTTACGATTTGATGATAATTCTGCATAAGTAGCAATGACCCAAAGTAAACAAACGCATCTAAAAAAACATCTAAATTAACTCAAAGATAGTGTCTGCTTGTTGGCTTTCTTTGTCCACTGCAAGGAACCAAACTAAAGAAAAAAGACATCTTCACTACTGGTATTAAAAAAACGCAGCCCTCCCAGGTGCATGCTGGTCCTATACCTGCCTTAATCATGGGTGTCAATTGCAAATTATTCACAACGAAAACAATAAGTGAAATAAATAACCCCTACACTGTTTATTGTACACGGCAATAGTTATTCAAGAAAACATGTTGAGTACAGGAGGAGGGGAGCAATACGGGACAAAATAAAATGATCCTCTTTTATTTTGTCCCACACGGATTTCCATACCAGGGAAATAACTTAACAGGAAGTGCGTCACGTGACAAAACGGACTTCGTGAAAAATCTGATTTCTAGTCTGACAAACAGCATATTTCGTGAAGCAGGTAAACACGCAGAACTAATTAACCGTGTGGTCAATGCTAAGAACTAACCAACTACTTAGTTCATCAACCGGCTTGTCACCGACGGTAAATCTAATAACTGCCTTTCGTGTAGAAACCGGACAATTTACCGGAGTGTTAGATAATAATAGATATAAGCCAGGCTGAACCGAAGCATATTTGACACGGTATTTTAGATAACTGACGCACTGTACTGCAACAACTCTAACCAGCTAACGCCAGCCTGGGATAAATGCAATGTGTCCTTTTTTGCATGGAGTTTGGCATGGTGTTTTCTCATACTGCTTGCTGCTCTCTCCTGTGAAGACGGAAACCGTTACCTCGTCGCATCCTTTACGTTCCGGAGCGAGCCTGCACGATGAGACTGGTCATTCTGGATGACTATGATCTGGCCAGTGAATGGGCAGCGAAATACATCCGCAACCGAATCATCCAGTTCAAGCCCTCCGCGGAGAGATACTTCACTCTGGGCTTGCCTACGGGTGAGTAACGCTCTTCAGCATTGTGTGCGGACAATTTTCTGTCACTCTTCGTTAACGTGTCTCGTTGCTTTCAGGGAGCACCCCCTACGGCTGTTACCAGAAGTTAATAGAATACCACAAAAGTGGAGATATCTCATTCAAACACGTGAAGACCTTCAACATGGATGAATATGTCGGTGAGTACAAGATCAAGGCTAGGATATTAATGAAGTCGGGTAGGTAGTCCGCTTCTTCACTTAAAAAAAAAAAGTCTCATTACATCTTTACAGCAATTAACGGATGCTCTTTCCAAAATCATTATAAAATAAACGATAACGGGCTGCTGGAGGGGGACAAAATAAAGCATGATTGTATTTTAGGGATATTTAAGGAAATGACACAGGAGAGTAAGTGCTCTGGATTTAAAGTTGAGGCAGGGTATCACCCTCTCTGACTACTGCTTTTGAATTTGTGGAAGAAAAATGTAATTAAAAAAAGTTGGCCTGCTTGTTCCCCAGGTCTACCTCGTGCTCATCCCGAGAGCTACCACTCCTACATGTGGAACAACTTTTTCAAGCACATCGACATTGATCCGGCCAACGCTCACATCCTGGACGGAAACGCAGAGGATCTGGATGCAGAATGTCAGGCCTACGAGCAGAAGATCTCAGTGGCTGGAGGAATCGAGCTGTTTGTAGGAGGTCAGACACATGGTTTTCTTTTACATGTTGGCATGTCTGCCGTATCTCCTTAGTTGTATAATTTCATCTAAATAATCAACACTGGAAAGTATCACAATATTTTGTGTGGCAATATTGTACGCCAAGTAGCAATCTTTTTGCGAATAAAAATGAATGAAACCTTTTGGTAACAATTTATTTTTCAGTGCACTAGATAGCGGTGAGGTTTTTTTTCTGGCACAGTCATGTGTAAAGTCAGCGGGATTGACAGGAAGTTGTGCATAGAAAAGGTGGAGGCTTGGTCAGTCCGTCTGCTAGCCAGATCAACCCAGTGCTGCAATGAGAACGGTTAAAGTGAGATGAAACAAAAAACAGACCAAATGCAGAATCTATAGCTAAAAAACGGTAATATAGCTCGATAGGTAGATCAACATATCGTAACATGTTTATCCATGCAATACGGTCATGATTTTAGTATTGCGACACCGTCATACTGTGGGCCATCTGGTGGTTCCCACCCATAATTTCATCCCTTTGGTGGCGTAAAGCTTCTCTTTAGCTCCGCCTTTGTTCCTTCTCGTGTTTTTCTCTGTAGGGATTGGCCCTGATGGTCACATAGCGTTCAATGAGCCGGGTTCCAGCCTTGTTTCCAGGACCCGAGTGAAAACCCTGGCGAAGGATACCATTGTGGCCAACGCTCGTTTCTTTGGCAACGACCTCACCAAGGTTCCCAACATGGCGCTGACTGTGGGTGTTGGAACTGTCATGAATGCCAAGGAGGTCAGATTAAAAGGCAGTTATTTTATCCCAGCATTGTCCTGCAGTTACGTAATCTTATGTAACCACGTTAAGATATTCTGTACCATACTATTTGTACACACTCTAAATAAGGTCATATATTTGAAGGGGATATATTGCCTAAATCTTAATGTTCCTTCCTTCCTGGATCCATGTTCTGTGCTCAGGTGATGATTCTGATCACAGGGGCACACAAAGCCTTTGCTTTGTATAAAGCCATTGAAGAGGGAGTGAACCACATGTGGACCGTATCGGCATTCCAGCAGCATCCTCGCACGATCTTTGTCTGCAATGAGGACGCCACCCTGGAGCTAAGAGTCAAAACGGTCAAATACTTCAAAGGTACCGCCTGTATAGTTTTATGCTAAGTGTAAGAGTCTGTAGAAAAACGTTTGTCTCACTATAGAGTCGGGAATATTTGTGTGTGGGTGTGTCCTTTGCATATCTCGAGAACAGTTCATCCGATATACTTCCACCTTGGTGGGGACCAAAGGACGTACAGTGTATATGTCGTGGAACACACATTTTCAATGACCGTAACCTTTTCTTAACCACAGACCTTATTTTAGACAAAAACATTGACTTTGAGAGTTGGAGGTGCAAGATTGCCGACTCATTCCTGCACCACACTAATGAAAACAATATTAGTAATTTCTGTCATTTCCTGTTTATATTCACCATGATGTTATTATCCTTTTTGCTTTCCATTGAAGGGTTAATGCATGTTCATAACAGACTGGTGGACCCAGTGCTCAGCATCAAGGACCAGTAGAAGGAAGAGAACTGAAGATGATGTCCCTGTATACAGCACGAGTGGGCGGCCCTATTGTTCTGGTGCTGTACCCGAGGACCCGTTGAGCCAATGTTTGAGTGACAGACTTAGCCTGCTCGTTTAGTCCATGCATAGCCTTTGGATGATGTCAGCAGATAATAATGAATGACAGGTCAACAATAGACAGATACATTCCCTCTTTTTTTAGCAGTTTCCATTTGAAGGGATTGCAGCGGTTCACTTGACCTAATCACCACAGGTCTTGGTGGTCCGTGGATCAGTCGTCCTGACGATAAACCTAAAGCCATCATTCTGTATTTATAAAATGATAATGTTGATTGGTGATGTCTGTTAAACCAACTCAAATAAACATGGTCAGAAGGGACTTTTGACTGGTCAAACTTGCTCTTGTCTTGGGTTTGGGTTTGAGTGAGTACATCAGGACTGGCCTTGAAACTTAATCCTTACTGGGACTCGAACGTCAGTTCAGGACAATCTCAATACACACAACAGACCACACAGGAATATGAGAAGGATGTTTTAGATTGGCAGGAGGGACTTTTGCGAAAAATAAAGGAAATGGCTTGGAGCGCCTGTGAACACATACGAGCAAAGGAGTAGGTTTCATTTCAACAATGGGGGGGGGGGGGGGGAGTAACCGAAAATGTTCTAAATAAATAAGTAAAACACATTATTTTGGACGTTATTATTTGAAATAATATTATAGCGACCCTGTAAAGTGGCTCTGTGTAGTTTGAGATATAAGCCAATCACGGTGTGGCAGTGTGCATGCTGGTCGAGGGGTGTGCCTGTAATTGGCGGAGCAGAGGAGAGGCGGAGTTAACCTGCCGGGGAAACAAAAGTTTGGTGTGGTTGACGGGAACCTTGGTTGTTGTTAATGTTCGAGCTGATGAGCAGTTATCTGTCTGTGTTGGTGGATGCTTCAATAAAGTATCACTTGATAACGTCATCCTGTCTCCGTGCTATAAGTGCCATGACGTACGAGACGTTACAATATTATAGTTCATTGTCAGTCAATCAAAATAGTGTAATTTATATATACACTTTTAATGATCTGCCTTAAAAAAATTAAAACATTGGAAAGTTATGAATATCATTTTTTTATTTGAGCCAACTTTGCTTTTCATTTTCACTATAATATTATTTCATATAATGTCCAAATAATGTTGTTTTTGACTTGTTATATAGAAGTGGAGACATTTTTGCTGGAAAATGGGTCTATCTCCGTGCTTTCGGGCCGTACAAGCCCTCGTACCGTAACACCATGAATAGAGGTGTATTAAGCCGTTTCTCAATATGAGTTATTGTGCGTTCTTCTCTGTACTTGTATTCTCGTGGACATATTTATTATATATATATATATAATTTTTTTTTTAGACCCATATTTATATATAATCTAAATATGTATTAACAGTATATATATATGTTTTTTACACAATATATACAATTATATGTGTATGATTATTTTATTTAGAATTGTGTGTATATAAATATCTCTCCCTCTCTCGATATATATATACTGTATATATATATATATATATTTAAATGATAATGAAAAAAGCAGGGTTGTCATATTTTGTTTCACTGTAAAAAACAGTTACAGTGAATAATTAGAGTAAACTCATGAGCAAGAACAACTGATGTGGTGACATCATCAAGTAAGCTGCTGTTCCAATCGCAGAAAGACCGTCCTCCCGTCCTCTGTCCTCTCATCCTTCGGAGTCTGGACTCCCAAGACACAAACTCCCAAATCCAGACTCCAAAAGAACACAAGTCTGTACTCAGTGTACTTGGAATTGAGAAATGGCTACATTTCAAGCGACGGCTCACATGATCGAGTACCTCGGATGGCGGCCCACATGACCCCAGTCCTTCCGTTCTGTGTTCCACTTCTGAAAGGAATCCAATTTGTTTTTTGGCAGAAGAGGAGGGCACCGGAGCCGTTCCGAGCTATGACGGTTCCGGGCAGACGGAACCGTTAGTGAGAACTTTGTGACGCTCATACAGAAACTACCGGGAGATGCTCTTTCCGGGCCGTGACTACGCAAGTAAACTGCCTTCTGATTGGTCTACGCAGTGAGAAGAAGCCACTGATTGGCAAGTATCAAAGGCACATTCGATCAAAGGCTCATTTGATCCACGGCCATTGCCATATATTATTTTACTATATATAGAACCCAATGAGGCTTAAATTGAGCAAGTTACTGTCATATTTTGTTCACATTTTTATATTTCAACAAGACATAGAAGGTGTCCCACCATATAGATTCTTCAATGAGTAGAATCATCAGTGAATGAGCTGATTAACTGGAGAAGGGTCCAGACTCCATGATCGAAGAAGAACAGGAGGTAGAGTTCAGTTATTTCTGTGATGACAGTGGGTCAACAACCCACTCCATACTCGATCCTATCGCTGTAAAACTTGATCAGATGAGGGAACACTTTGAAAGTATCCGGGGTCAAATGTCGGACTTTCAATTTGAGCTGGAATATTATAAAGCTTATCGAGTAATTGAGAACGATCGTACCGGTCTTCATAAGGAAACGTGTGTTTGCAGAAGGGCCCAAATAATGAATAGTCCACTTTACTTGACCCCACTGAACTCCGAACTGGATATCATTTCCCAACGAACCAATATCCTAGAAGTGGAAATGTACGCTGATTTAATCGTCAAATGTTGTGCTTTCAGTTCAATTATGAAGGAATGACAAAGAAAAAAAAAATCTGGACCTATTTCAAATAAAGATCCATTCTCACCACACATGGTGTGGGAGATGGACAAAATTAACGTTATTCTTGAGAAAACTAAGGACATGATTATCGATACTATTAAGGAGATGACAGGAATTGCGTTAAAGCCCCATTATGTAGTTGTTCCCCTTTAGCGCCCCCTTCAGTTTTTGAGGTATTTAATGTTTACTTCAGTGTCGTAAATACCCAGTTACGATAGATGCAGCCCGGTAGAAGCAATCCGGCGACTGTTTCTATTTTGGATTCATACCAACGGGCGGGATCACTAATTCGAAGACTGCGCAGGAACACTGTGAACTGGGCCCAGCACCTACCGGACTAGGGTGAAGTAGCGCGGGGATTGAACGCGGCGCCGCCACGTTCCGCCTGGTGGGTCAGCTGTTTGCCGGCTTTTGAGGGGAGGGGGGGTGTGTGCGCGTGCAGTCATTTACTTTTGTTTGGGGGGACTGCAAAGACTTTGGGACTGTCGGGATCCGGGGATTATACTTCGTTTTGAGTGGGTTTGATTGTTTGTAGTGTATGTGTTCATTTTGGGGGCTTGCCGATGCATTGAATTTGATTTAATATAATAACATTTGGGTTTCCGCATATCGACTGTGTGTTTTTCTTTTACGACCATTTGAGCAGAGAGTTAACACCAGAACTCGCAGATCCGCCCATTCCCTTTTTTTTGCGTATTGTACCTTTTCCCCTTGATTGAGTTGCTAAGGGCGAATTGTTACAACATAACCAAAAGAATGACAACATTTAGTTTAGATGAAATACCGATCGTGTTTTCAGCCTATATACGTTGTTTTCTAAATGTTTGAATGTGGAGTACGTATGATCGAATACAATATTGTTGACAACACCAAAAAGCTACATAAAAAAGCTACCCTTATACTGTAGCTGCGAGCGTGGAGTGGCACTATATGACATTGCGTAATCACTGCCAGAAAGCAGGTCGAAGTACATCCGACCCGGAGCGGGCGGCTCCAGAATCTTACATAGCGGAGTTATTTCCCCACAGACCCCCGATGGCAATGGCGGAGACGCAAATCGTCATATTAAAAGTCATTGTATCGGCACAATTTTTTTCAAGCTGTTATTTTAAGGTACAATTGTTACATAATGTTACTTTAAAGGTGTTAAAAAACGAAATCTCTCAGGAGGTTGACCCTCTTGTTAAAACATTTCTCTGGATAATACTCAAAGATCAGAAGAGCTATGAGAAGATATATCCAACAGGAAAGGAATTTGCCGTACCAGATGATGTCCTCAAAGTTTCAATTATAGATAAACATCTAGATGCATTGGAGTATTGCACAAATGTGGTCAGATTTGTAATGCCGGAAAAAATTCAGGAGTACCTCTCTTGTCACTTGGTGGGACCCGACATGAACCCAGAAGAAATAAAAATCAGGGCATCTTGCAGTTGGTCACATGCTGACAAGTATTCTAATGCACTGACCCAAATATGGGCTTTCCTGAAGGATTATCATGTTAAGATCAACACTCACTTTGTGTCACAAAATCAGTCAGCGGATTACAGTAAACCTTTTGAGACAGTGGACACAGTGTCTGTTTTACCAACTCAGTAGTCGGTTAACATCTTTCATCATGGTGAACCTCCAAGAATACTAGTTTTAAGATGTGAGACAGTGGGCATTGTGTCTGTTTCACGAATTAAGACGCAGGTCTTAAGCTTAAATGACGTTGAATCTCCAACAGTTCCTGATTTAATATGTGGGACCATGAAGTCTGTTTCACCAACTCAGATGCCAGTTTTCAGCCTCAAGGAGGACGATGTACCTTTAACATCTCGGGACCCAATATGCGTGGACACGTGCTGAACCTGCTCGAGATGCAATGGCACAAAAAAGAGAAATAAAATGGCAGTTCAGATATTCGTGGAAAGGCTTGTTTCACGGATATTGAGGAAAGCAAACGTCAAGAGGAATGTTTCAAATCTAAAGGCCATCACCATGGAGCTATTTGAAAGAACGTGGCTCGAAGTTCAGGATGTCGACTTTCATCCCAAATCAAAAAAGTTTGAAAATCTTGACACAGTGATTTTACAGGAGCTGTGTAAGAAGTGGGGCAGTGCACTTTCGGTGTGGTTGGCCACTATTTCAAAGGAACCAGAATTTGGGAACTGCATTGGCTCCTCGGTGATAGATCACCTGATGACACGATGAAGTCCTACCTTGAGGGAAGAACCCAGTGTGTTAGAGTAGGTGAGGCTGTAGGATATGCTAGGATATGAAGTGGGTGTCCCTCAGGGTTCGATTTTGGGACCATTATTATTCAGCCTGCATATAAATGACCTCCCCAGTGTTTGTAAGGGGTGTGATATTCAAATGTACGCTGATGACACAGTGATTTATGTCTATGCGAAAAACAAAATACAGGCTGCACTTAAACTCACTGATACCATGGTCAATGTCTCTGAATGGCTCTCAGATTCCTATCTACACCTAAATATGAAAAAGACGGTCTGCATGTCATTGTGACACGTGCGTCGGTAAACGGATGAATAATCAGCTATTTTGACAATTAATCATTTGTTTCTGTTTGCCGACGTGTAGTGATTGTGTGTGTCCCTCTCAGGACTATCCCTTCATGTAGCCAGCGCTGTGTGCGAGTGGATTGTCGCGTTCAGCATCATCTGCTTCTTCCTCACATACATTGATGATTTCAAGGTGAGTATCTCGCCACCTAACGCACACTTTTTTTTCCAATATGTATTTACTGCTGCGAGGGGTTCTCAATTCTCTACATTTTTTTTTTTTTTTTCCACAGCTGTTCACCTTACAAGTGAAAACAGAATATGAGGAGAGGCCTTGATGAGTCTGCAAACTGCCAGCGAAATCACTCTTTTCAAAAATGTGCTGCACTTGTTTTTGTAAAGCTTTATATGCTTTTTGTACATTTTGCATTTTACACTGCAAGCTTTTGTAAGATTTTAACTTTTGTATATCCTGACTGAATTTATTGGAGGATTGCAGTTGGCACATTATTATTTATAAATTTTTGAAGAACCGATTATAGCAGGAACAAAACTGATCACAGCCTGTGTCTTTACACTTTTTATAAGAGTTCATGACATATTTATAAATGTATTTATTAAGTGCTGTGTTCAAACACAGCTTTGCACTTTGCTATTGATCGTTTGCAACTTGCGACGTTAGCATGACACGCCGAGTCCCGCCAGACCTGTGACAAAAAGAGAAGTTCAACATGGTTCAATGAGCACACTGATATTTCTGTAAATAACCAGAAGCCTGCCTGAAATATTACTTTAAATACTACCAGTTCCTTCACCAAAGTTTTATTTTTTACTCATTTTTCAATGTTTTTGTCTTTGGACTGTTGTGACAACAAATTAGATAGGAAAAATAGTTCCACTTTCTGGATGCCCTGATCCACAGTCTTATTGTATGCTGTTCATGGTTGTTCGACAGTGCTACTGTGCTTGTGTCTATAGCTCCGGCATTGATTAGACTACTCAATCCATTAGTTTGCTCACTACAACTGCCGAATTAGATTGCTGTAATACATAAACTTGAGGTGAAGCCAATTAGAATTAAAAACAAGTTTTCTGTGTGCTTTCAGGCAGATCAATAACAGTTTTATTCCTCTGCCTGAGAGCAGCGCACACAAGTTTTTAAAGGGTGACCTTTCTTTCTAAAAAGGGAAAGAATTGAGGATTTTTAGCGGTCTGAAGGGCGAGGGGTTTGCAGGATCTCACATGTAAAAATGTAATCGTCTGAAATATACAATTATATGAAGTATCAGAATTATATATATATATATAATTTATTATTTTTCATTTTTTCCCTCATCTTTTCAACAATAGATTATTAGAGATTTTAATGGTGCAAGTAACTCCACGAAGAGACTGAGAATCTTTGGAGACACATTTGTTAATGTGGAATTCATCAATAAAATGTACTTGACACATGAGGAAGTTACATCAATACTATGTATAATACTGTCAAGCTGCTTGAGATGTTTTTTTAATTACCGTCAACATATTCCTGTCACATGATGGGAAGGCTTGTGACACCTTGTATGCTGAGAAAAGTGTTTGTGGCCCAGTGGGGAACAAATTAAAGATCACTATTACATTGCTAGAATCTGCTGATATATTTCACTGGCCAGTACTTTTGGAGGATCTCTTTGAATATGAATCGTGATTAGAAGATGGGACTGTAATACAGTATTTCAAAGAGAGAGGCTGTGCTGTAATGGTGGTCAGTGGTCACATTACATTATTAATTAAAGCTGGAATTGTCCTTCCTGCTTCATAAATATCTCTAACGTTAGTCAACAATCAAAATAGTTGCAGTTAGTTTATGGATTGAAAAATAGTCATTTTTTAAAATCATTTAATAGTTCACATATTCATTTTTCAATCCAGATTAATAGAGAATTAATTAATCTTTTTTTTTCTTTTTTCATAATCCATACCGGGAATTAATCTATCGTCACAGTCCGATAGCCAATTATGTTTCTGTTTGTAACACATTAGTGTTGGCTGTAGCCAGTGTTCAGGCAGCTTTAAGTGAAAATATAAAAAGTTGAACACGATTCTGTAAACTCACCAGCTGCGTACGCACTGAAGGCTTCAGCTTCAAGCGCATGCGCAGCGAGTATTCGACTGCAGTCGTGTGGGTCACCTACAGTCAGGGTTGCCAGATCTGTGTGACAAAACAAGCCCAATGGCCAATCAAAACCAGCCCAAAAACCAGCCCAATGGCAACACAGTGTTGCCAGGTCCGCGGTTTTCCCGCGGAATTGGGCTACTTTTGAAGTGTTGCCGCGGGTTGAATTTTTTGTCCGCTGGTTCGGGTAGACCTATTTTGCATGCAAATTACATGAATATCTTTAAATAAAAATCCATATTTAAAATGAAATAATTTATTTATACCCAAATCCTACCAAACTGACTCCAGACCAGCACGTACACGTCGACACATCCCCCCCCCCCCCCCCCCCGTCGACAACGCTCGCAGTGGGTCACTTTCCTATCTCAGGGGGGCATCATGAAGGAGTTATGGGCATATTTTGAGTTCTGATATTGGGCTGGTTTTGATTGGCCATTGGGCTTGTTTTGTCACACAGACCTGGCAACCCTGGTCACCTACATTACATTACATGTCATTTAGCAGACGCTTTTATCCAAAGCGACTTACAATAAGTGCATTTCAACCTAGAGTACAAACTAAGAACAACAAGAATACAGGAAGTAACATTTCCTCAACATAGTCGAACTACAAAAGTACCATAAGTAAGTGCTATCTAAGTGCCACTGAAGTGCTAATCTGTGTTTTAATCCAGATATAGTCGGAAAAGGTGTGTTTTCAGTCTCCGACGGAAGATGTAGAGACTTTCTGCTGTCCTGATGTCAGTGGGGAGCTCGTTCCACCACTGAGGAGCCAGGACAGCAAACAGTCTGGATTTCGAGTGATTAGCTCGAGGTGCAGTAGTCACAAGTCGATTGGCTGTTGCAGAGCGGAGCGAACGTGCGGGGTGTACGGTGTGACCATATCCCGGATGTAGACGGGGCCCGATCCGTCTAGAGCACGTACGCCAGGACCAGTGTTTTGAAGCGGATGCGAGCAGCCACGGTAACCAGTGGAGAGGCGGAGGAGGCGGAGTGGTGTGGGTGAATTTCGGGAGGCTGAAGACCAGTCGAGCTGCTGCATTCTGGATGAGCTGCAGGGGTCGGATGGCCTTAGCAGGTAGACCAGCCAGGAGGGAGTTGCAGTAGTCGGGCGTGAAATGACCAGAGCCTGGATCAGAACCTGCGCCGCCTTCTGAGTAAGAAGAGGCGTATTCTCCTGATGTTGTGCAGCATGTACCTACAGGAGCAGCGTCGTCGCAGCGATGTTGGCCGTCAAGGTGAGTTGACTGTCGAGTGTCACCCGAGGTTCCTGGCAGTCGGGTGAGGGCCAACACAGAGCTGTTGAAGGTGATAGTCAGGTCGTGGGTGGGGAGCCTTTCCTGGAAGGAATAGTAGCTCAGTCTTGTCAGGGTTGATCTTCAGGTGGTGAGCAGACATCCACTGAGAGATGTCAGTCAGACAGGCAGAGATTCGTGCCGCCACCTGTGTTTCGGACGGTGGAAGCGAGAAGATCAGTTGGGTGTCATCAGCATAGCTATGGTAGGAGAAGCCATGCGAGCGAATGACAGAGCCGAGAGAATTTGTGTACAGAGAGAAGAGGAGGGACCCAGGACGGAGCCTTGAGGAACCCCAGTAGTGAGAGGACAAGGATCAGACACAGATCCTCTCCAAGTTACCCGGTAGGTGCGGTCTTTAAGGTAGGAAGAGAAAGAGCGAGTGCAGTGCCTGAGATCCCCAGGTCCTGAAGAGAAGAGATCAGGATCTGGTGGTTCACGGTGTCAAATGCTGCAGAAAGGTCGAGAAGGATAAGGACAGAGGAGAGAGGCTGCTCTAGCAGTGTGAAGCTGCTCAGAGACAGCAAGGAGGGCCGTCTCTGTCGAGTGGCCGGCCTTGAATCCAGACTGGTGAGGTCAAGAAGGCTGTTACTGTGGAGATAGGAGGACACTTGGCTCAAGATAGCTCGCTCCAGAGTTTTGGAGAGAAAAGGAAGAAGAGACCGGTCTGTAGTTGCTGACTTCAGGCCAGGTCGGCGTGGGTTTCTTCAGGAGAGGGTTGACTCTCGCCTCCTTCAGAGAGTTAGGAAACAGCCAGTTGAGAGGAGCTGTTAATAAGATGGGTGAGGAAGGTCAGAAGGTCAGGAGCAATAGCCTGGAGAATGGGAGGCGGACGGGGTCAAGGCGCAGGTGGTCGGTCGGGCGGAGGTCACCAAGCTAAGAACTTGATTGGGAGACAAGGGGTGAAAGAGGAAAGAGGGGATGAAGAAGTTAGTGTTGGTGAGGTGATAGAAGATGGATTTGTAAAGGAGGGCGTATGTCGTCTATCTTGTTTGTAAAGTAGTCGACAAAGTGGCTCGGCAAAAGGGTGGAAGGAGGAGGGGACAGGGGATCAAGGAGGTTGGAAAAGATAGAGAAGAGTTTTTGGGGTTAGAGAAGGAAGACTGAATTTTGGTCAGGTAGAACGAGCTTTTGGCTGCAGAGATAGAGGAAGAGAAGGAGGAGAGGAGATTGATAGAAGAGCAAGTCTTCCGCTTGATTCGATTTCGCCATTTTCTTTCCGCCGCTCAGGGTGGCTCTCTCGGCGCACCGAGTCCGACAACCACGGAGCCGGAGAGGATTTCCGAACCGGTCGTGTCTTAAAAGGACAAAGAGAATCAAGAGATGAAGACAGGGAAGAGAGGAGAGTGTCTGCGGCAGAGTTAGGATGCATGAGTGAGAAGCAGTCAGTTGAGGGAGAGCAGATAGGACAGAGGAGGCCAGAGAGGAGGGGCAGAGGGTGCGAATGTTGCGGCGTACAGGTGCAGAGTCTGTAGATATGGGTGGGTTGTCAGTACCAGAGGCGAGAGAGAGTAAGAGATGAAGAAGTGGTCAGAGACATGGAGAGGAGTCACAGTGAGGTTAGAGGTAGAGCAGTTTCTTGTGAAAATGTAGTCAAGGTGGTTGCCGGCTTTGTGAGTAGGAGGGGAGGGACTGAGTGAGAGGTTAAAGGAAGACAGTAAGAGTAAGAGATCACATGACTTCTCTGTCTGGATGTTAAAGTCACCCAGAAGGATGAGCGGGGGCCGTGTTCCGAAGTTCGATAGGAGGACGTCTAGCTCGTCAAGAAATCTCCCAAAGAACCAGGGGACGGTGAGAACAACAATGTGAAGTTGAACCGGATGAGTAACGGTCACCGCATGAAACTCAAAAGTCAGTGGGATAAAGAGTGGAAGCGGGTAGGGACAGAAACACCATGTGGGTGAGATGAGTAAACCTGTACCTCCACCCCGACCAGAGGGTCTGGGTGTGTGGCTAAAGGAGAAGGCAGAGGAGAGAGCAGCCGTGGTAGGCGTGTTGTCTGCTGTGATCCAGGTCTCAGTGAGAGCCAGGAAGTCAAGCGACTGCTCCACAGCAAAGCCAGAGATGAAGTCGGCCTTGCGGTTGGCTGACTGACAGTTCCAGAGGCCTCCTGTGACCAGGTGCTGGGTGTGAGTAGAACGGGTAGGAAGGATAACAGAGGAGGGGTTCCGGTACATGAATGAGCGAGTCCTATAGTAACTACGAGTAGAGATACGCACAGGTATGGAAAAGACACACATATTTACACACACACAAAAAAAAAAAAAAAAAAAAATGGGGAAATACTCAGCCACCCCCGAAGACTCCTATGTCTTTGTCCTCCGAGTCTTCGTCCGATGAGTCACGCTAACGCTACAGCTGACGCGAAAAACCCCACCCGGTTATGAGCCCAAGTTAGTGCCAATTACCTCCAGCCGCGTTGACACCGCCCCTTGGCTTTTGGTATTCAAATGACACTCAATAGAAACCAGGTGACGATCGCTCGTCCAATCAGTGAAGATTCAGGTGTCGGAACACAGGACACACCTCTCTACCAAAACAACTCCTTAAAACAGGACAGACTAACAATCTAGCAGCTTTAAACAACAAATACAACAGTAACTTTAGCAGATAAAACTAGTTTAAAGAAGATACTTAGCAGGATCCAAGTAGTCAGTAGTCTCGCCTCACAGGTAGAAAATGCACACTGCAGACTTGGCCCCGGGAGATCTTTTTAAAGACACTCAGCCAGCCGCGTTGACTGTGTACTTCACTATTGTCCTCGCTAAGTGTCCTCGGCGTCTCAACCACAGCCTCCCGAACAGGTCGAGAATTGTACATGAAAGTCATACGTGTTTAGTCGATATTCTACTCTTCTACATTTCGGTGCTTATTTTACATAAAAGTCATCCGTGTTTAGTCGACATTCTACTCTTCTACATTTCCGTGCTGCAAGTGTCTTGTTTTCTGCAGTTAGCAGTGACAGACTGCGGTCAACTCAGCAGACACTCGGAATTCCGTGGTCAAATCAGCAGACACTGAAATTGTAGTGCACCTATATACTGATATTGACGGTAAATTAATTCGATCGGGAGCGGGCGAGGGTTTTGACAGTTGGCGGAAAAATCCACGTGACACAATATCCGGCTGTGCAAAGTTAGCGGAAAGAACCACGTAAAACAACATCCGTTTTTCTAAATAAGATGTTAACAAATGGTACACTAACATATAAAAGTAACAACTGAACTGATTTTGTATCTTTATAGATATATAGATAGATCGTTTCTAAGATTGAGCTAAAATTATGCTAAAATTAAAACAGTTTTATTCTACCAAGTTTAGACAAATAAAAGTCCAACTTGTGGATGTTCAAAAAGCATATTTCTGATTATTTGAGGTCCTGTAAATATACTTTCCCCAAGAGTTACAGGAAATGACTGATACAGATGTGTTCAGGACGTCTCTGACTTCCCCTAGACTGGCAAGCAAACAAGTGTACTGTCCCAATTAGGTGTTTTTTCAAAGTAAATGTCTTACATGGGACAGTAAAATTGTTTGATTGCAAGTTTAGGGGAAGTCAGAGACGTCCTGATCACATCTGCATCCGTCATTTCCTGGAACTCTTGGGGAAAGTATATTTACAGTATATTTCCTTGGTACAATAAAACTGTTTTAATGTAAGCATTATTTTAGCTAAATCTTAGAAATGATCTATCTATATGTCTACAAAGATACAAAATCAGTTCAGTTTTTACTTTTATATGCTAGTGTACGATTTGTCGACGTCTTAAATTGAAAAACGAATGTTATTTCACGTGGTTCTTTCCGCTAACTGTGTCAAAACCCTAGCGTGCTCCCGATCGAATGTGAAGATCAGTAGGCTAAGGTATACAAAAATGTCAGTGTCTGCTGATTTGACCACGGAGATCCGAGTGTCTGCTGAGTTGACCGCAGTCCAGACAGACACACTTCAACTACGAAATGTAACAGACTGTCTCATGTGTTTTGGTATTGGAGATGGTACGTCCCTTCGGGGCTGCTGTAGAGCGGGAAAGTAACGGGACAAATAAATAAAGAGGGAAGCTGAACGGCATGTCTGATTTCCCGATTCCGTTTGTTAACCTATGTTATAAGTGCACCTCACAAACGAATCCAGAACGCTCGGTTACATTGGTGGTAGCGGTGGGATTCGTGTGTGGCAGAGAAATAAACACCACAAACTATGCAACTAGTTAGTATTTTCTGTGTGTGAAACGAGTGATTCGGTGTTGTGTCTGTGTGCTGCTGCTTAGGTTCAGCATGCTGACTGCTGTCAGGGCCGCCAGACGCTCCCTCAGACATTTCAGGAGCTTCTCTAACTCTGCCATCCACTCAGGTAAAACACAAACAAAGCTGTCTAAATATACTATAAGAGCCAAACAACCAAGTTTCTGTTGCCAGAAATAGCGGAGGAAACACTTTAAGGATTTGGAAAGGCAAGTAAAGTCAGACTCCTGGTTTAAAATGTTCTTAAGGAAAAGGTCAAAGGTTTCTCGTTGAACAGATACCCAGAGTAAATAACTGATAGTAACTGGAACTCAACAGCATCAAGAGATATTTAAGTTCATTTTAAATTAAATTATATTTATTTTTGTATAGCTTAAAATCATGAATTACAAATTAGACTCAGAGGGCTTTACAATCTGTACACATACGACACCCCGGTCTCAGGACCTCACATCGGATCAGGAAAAACTCCCCAAAACACCCTTTCAGGGGGAGAAAAGGGGAAGAAACCTTCAGGAGAGCAACAGAGGAAGCAATAGATGCATGTTTATAGAATAGATAGATAGATAGATATATACTTTATTAATCCCCAAGGGGAAATTTGTCGTAGCAGTAGCAGCACCAATAAACCAAACACACATGAATAAAAAATAAAAAATAAAATATAAAAACAGGGATGAAAGATATAGAAGCATACAAAGCAAAATATAAAATAAAATATATATGTATATATACAACATATATGCAGACACAATACACAATACTAATAACAATTAAACTAAATATAAAAACACCAAATATAGACAGTGTGCAAAATGCAAAGTGTGTGTATGTGTGTAGTGCAATGAATTGTGTGTATGTGTGTACTGTAAATAAATGAAATGTGTGAAGTGCAGATCAACATAGTGTGGATATGAAGTTATTGTTGTAGTTATTGCACAATGATCTGGCAAGAGGTGATCTGTTATAGAGCCTCATAGCCGTCGGCAGGAATCTTCTCCTGTATCTGTCCTTGTGGCAGCGGAGCGTGAGGAGACGTCTGGAGAAAGTACTCCTCTGTCCCTGTAGGAGGTGGTGGAGAGGGTGGTCCGGGTTGTCCAATATGGACACAAGTTTCTTCAATGTCCTCCTCTCCACCACCTGTTCCAGGTGCTCCAGCTTGCAGCCGATGATGGAGCCAGCCTTCCTAACCAGTTTGTTGAGACGGCTAGTGTCACCGGCTCCGATGCTGCTCCCCCAGCAGACAATGGAGAAGTGCAGTACACTGAACAGCATAACAGAGTTTCAACACATACAGGACTGTCTCAGAAAATTAGAATATTGTGATGAAGTTCTTTATTTTCTGTAATGCAATTTAAAAAACAAAAATGTCATGCATTCTGGATTCATTACAAATCAACTGAAATATTGCAAGCCTTTTATTCTTTTAATATTGCTGATTATGGCTTACAGCTTAAGAAAACTCTAAAATCCTATCTCATAAAATTTTAATATTTCCTCAGACCAAGTAAAAAAAAAGATTTATAACAGCTGAGTGTTTGTCAAGGCTCAGGAAACCCTTGCAGGTGTTTCGAGTTAATTAGACAATTCAAGTGATTTGTTTAATACCCTACTAGTATACTTTTTCATGATATTCTAATATTTAGAGATAGGATATTTGAGTTTTCACTAAAATACAGTGATTAATCTACAGTAATTAATCTTACTTTGTTACCTAATGTTTTAACCAGATTTAGCTCGCTAGCAGGTTGAAATGACATTACCACAGCTAAGATTAGCATGAAATAACATTACCACAACATTAGCCGGCCCAAAAAATATAAATATATTAGCTACGTACCTTTGAAATTGTTGAACCAAGTGGGTTTGAATATGCGCTCGGGCAGAAAATGCGCTCCAAATGCGCTCCAAGTGGGTTTGAATATGCGCTCCGCTCCAAGTGGGTTTGAATATGCGCTCCAAGTGGATAGCGCATTGATTGGATCAGAGTTTTGGGGGCGGGACCACCTTCCGGCACCTTCCAGGCAGCCGCTGCCTGGAAGGTGTCGGTGAGGGCTCAAAACACCATCGAGCGACAAGCTCATGATTTAATATAAACTTATAGAGCTATATTCTTCTACAGATTTGTCTTCTATTAATTAGACGTGCCTGCCAACAATGCAAGGTCAGACCTAGGTGGGCTATAATGGACCAATGAAGTGTCTCCAATCTTGAATTCTGTGTTGGAGAGGCGGCTTCTGTCTGCTCATTAAACGTCTGCTCTCAGTTGTATCTGCTGCTTATGGATTTCAGAGTATTACCGTGAATGTTTCTATCTATGTATAGCATGGGCATAGCAGAGGTCATCCAGGTCATATATATTTATTATATATCATTTATTGATTTATATATTATATATATATATATATATCATTTATGATTCATATATATAGAATTCATGATTTCATTCATGATTAATCTTTGATTTTTCCAATTCATTTTTTATGAGATAATGTGAAAGAATACAAAATACTACAGGGCACCTTCACCAAAAAAATAAGCAGTTATATTGAGACCAGCTTTCGTTGACTGTTTGTGGCAGAGAAGTGTGTGTGTCGATTGGTTGGATTGTGTTACACATACCGTCTAACCTGTAAAATATTTAACAACTTCGGAACTGATTGATGATCTTTATTGGTGATCGTCATGCTCTCTCGGCCTCGCCCCTGAGTGCCCTCCTGTGTCTGTGGATCTGCTTCGTTTGATGGTAATAGTTCTCCCTTTCCTCTATTTCTGCCCCCCTTTCAATTCAATTCAATTCAGTTTATTTGTATAGCCCAATTTCACAAATTACGAATTTGTCTCGGAGTGCTTTACAATCTGTACACATAGACATCCCTGCCCCAAAACCTCGCATCGGATCAGGAAAAACTCCCAAATAACCCTTCAGGGGGAAAAAAAGGGAAGAAACCTTCAGGAGAGCAACAGAGGAGGATCCCTCTCCAGGATGGACGGGTGCAATAGATGTAATGTGTACAGAAGGACAGATTTAGAGTTAAAATACATTCAATGAATATGACAGAGTGTATGAATAGTTCATAGTAGGCATATTCCACGATGGAGACCTCCACGATCCATCAGGCAGATGGCGGTGGGGAGGAGGAGTGGGCGGAGTCTCAACAGTGGGTGGAGTCTCAACAGGATAGTGGCGTAGTCAGTAGCAGAAATTCCACGACCCAGACCTCAATGATCCATCAGCAGATAGGATCTATGCCGTCTCATAGGGTCCGATGACCCCATGAGACGTGAAGTCACAAGGACTCCGGGGAGAAAGCAGAGTTAGTAACGTGTGATTGAGAGATGAAAATTCATCCCTAAGGAGAGAAAAGATGAGATAGGTGCTCAGTGCATCCTAAAACGTCCCCCGGCAGCTATAAGCCTATAGCAGCATATCCAGGGGCTGGACCAGGGCAAACCTGATTCAGCCCTAACTATAAGCTCTGTCAAAGAGGAAAGTCTTAAGTCTACTCTTAAATGAGGTGACTGTGTCTGCCTCCCGGACTGAAATTGGAAGCTAGTTCCATAAAAGAGGAGCTTGATAACTAAAGGCTCTGGCTCCCATTCTACTTTTTAAGACTCTAGGAACTACAAGTAGTCCCGCATTTAGTGAGCGCAGCTCTCTAGTAGGGTAATATGGTACTACAAGCTCCTTAAGATATGATGGTGCATCACCAATCAAGGCTTTGTACGTTAAGAAAAGAATTTTAAAAGTGATTCTTGATTTTACTGGGAGCCAGTGCAGAGCAGCTAGTGCAGGAGTGATGTGATCTCTTTTCTTAGTTTTAGTGAGAACACGAGCTGCAGCATTCTGGATCAACTGGAGGGACCTAAGAGACTTATTAGAGCAGCCTGATAATAAGGAGTTGCAGTAATCCAGTCTCGAAGTAACGAACACGTGAACCAATTTTTCTGCATCTTTTTGAGACAAGATGTGCCTGATTTCTTTAAATATTACGTAGATGAAAGAATGCAGTCCTTGAGATTTGCTTTACGTGGGAGTTAAAGGACAAGTCCCGATCAAAGATAACGCCAAGATTCTTTACAGTGGTGTTGGATGCTAGGGCAATGCCGTCTACAGAAACCACATCACCAGATAATTGATCTCTGAGGTGCTCAGGGCCGAGTAAAATTACTTCGGTTTTGTCTGAGTTTAACATCAAGAAGTTGCAGGTCATCCATGTTTTTATGTCTTTAACCCTCCTGTCGCCTTAGGGTCATTTTGACCCGATTAAATATTTAACCCTCCTGTCGCCTTAGGGTCATTTTGACCCGATTCAATGTTTCACCCTCCTGTTTACTAACATATTTTACCCTTTGGGTTCAATTTGACGCCAGCAATTGAAACCTCCAGAAAATTATTAGAATTAATATTGTTTTCCAAGTTTAAGTGTGAGGCACTTTATGTTTGTTTGTTGACTACCGAAAGAACACCGACATTAAACATTGAATGGGGTCAAATTAATCCTAAGGCGACACGAGGGTGTAATATTGATTCGGGTCAAATTGACCCTAAGGCAACACAAGGGTTAAGACATGCTTGAATTTTACTTAGTTGGTTGGTTTCCTCTGGTTTTATCGATAGATATAGTTAAGTATCATCTGCATAGCAATGAAAGTTTATGGAGTGTTTCCTGATAATATTGCCCAAAGGCAGCATGTATTAGGTAAATAAAATTGGTCCAAGCACAAAACCTTGTGGAACTCCGTGACTAACGTTGGTGGTTATCGAGGCGTCATCGTTTACAAATACAAACTGAGATCGATCTGATAAATAGGATTTAAACCAACTTAGTGCCGTGCCTGAAATGCCAATCGACTGCTCCAGTCTCTGTAATAGGATGTCATGGTCAATGGTGTCGAATGCAGCACTAAGGTCTAACAAGACCAGTACAGAGATGAGTCCTTTATCTGCTGCCATTAAGAGGTCATTTGTAATTTTCACCAGTGCTGTCTCGGTGCTGTGGTGTTTTCTAAATCCTGACTGAAACTCCTCAAATAAACAATTATGATGGAGAAAGTCACACAACTGATTTGCGACCACTTTCTCAAGGATCTTGGAGAGGAAGGGGAGGTTAGAGATCGGTCTGTAGTTAGCCAACACCTCTGGATCCAGAGTGGGCTTCTTCAGGAGCGGTTTAATGATAGCTACTTTGAAGGAATGTGGTACGTGGCCTGTTAGCAGAGACACATTGATAATATCTAATAGAGAGCTGCAAAATTAAAGGCAAAACATCTTTAAGCAGCCTCGTCGGGATGGGGTCCAAGAGACAGGTAGACGTGTTAGAAGTAGAAACCGTTGACGATAATTGGTCACGGTTAATGGGAGAAAAGCCCTCCAAATATACACCAGGGCATACAGCGGTTTCCAAGGCCATTCCACTTAAGGACAGATTGGCACTGGTTAAGGGCAAGAGATTATTAATCTTGTCCCTAATAGTTAAAATCTTTTCATTAAAGAAGTTCATAAAGTCATTACCACTGAGGTCTATAGGAATACTCGGCTCCACAGAGCTGTGACTCTCTGTCAGCCTGGCTACAGTGCTGAAGAGAAACCTGGGGTTGTTCTTATTTTTCTCTATTACTGATGAGTAATAGGCTGCTCTGGCATTACGGAGGGCCTTCTTATAAATTTTAAGACTATCTCGCCAAACTAAGCGGGATTCTTCCAGATTAGTTGAACGCCATATGCTTTCAAGCTTTCGTGATGTTTGCTTTAGTTTGCGGGTCTGAGGGTTATACCAGGGAGCAAACCTCCTCTTCCTCACTGTCTTCTTCTTCAGAGGGGCTATCGAGTCCAGTGTCATTCTCAGAGAGCCTGTGGCACTGTCAACAAGATGATCAATCTGGGACGGACTAAAGTTAGACCAGGAGTCCTCTGTTATATTGAGACTTGGTATTGAATCAAATGCAGAAGGAATCGCTTCTTTAAATTTAGCCACAGCACTGTCAGTTAGACATCTGGTGTAGAAACTTTTGACTACCGGTGTCCACTCCGGTAGTATAAATTCAAAAGTTATGAGGTTGTGGTCTGACAGAAGAGGATTCTGTGGGAAGACCTTTAAATGCTCAATGTCAACGCCATATGTAAGAACAAGATCAAGCGTGTGGCCAAAGCTGTGAGTGGGTTTCTGTACTCTCTGACAGAAGCCAATCGAGTCCAACAATAAGATGAATGCAGCACTAAGGCAATCATTAACAACATCCACATTGATATTAAAATCTCCTACAATAATAACTTTATCAGTTTTAAGAACCAAACTTGATATAAATTCTGAGAATTCAGATATAAACTCTGAATATGGACCTGGTGGCCGGTACAGAATCACAAATAGAATTGGCTGTAGTGTTTTCCAGGTTGGATGTGAAAGACAAAGAACAAGGCTTTCAAATGAGTTGTAGTGTAATTTAGGTTTAGGATTTATTAATAGGCTCGAGTCAAAGATGGCTGCTACTCCACCTCCTCGACCGGTGCCGCGAGGAATGTGAGTATTAATATGACTTGGAGGAGTCGATTCATTTAGGCAGACATATTCTTCATGGCTCAGCCAGGTTTCAGTTAGACAGCATAAATCAATGTGATTATCTGATATTAAATCATTTAGAAACACAGCTTTAGATGACAGAGATCTAATATTTAGGAGACCCCATTTAATAGTCCTGTTTTGTTGCACTGCTGAAATAATGGTGTTAACTTGTATAAGGTTATTGCGTACGACTCCTCTTCTGCTTTCTTTTGATAGAATTAATTTAAGTTTAAGTGGCCGTGGGATAGACACAGTCTCTATGGAGCTCTGGGGGACACTGGGTGACAGGGGCGTGGGGCTACTCTGTTTCTGCTTTATGACATGAATCCTGCGTTGTCACAGATATGGCTGTCCGTTGATCAACTTGGTTATGTTTGCAGAAACGAGACGCGCTCCGTCCAACATGGGATGGATGCCATCTCTCCTCATCAGATCAGGCTTTCCCCAGAAAGTCTTCCAGTTGTCTACGTAGCCCACATTATTCGCTGGGCACCACCTCGACAGCCAACGGTTGAAAGACGACATTCGGCTATACAATTCGTCTGTCTGCAAATTTGGGAGAGGGCCAGAGAAAACGACGGTGTCCGACAATGTCTTGGCATAAGCACACACGGATTCCACATTAATTTTAGTGACTTCCGACCGGCGGGCTCGGGCGTCATTACCACCGGCATGTATTACAATCTGACTGTATCTCTGCTTGTCCTTAGCCAGCAGTTTCAAACAAGACTCCACGTCGCCCGCTCTGGCCCCCGGGAGGCACACGACTGTGGTCCGCGGCTTCGCTATTTTCACGTTCCTGACAATCGAGCTCCCGATAACCAGGGTGTGCTCCTCAGCGGGTGTGTCGCTGAGCAGGGGAAACTGGTTGTAAACGTGAAGTGATTGGTGCACAGCGAGCTTCTGTGTAGACTTACTACTCCTGCGCAGAAACAGGATGTTTAATGATTGACCACATTCTCACACCTAAACATTAATCCTAGTCAAGCAGACCAGAGCGGCAGACGGAGTTGTTCCCCATTGCCGTTTGCATTGGCACCGTCTGAGCCGAGAATCTGAAATAGGAGAAAGTAGTCTGAGTATCTAACAAAAGCGTGTGCTCCATAATGGAGCCGTCGCATCATTTACATTCCCTGAGTCCTGCTGAGTTGAGGTCGTTGATCAGGCAGGAAGACTCCAGAATACGCACCACGACCGGGTTAGCTAACGGTAAGAACCAGTGGATCACCAGTGTTGAGGAAATGTTACTTCCTGTATTCTTGTTGTTCTTAGTTTGTACTCTAGGTTGAAATGCACTTATTGTAAGTCGCTTTGGATAAAAGCGTCTGCTAAATGACATGTAATGTAATCTAATCACCTCTGTGCTGTTGCATGCTACACTGAAACTAAAGAAGAAATTAGAGAAGACGATGATATTAATAGCTATGATTGCATCCAACATAATAGTAAGTCTACAGAAAAAAATCTATTTTGGATGTCCATATTTATTAACATATTCCATGAGTGGTATATTTACCTTCGCATTGAAAATGTGGAAGGTAATATTTTGATCGCCGTGTATTTATTTATTTATTTATTTATTTGTATGCGTGTTATTCGCATAACACAAAATGTATTAAACCGAATCGCATGAAATTTGGTGGGATGATTGGTTATTATCCGGGGACCATTTGATTAGATTTTGGGATCAATCGGGTCAAAGGTCAAGGTCATGAAAAGGTAAAAATCTTCTTTTTACCATAGCATAGTCAATTTTTATCCAATTGGCATGAAACTAATGCCAAAATGTTCATAATGCCCAATCTTGTGATATGCGAAGGTATGCACTCTACCAAGTGCCCGTTCTAGTTGATACTAGTTTCTACATTCCTGTCACATCTACCCTCCCCTGAAGTTGGTAACTGTTGGTACTGTATTGTCATAATATTAATATCTGGGTTGCTTTTTTGTTTCTGATGTGATTACAGTGGATGGGGATGTGGCACTTGGATGGACACCCGAACTGGTCATCTGATTAGTTTCTGTTTTGACGTGCATCAACTGTGTGTGTGTGTCTGTGTCAGGGTACCAGCAGGCCAATGTCGTCATCCTGCCCAGACATCTGGCCGATGACTTTGAAGTGTTCTGTCGCAGAAACCCCGCCCCCTTGCCACTCCTTTATCGCAGCCAAACAGGGCAGACTTCCTGTCCGCCTCTTGCGAGAGATGCAGACATAAGGTAGACCACACATGCACGAATGCCACACAATGAGCAACTGTCCAAAAGACCTGATATCAATACCAGTATCAAGTCGGCCTCTGCGATTACCAAAGTCCATGCACCGGTCTGATATTACTTCATCATCTCGTTCATTAGCTCATTCACGCCACACAGGATAGAATCCATTACATTTTTCCTCTACCTCACATCTTTGTGCTTTACTTTATTCTAGCAGACCATACACTTCACACATTGTTTGTGTCTTTCTGTGTCTTCAGGACAGATATTTCTCAATACTATGTGTATGAAGAGGGTTGCCCGGTGAAAACCGTCTCAAGTCTGCAGTTTTACAGCACTCAGCAAAGGTATTTAAAAATGACACGGATCACTGCACTAAAAGGAGTTTGGTTTAGTTCAAACATGCAGAGAATATATATATATATATATATATATATATATATATATATATATTGTATGTCTATAAATACAGCAGCATCATTTGCAAGCATAATGCATTTTCTCTCTGTTAAATGACATTCCTGATATTGATAATGCACAGCCTGTCACTGTCACACTCCCGAAGGAATCAAAGCGCATCTCTCACCTTGACTTTGTGATCCTACCAGCCTCACTCCTCCTTTTTGTTTCCCCAGTGCTCCCAGGACTGCGTCCGGGCAGCAGGCTGTACATCACGGCCCGTGGTCAGACATGATTTGCTTCTATCTGGGCTGCAGTTTTGGCTTTGAGGACCGACTGAAGAAAGCTGGAGTCCCAGTCAGGAACGTAGAGCAGGGCACAAACGTCAGCATGTACAGGGTATGGCACAAATATCTACAAAGCTGTATTTGCTGCAAATTTATTGTCACACAATCTGAATTATTTACCTGTTGTGACAAGGATCAGACCCAAGTGCAGGTTAAACAAGCACACAGGGTCCATTCTGTGATGTACTGCAGCTGTATTGGCTTATTGGCAGCCGGGGTTGCTTTATCGGACTGGTTTCCGCCCAGTTGGGCTACTTTTGCTTAAGCATGGCTGGAAAAAATAGCATTGGGCTGGTCGAAAAAATTAGTGCTCCTTGACCTCAGTCAACTCAGCAGAAAGAGTCTGCTCTGTCCCTTTGTATAGAGTGCATGAGTGGGATCAGTCCAGTCCAGTTTATTGTTCAAGCGAACACCCAGGTACTTATAAGATACTGTGGACGGTTGGTGAGGTAGTGCAGGATCTTTACATCCACATCAGGTGAAAGGTGTAGGAATTACAACACATTTTATACATGGCACCTCCTTTTTAAGGGATCAAATGTAATTGGACAACCGAACATAATCATCAATATAATTGTCAATTTTAATACTTGGTTGCAAATCTTTTGCAGTCAATCACAGCCTGAAGTCTGGAACCCAGAGACATCACCAGACACTGGGTTTCATCCCTGGTGATGCTCTGCAGGCCTCTACTGCCACTGTCTTCACTTCCTGATGCTTCTTGGGGCATTTTCCCTTCAGTTTGGTCTTCAGCAAGTGAAATGCAGCTCCATTGGATTCAGGTCAGGTGATGGACTTGGCCATTGCAGAATATTCCACTTCTTTGCCTTAAAAAGCTCTTTGGTTGCTTTGGCAGTCTGCTTTGGGTTATTGTCCATCTGCTCTGTGAAGCGCCGTCCAATGAGTTCTGAAGCATTTGGCTGAATATGAGTAGATAATATTGCCCGAAACACTTCAGAATTCATTCTACTTCTTTTGTCAGCAGTCACATCATCAGTAGATACAAGGGAACCAGTTCCACTGGCAGCCATACATGCCCACGCCATCACACTACCTCCACCAGGCTTCACTGAGGAGGTGCTATGCTTTGGATCAGGAGCAGTTCCTTCTCTTCGCCAGACTCTTCTCTTCCCATCATTCTGGTAGAAGTTGGTCTTTGTCTCATCTGTCCATAGGATGTGGTTCCACAACTGTACATCTCTTTTAGATGTTTTTTGGCAAACTCTAATCTGGTCTTCCTGTTGTTGAGGCTCACCAATGGTTTACATCTTGTGGTGAACCCTCTGTATTTAGTCTGGTGAAGTCTTCTCTTGATGGTTGACTTTTACACAGATACACCTACCTCCTGGAGAGTATTTTGGATCTGGCCAACTGTTGTGAAGGGTTTTTCTTCACCAGGGAAATAATTCTTCTGTCATCCACCACAGTTGTTCTCCGTGGTCTTCCAGGTCTTTTGCATTGTGAAAAAGAGCTTTTTAAGGCAAAGAAGTGTAATGTTATGCAATGGCCAAGTCCATCACCTGACCTGAATCCAATGGAGCTGCATTTCACTTGCTGAAGACCAAACTGAAGGGAAAATGCCCCAAGAAGCATCAGGAAGTGAAGACAGTGGCAGTAGAGGCCTGCCAGAGCATCACCAGGGGTGAAACCCAGTGTCTGGTGATGTCTCTGGGTTCCAGACTTCAGGCTGTACTTGACTGCAAAGGATTTGCAACCAAGTATTAAAATTGATAATTACATTGATGATTATGTTAGTTTGTCCAATTACATTTGATCCCTTAAAAAGGAGGGTCCACATATAAAATGTGTTGTAATTCCTACACCATTCACCTGATGTGAATGTAAATACCCTAAAATGAAAGCTGAAAGTCTGAACTTAAAGCCCCATTATGTAGTTTTTCCCTTTTAGCGCCCCCTTCAGTTTTTGAGGTATTTAACGTTGACTTCAGTGTCGTAAATACCCAGTTACGATAGATGCAGCCTCGCATAAACTTGTATTGAGTTGGGATCATTTGTTGTCCTGTATTATAATTATTATTATTGTTATTATTTGTACGTGTCACGGGTTATAAAAGGTGACGAGGGGGAGGTGACACGAGGGTTTTTTTGTTTGCTGATGGAAATGTCACTCTTGCCTGTCTTCAAAACTTGAGAGCCCTGCTAATACGAAGACTGCGCAGGAACACTGTGAACTGGGCCCAGCACCTACCGGACTAGGGTGAAGTAGCGCGGGGATTGAACGCGGCGCCTCGCCACGTTTCTGCCTGGTCGGTCAGCTGTTTGCCGGCTTTTGGGGGGAGGGGGGTGTGTGTGTGTGCGCGTGCAGTCATTTACTTTTGTTTTGGGGGACTGCAAAGTCTTTGGGACTGTCGGGATCCGGGGAGTATACTTTGTTTTGAGTGGGTTTGATTGTTTGTAGTGGATGTGTTCATTTTGGGGGCTTGTAGATGCATTGAATTTGATTTAATATAATAACATTTGGGTTTCCGCATATCGACTGTGTGTTTTTCTTTTACGACCATTTGAGCAGAGAGAGTTAACACCAGAAATCGCAGATCCGCCCATTCCCTTTTTTTTTTAGCGTATTGTACCTTTTCCCCTTGATTGAGTTGCTAAGGGCGAATTGTTACAACATAACCAAAAGAATGACAATTAGTTTAGATGAAATACCGATCGCGTTTTCAGCCTATATACGTTGTTTTCTAAATGTTTGAATGTGGAGTACGTGTGATCGAATACAATATTGTTGACAACACAAAAAAGCTACATAAAAAAGCTACCCTTATACTGTAGCTGCGAGCGTGGAGTGGCACTATATGACATTGCGTAATCACTGCCAGAAAGCAGGTCGAAGTACACCCGCCCCGGAGCGGGCGGCTCCAGAATCTTACAAAGCGGAGTTATTTCCCCACAGACCCCCGATGGCAATGGCGGAGACGCAAATCGCCATATTAAAAGTCATTGTTTCGGCACAATATTTTTCAAGCTGTTATTTTAAGGTACAATTGTTACATAGTGTTGCTTTAAAGCACATCTTGATTGTTTCATTCAAATCCATTGTGGTGGTGTACAGAGCCCAAATGATGAAAATTGTGTCAATGTCCAAATATTTATGGACCTGACTGTATTTAAATTGAAAGGTTCATTATTAATTATTGCATTTGCTATTTGTTCCAAACAGAAACATAAAATCAATCAATTGTTTATTCATCAATAAAATATTTTAGCACAGTTTGTCATCAAGAAAAATAGACATTTTAGCATAAATATATGCGTCTGTGTGTGTGTGTGCGTGCGTGTGTGTGTGTGTGCGCGTGCGTGTGCGTTTGTTTATGTGCGTGTGTGCGTGCGTGGTAGACTGCAGTTCCGTGTATTCCTGCGGCAGTGTTCAGCTGCCCTCTAGTGGTCACTATGCGTCCTGTTCCAGCTGGCATGCTGGATGCAGCAGTAGAGGTTACTCACCTCAACCCGCTTGCACATGGAGCTCCTGTACACATAGGAGACCCAGGTAAACACACACACACACACACAGTTCACACACACTAAGAACCTTCATTTACAAATACATAACTGTACTTGTGTGTGGAGCTCTCCTCGGTATACAGGACCTGTCCAGACCAGACTATGGGGAGCAAGTACAGCTGCAGCCTGGCGATGTCCCAGTGTTCTGGGCCTGTGGAGTGACTGCTATTGAAGCAATAATCAACAGCAGTGAGCAATATGATTGGCTAGTGCTGCATTCACTCCCTAACATCCTCATAGTATCTACACACAACCTGATTTTGTGTCTCTCCAGAGCCTTCTCTGGCATTCAGCCACTCACCAGGCTGTATGTTCCTGACTGACATCCCAGACTCGTGCTCTTCTTCTCCCACACCTCCACCCTCTGAGGGCCCCGTAGGCTCTCCCTCCATGGATCACAGTCTTGAACTGATTCCCTTCTGCTTTTTGGTATCCCACAATCCCTTGCTGTACAGCTTGGCATCTCAGAGGGCCGTGGAAAAAATCCGACAGCTGGCGACAATTATTGGAGAGGACCCAGGTAAACATGGAGTGGAATTTGATTTTAGTTTAAATTATTGGCTGGAATTAACAATTGGCATTGCTCAAGTGATAACGGTGTCCAGACTGAAATATCTCAACACATATTGGATAGATTATTATGACATTTTGTATAGATATTACAGATATGTCAGCGAGCGCCATTATCAGCTCAAAAACAGACTTTAAATTAATTGAAACTCATTTAAATTGGATCAATAGTTTAGTTTGTGACCAAATAACTGAAAATACTGATCCATCAGCTTCTGCTGTACTTTAGTGTTATCTTAGCATGTTAAGCCAACATAAAGTAGGATGGTGAATATAAATAACCAATACTGCTCATGGAATCCCAGTTACACGTCGGTGGATTTGTGACATCAACCCAGTTCGGTGTCTTCACTCTGTGTCTAGCAAGTTACATGTCCGCTGTATTAATCTAGTTTATTGCCACAGTATGAACTCGAAATTAAAAAAAATTGCGTTATATAATTATTTCATTAAAATCTGGATAACTGCATTTTATAGCACTCTGCCAGTTGCAGCAAGGAGCGATTTATAATTCAATAGCTAAACAAGTATGCGTTGTGTTAATATGTATACTGCAGCTGTAAAATCGAAACAATGCCTTGATATAGATCAATCTGACTCTCTGTAGAACTGCTGGGTTTGTCTCTGTTGCCTTGGCCTGTAGCGTTATGAAATTCATGAGCAGAAGCTTTTAGAACATTAAGAACAAAACCACAGTCTTTATATTCCTTTTTTTTTTCTTCCCATTATCCATACCGGTTATCCTCATTAGGGTCGCGGGGCGCTGGAGCCGATCCCAGCTGACATTGGGCGAAGGCAGGGTACAGCCTGGACAGATCGCCAGTCCATGAAGTCCATTTATATTATAAATTATAAATGAATCTGAATCTAATGTGAACACAAACAGAGACCTTAAACGTGGGTCAACGGCTCAGCCTCTGTTAGCGGTGGGGATGTGTGTCAGTACCATGTTGGCTGGATGTGGATGTGAGTTTGTCCCTTTTCTCTCAACCAGGTCAACGAGGGATTCAAGCTTTATTTGTTCAGGATGAACTTCTGCGCTCCTGCCTGGCACTCTCTCATGCGTGCTCTGTTGCCATAACTACCGGCTTTCCAACCCACTACATGCATAGGTAGGTATACCTGCACATACACGTACTGTTGGAGCTATTTAATTTGACATTTGTATTTAGGTTACATTTTGATATGTTAGCTGTTTCTTAAGATAGTTGTAGTTTAGTTTAATATATTTAGTTTTAGGTTCACTGATTGGGTAACACTGGGCACCTGTGGTTATATGTAGAGGTGGGTAGGCACAGGACCAGCATGCACATCATCAGCCAAGAGTGTCAGCGTTTTGTTTGTTCTTTTTTTGCAAAATAAATGATCAAAATCAACATACCGGAATGGACGTTACTTTTCTTTTGCCTGCGTCAACTCCGAAACCCACAGTGCATCAGTGGCAATCTGATTTATAGTTTTGTTTCATTTAAAAGGACAAATGGCCACTACACGTACCTATGAACTTGATACAGTCATATTTACGTACAACGTCATGGAGTGGTTCTCTTAAACACATTGTTCTAGTCCCCATTCATTTGAATGGCTCGCACCTTGAAACATGTTGGTACATAGTTCATTATTCAGTATGTGACTTGTTTGGTGCCAAGGTTATGTTATGCAATCCCGCCATAACAGAACCGTTCGCATGATGTCTTTTAACTTCAGACAAAAGAGAAGTCACAGATGAGAGAGCAGCAGGCCATTAGCACTGAGTCACATGTTCCACTCCACAGCTTTTAAAGTCTGAGTTTCGAAAAATCTCCGTTTGTTCTCTTCAGCTGCACCGTGGCAATAAGCAATGTCTGTTTTTTGAGCACAATTCCCTCACTTCTTTGTGATTTCGGCCCAGATTGTTGCCACCCAGTTAGTAAAGATGCAAAAGCAAGGGCTTCATCAGTGGGTCATAGGCTCAATGCCATTGTGGTACCTCATTCAGCAACAGATAACAAACAGACATTTATTTAAATTAGAATGTGTCCCTTTCCCCTTCAGTCCCCCTGACGAGACCGACGGCCCACCTGGAGCCATTGCCATGGCAACCATGCTGCTGTCGCTTGGGAAGCAGGTGACAATGGTGACCGACAGGAGAGCCTTTGAGATGAACCAGGCCCTGATTAATGAGGCTGTGAGGACAGGTGGGGAAGAGGTGAACCTCAACACTGAAACAATCTCATTGTCCTTCATAAGTGCATCCAATGTTTGTGTCTGTAATTCCACCCTTAGGTGTGCTGAAAACTGCAATCCCATTGGTCACTTTTGAAGCCAGCAGCCCAGACTCTCCACTTCACTTCCTGTGTCACGATGGAGACCCCAGCAAGCCCAGGTGAGCCGACCTGTCATGCAGGAAGTACAAGGACACAATAAAAGAACGATTAGTGCTGTTGAGAAAGTAAACCTTAAATATTTCCATATTTATTTTGAATCATCAGACGTACAGGCACAAATATGTGGGACCTGTATTCATTAGAGGAGAGATGTCAGACTCTCATGGCTTCCCGTGGAAATATGATCTTGAGCAGTTGGGGTGTGGGTACTGTCACGTCACGGGCTGTCCCTAGTGCCGACTAGGGTAGGGCAGCGCAAGGGAGGAGTAAAAGGGGAATGTTTATTCATTCAAACAAATCAAAAAAGTCCATCACTCAACAAAAAGCGTCCTAGGGGAGAAAAAGGTTCCTTAAACAAAAAACAGTCTGGGAGATGTAGTTTCAGCCAGAGCGGCCATTTTGTAGTGTGGCCGCTGTATCTGAGTGGGAATATAGCGTCCCTCCACTACCTGTCCCCTTGTGATGCCACCGGCTCCATACTTGATGGGAACCGGCAACCCTCCTGTTCCCAAGCCAGGCCCCACTGACTTAAGGAACTACCGCCCCAAAAAGTACTTCACATCAGGACTGATATTCTGGATTAGTGTGTCCTTGTCCTTCAGTGAGGGTCCCTGGTCTAGATCTCTGTTAGTGATCACACTGGACTTAAACATAACTGGTGTAATCGGCATTATTTAAAGCGTTGAGTCTCTCAGCTTCCAGGGTGTGAATGGAATGTGCTCCTAATGAATTTGTTTTAGGTATGACCACCTTGTGGCGATAGAGCGCACTGGACGTGCGCGAGATGGAAATTACTACAACATGAGGGGAGTCAACATCAAACATCTGGTGGACCCCATCGATGACTTGTTTATTGCTGCCAAGAATATATCAGGAATAGTCACTACAGGTAGGTCACACATTCATTTGAGTCTTTTTCATCATGCTTTACTTACACTATAATTTAGGGATTCAAATTGAAAGCAATAATGGCAGAACCGTGATAATGATTTCATAGCCTGTCAAATAAATAAACTGACTGCATTTTTTTCCTCCATTGAAGTCAAATTAACATATTTTACGAGCACACAGAATTATGACCCTGCATATGTGTCAACGCATCTATTCTCACATCTCAAATACCTCACATAATAATGTTTAGTTCTGAACATTTTTATTAGTGAAACCATTCTTTTAAAATCCTATTATGAAGTCCATCAAATTCTTAAAGTGGAGGAACAATCTGTCACTTACCCAACTCATACAACTAATCTTTAAATGGCTCAAGCGTTGGCATGATAGAGCGGCAGGTCCTTTGAATAGCTAACGGGGAAATTTGATGAATCCAACAAACTTTTTTGTTTCTTTATGTGTCACATAAAGAAACAAAAAAGTTTGTTGGATTTGCTGACTGAAATAATTGATGCACCAATCTAATCGAATAATCTAATAATAATCTAATGTCTCTTACTTTGGGGATGTAACCAACTTGAAAGTAAGTCAGAGTTCTAGAAAATCTGTTAATATGTTCCTCTTGCTCAATAAAGTGTGTTGCATTACCCTAGTCTGTTCTTCTAGAAATGATTATGAACATTATTCTGAATTTGTGCTCTCCCTCTCTGACCCTGCAGGAGTCGGGGATGGTGGTAATGAGTTGGGGATGGGCAAACTGAAGGACAAGGTGGAGGAGCTGATGCCCAACGGGGGTCTCATAGCCTGCGTTGTCCCTGCTGACTATGCCATCACTGCTGGTGTGGACTTGCAACTCATCACACTCAAAGTTAACGCCGCAGATTATTCTGCTGCTGTTGTTATGGCTGCATGACCACAGCACAGACATGCTTTTTAATACATGCTCCTGCAGGTATGAATGCATAATATGCACTCTGAAATGCAGGTACACACCAACAGGGCTCCATTCAGAGTTCAGAGACAGGATGTCCAACATACACACTGAACACCTGGCCTCTCCATAACCTCTTTGTATGTGGTGTGAGAAAAAGCCCATGTCAGGAGCAACTGTATTATATCTGCCCTAAACTGCCATGAAAGGGAGATGTGAAACCAAAAAGAGGAAATAGGCAAGAAATAACACACCACCTTTCTGGTTTCTCTGAATCATTATAGAGCAGTGACGTGCGGTATATGACCCCAATATAGGAGCTTAAGTCACCATTCAATTGGCAGCTTTCACATTGACTACTGCTTGTTTTTCATATTTCACGTCAGCATTCTTTACACACACATAAGTACGGTACATATTTGATTCCACCAATTTATAGCGGCTGAGTGAAAGAGCACATTTCCTCTGCACCGCCGTGTGCTTTTCATTTGCCATCGCAATTCCACAATTCATACTCAATCAATACAAATAAAAATAGGCCATATAGCCCAATGCAGCATATGTATGTGGTCTTAACTTCACTTGTAAGTGAATTCTATTCGTCTTTCCTTCTGGACAAAAATGACTTTGTTGTAAAAGTCTACCTGATCTTCTTTTAGTTTTAAAAGTGCAGAAGAAGAGCAGAACAAGAATAAACCCGACCCGCGGCCTCTAGCACGCCACCTTCATGGAGGTGGAGGTACTGTTGGCCTCCCCTCTGCTTTTTCACTGCGGTTCTATGTCAATCAGCAAGACTAAATCTACACATATGTGAAGTGCACAACCTATTCTATAGGAAGAAAGGACCTATAATAAAAGGGTCTACAAATATCACAATAGTGACAAACAATGAGAAAACAACTCAACCCAGTTTGTGAGGGATTGCGCAATCTGAGGTAAAGCACAGCACGTCGTTGCCCCACCTTACCGTCTCCTTTCGGTTTGAACAGGATGTGCGCACATTCAACGATTCTCATTAAAAACGCTTGAAATGATTGGAATCATATAGAAGTTACATTAATAGCACAGATCACTAGATACATATTAATAGTTACTTTATTATTTGTTTTTAACTTTTCATGATGTCATGGCTCTGCTTCTCCTGGCCTAACCTGACTGCTTCATTTCACTACATCCAAACCATGTCAGTGTCCTGACATCCAATAACATTGTCAGTTATCTTGTCTAAAATAAGTTGGCAGTAAGGTCATGTTATGAGACCAATCAGCTGACCTTCACATGAGCAAAACACACACTTTCCTCTTTTTCTCGTTGTTTTGTGTCTCTTTGTGGTAATTTTGCATCATTGTAGTCGTTTAGTGTCACTTTGTGTGTCCCTTGTTTTTAGTAGTTTTGCCTTGAGTTGTTTCATGTCTGCGGTTGTTTTGCTTCTTTTTGTAGTTCAGCATCTTTATGCAGGTGCTTGTGTCTTGTTGTCAGTTTGTTTCACTTTGTAATTGTTTGGGTCTTTTCATATATGATTACTCATTAAGAACCACCAATGTCTGTTGTTTACCTGCCTTCTGCCATTCTCACCAACGTCCTTCCCTCCTGAAGGGGTGTCTAACTGGGGAGGCTACGCTGTGGCCTGTGGGCTCTACCTGCTGCACACCTGCCCCTCCCACCAGCGATACAGAAAGAAAGGACTGGGATTTGAGCACTCCATCCCCCAGGAAGAGCTCCAGGACTGGACTGCTAACCTGCCATCTGTGGACAAGGTGACACTCATACACACACTCCTTCGTAAATATTCTCTTGAATAAGCGCTCTTTTTGAGATTTCCATCTGCTTTCTCGGGTGCTCTCTTTCAATGTTGTGTTTTTTAAGATGTAAATCATGAGGAAAGTAGAACATGTATCTTCTTGATTTACATAATACTTTTGTATACAAAGCTTAGAGTACTACGTTAATATGCAGTAACTGAATAAAATAAAATAAACTATAAATATAACTTTAAATTATAAATCCGGGGTCTGCTGCCTCTGCGACCGATCCCGGATTTAGCGGATGAAAATGGATGGATGGATGGATATTTCAATTTTATTAACTTTTTCATGAGAGCCCAAAGACCACATTCACAGCTCTGCAGTTCCCAACTGCTCTGCAGACATTTAGGCTTGTTTACCTCATTTGTTTTGAGCCGTGGGGTTCTGAGCAGTGGCGGTGCGTCCATAGAGGGCGCTAGGGCGCCGCCCCTCTTAAAATTTTGAGATGAAAAAAAAAAGAAAAGAAAAAAATACATCCTGTCAAAAAACATTATATACCAAATCATTTAAATAGTAAATATACCGTGTTGACACGCTAAATGTGTGTGGGAGACCGTCAGCCTGTCAACAACCACTTAAGTTAATGTGAAAAAATATAATATATCGCCACTCATTATCACGGAGAGAAGCCCCTCCCCATTTTCGGGGCACCGGCCAAACGTGTGTGTGCGGCAGCGAGCAAACATTTCACAGTCGTTTCGGCAAGGACGGCTTCTCATTGGCGGATGAAATGTGAATCTTGGGGCGCAAAAATGTGCGCTCTGGCCTATGACATCGTTTTATTATTTCACGTGATTGGACTATTCGGCAGATCAGAGACCGGTATCGTTCCCTCAGCCAGAGAGCTCCACGGCGCTACGGGAGCAGGTTGCTAACGGAGCTGTTAGCTGGAGCTCAGTGAGTAATGCGCTGTTTAGTTTCCCCTGTCTGTTGTTCCAAAGTCCTGGGACTGAAACTCTTTGGACTACAACGGGGTGAGGGATCTAAAGAGCTGCAGACAAGTGTAAAGCATGAATCTTGCCGCAGTTATCTAGCTAACAGCATGAAGCTAACTCGCTAACAGCATGAAGCTACCCGTTTGCAGAGCAGAGCAGCAGAAGGAGACCGAACTGGCATCGAAAACACAACGAAGAAGTTCTGAAAAACAGACACATTCCCTCCAGAATAATGGAAACAGGCTGGTTACAGACATGATTGACTTTAACCAGAGAGTTATTGAGAAGTTTGCCAACTTTAAAGAGAGGAGGCTACTTTTCTTTACACATAGTGGGTCTACTCTGTCAAACACCCAATGTAACATGTGATCTCTTTCTGACTCTATTCTGCTCTGAACCTCTTTCATGTGAGGGTGAAACTCTTTTATTTTGCAAACCTCTGAAACCCAACCCAATGTTTCTTAAAGCATTCTGCTCTGAACCTCTCATGCCCAAAGTTACAGTGTGTTGATAGTTGTTGTTGGACAGTGTTGAGCACGGTGTGTTCTTGAAATAAAGCTCTTTTTTTTACAATATTCTACTCAAAACCTCTTTTCTTCTCATTGTTGAGTGCTATTTAAACCGCGTCGCCCAACTGCGCCCCCCCCCCCCCCCCCCCCAAAAGAATTCACCAGCCGCCACTGGTTCTGACCTGCACATCAGCATCATTTCCAGCAGCAGCAGGCAGCTGTTTTGAGTAAAACCCACGTACACTACCTGCCCAACACCAGTAAATGTCCGAGTTAGACTAGCTGGTGTGCACAGTGGACACAGTAAATACTGGAAATGTGCCTGTTCACTGGATGTGTGAGCAGGGAACTTTTGCTAACACATTCACTATCGCTATAACAGCTTCATAAGTTGTGTTACGTGAATGTTGTGTTTTTAATGAAATAGCTATACCTGTGGTATTTCTCTAGGAATGCCGTTGACACACACACACAAACACGCTCTCTTTGTCCTGCAGGAGGAGTCCATCCTCTCCACTCTGGTGCGTTTTGGGATAAGAAGCGGGAAAACTGGTAACCTGGCGATGGAGGTGGATGGTTTGACCTTTCACCCCACACACTCCGACATCATCACCAGACTGCTGGAAGTCACACGAGGCAGCACCACAACGAGCCTTTGATCGAATCGTTCTGGTTGTTCTCAAAATGGAAAAGTGAATTATCTTAAGTGTGGGATTAAGTATTAACACGGCTTTGATGAAAGTAGCCATTAAGCTCAGGGCTCTGAGAGAGAAAGACACCTGAGCACGCACGCACACACACACACACACACACATACCCGTTTTTACTACCCCGTGGGGACGCCTGACTAGAAGCAGCCCGGTGGGCTCCACCCTTTCTGAAGGATCTAGAGACATAGTTTTAATTGCTAAAATCATGATATTTTTTTGTTCACATGAAAATGACTTTAAACCTCAAACACTCTCTCAAAAAAAAAAAACCTGAATTTCCTCTCCCCATGGGGACCAAATTCAGGTTATGTATAATGGCATACACTTAACACCACGGTTAGGCACTTTACAGTTCATTAACATTATTTAATCTATTTATATTGAATGAAACCCTATTATGAGATTAGATTAATACTGAATCTAAAAATCCAGACTAACAGATTACATTTTTATTTTTTTTAAACAAACTATATCAAATTTTAAAATATAAATAACTGCGCAAACAACATACAATTAAATAGTTGATTAATGATGGATAATTTACCTGGACATTTAAATAAACAGGACTTGGTGTTTTACCTAAACAGTGATATTGGTTCAACATTAAAGATGCTATCTCCCTTCTGGAGAACTATTACCCTTTATACAATAATGTCTTCAAGAATCAGCTGCTTGAAAACACTTAGACCTACTGTACAAAAGAGAGACAAATTAAGCTCATATTGCAACACAGTTTTTATTCAAGACATCCTTTGTATTCATCTAAAACACGGATCCCTAACAGCTAACACGCCTCACTTTGCCTCCATCTGACATCAGACAGCTGGCTGATGGAATCCAGATATTCTTTGGTCAGCTGAAATTTAAATACACAAGATGATTAAAGTTAAATTACATTCAAGAAAAAGTAAGCAGGCATAAACATCTTACATTTTCATTGAGATCTCCTAAAACCTGAGACAATGAACCCAGCATCCAGGGTCAGGTTATAACTGCACTGTCAGGGTTTGGTTAACAGCGACACGGTTTACCTCCACTGAATCATTTGGCTGATTATCTTTTCACTTTTTCTTTGTCAACAAATCTCAATATGTATTTAATAGTAAAACAACAGAGTTCTATCATTCTGGATGCATTCACAAGACTTGTTAATAGATCAGTTCCTTGTTGGTTTGTACCCACATCAAACATTTGAGAAAACAAATAGAAAATGACCAGAATTAGTTTTCTCTAGACAAAGTTAACTTTTCTGCTAGTTTATTTTCATGCAAACTTACAAATATGCTGTCAGTTCTGCTGTCAGTTCTGCTCAGAGGTGAAACATCTGGGTCATCACCAAGACCAGCGGAGGGCCGTCCAGGTGTTACTATATCTGTGCTGTCAGAACCCAGGCTGCTTTCCTGTAAGGGAAAAACAAAACTATATTAATAATACACTGGCTGAAGTAGGTACTGTTAAACATTGGAGAAGGATGTGAAACACTTGTTTTAAGTAAAGGTCAAGAATAGCAACACATCGGTGAATATATGGCTTGACTGTTTAATATTTTTTTCCCTGTGATGAAAATTTTAATCTAAATATGAGAAAAACTATACTGAGGAAAAACTTGATGGACTGCAAACAAGCAGATACACATTTGTGTTACACCTGTGTTATGTGTGTGACACCTGTGTTCCACTGGTGTTACACACGTGTTTCACAGGTTTAACACACGTGTAACACATGTGTAACAGGTGTAACACAGGTGTAACACAGGTGTAACACACGTGTAACACAGGTGTAACACACGTGTAACACAGGTGTAACACACGTGTAACAGGTGTAACACACGTGTAACACAGGTGTAACACACGTGTAACACACATGTTCCACAGGTGTAATATACATGTGACACAGGTGTAACACAGGTGTAACACAGGTGTAACACAGGTGTGACACAGGTGTAACACAGGTGACACAGGTGTAACACAGGTGTGACACAGGTGTAACACACGAGTAACACAGGTGTGACACAGGTGTGACACAGGTGTAACACAGGTGTAACACAGGTGTGACACAGGTGTAACACAGGTGTAACACAGGTGTAACACAGGTGTAACACAGGTGTAACACAGGTGTAACACAGGTGTAACACAGGTGTAACACAGGTGTAACACAGGTGTAACACAGGTGTAACACAGGTGTAACACAGGTGTAACACAGGTGTAACACAGGTGTAACACACGTGTAACACAGGTGTAACACATGTTCCACAGGTGTAACACAGGTGTAACACAGGTGTAACACAGGTGTAACACAGGTGTAACACAGGTGTAACACAGGTGTAACACAGGTGTAACACACGTGTAACACAGGTGTAACACACATGTTCCACAGGTGTAACACACGTGTGACACAGGTGTAACACAGGTGTAACACGGGTGTAACACAGGTGTAACACACATGTTCCACAGGTGTAACACACGTGTTCCACAGGTGTAATATACATGTGACACAGGTGTAACACAGGTGTAACACACGTGTGACACAGGTGTGACACGGGTGTAACACGGGTGTAACACGGGTGTAACACGGGTGTAACACGGGTGTAACACAGGTGTAACACAGGTGTAACACAGGTGTAACACAGGTGTGACACAGGTGTAACACAGGTGTAACACAGGTGTAACACGGGTGTAACACAGGTGTGACACAGGTGTAACACAGGTGTAACACAGGTGTAACACAGGTGTAACACAGGTGTAACACAGGTGTAACACAGGTGTAACACAGGTGTAACACAGGTGTAACACAGGTGTAACACAGGTGTAACACAGGTGTAACACAGGTGTAACACAGGTGTAACACAGGTGTAACACAGGTGTAACACAGGTGTAACACGGGTGTAACACAGGTGTAACACAGGTGTAACACAGGTGTAACACAGGTGTGACACAGGTGTAACACAGGTGTAACACAGGTGTGACACAGGTGCAACACGGTGTAACACGGGTGTGACACAGGTGTAACACGGGTGTAACACAGGTGTAACACAGGTGTAACACAGGTGTAACACAGGTGTAACACAGGTGTAACACAGGTGTAACACAGGTGTAACACAGGTGTAACACAGGTGTAACACAGGTGTAACACAGGTGTAACACACGTGTAACACAGGTGTAACACACATGTGACACAGGTGTAACACAGGTGTAACACAGGTGTAACGCAGGTGTAACGCAGGTGTAACACAGGTGTGACGCAGGTGTAACACACGTGTAACACAGGTGTAACGCAGGTGTAACACAGGTGTAACACAGGTGTAACACAGGTGTAACACAGGTGTAACACACACAGGTGTAACACAGGTGTAACACAGGTGTAACACAGGTGCAACACGGGTGTAACACAGGTGTAACACAGGTGTAACACAGGTGTAACACAGGTGTAACACAGGTGTAACACAGGTGTAACACAGGTGTAACACAGGTGTAACACAGGTGTAACACAGGTGTAACACGTGTAACACAGGTGTAACACAGGTGTAACACAGGTGTAACACAGGTGTAACACAGGTGTAACACAGGTGTAACACACATGTTCCACAGGTGTAACACGGGTGTAACACAGGTGTAACACAGGTGTAACACAGGTGTAACACAGGTGTAACACAGGTGTAACACAGGTGTAACACAGGTGTAACACACATGTTCCACAGGTGTAACACGGGTGTAACACAGGTGTAACACAGGTGTAACACAGGTGTAACACAGGTGTAACACAGGTGTAACACACGTGTGACACACGTGTAACACAGGTGTAACACGGGTGTAACATGGGTGTGACACAGGTGTAACACACGTGTGACACAGGTGTAACACAGGTGTAACACAGGTGTAACACAGGTGTAACACAGGTGTAACACAGGTAACACAGGTGTAACACAGGTGTAACACAGGTGTAACACGGGTGTAACACAGGTGTGACACAGGTGTAACACACGTGTAACACGGGTGCAACACGGGTGTAACACAGGTGTAACACAGGTGTAACACAGGTGTAACACAGGTGTAACACAGGTGTAACACAGGTGTAACACACGTGTAACACAGGTGTAACACAGGTGTAACACAGGTGTAACACGGGTGCAACACGGGTGCAACACAGGTGTAACACAGGTGCAACACGGGTGCAACACGGGTGTAACACAGGTGTGACACAGGTGTAACACAGGTGTAACACAGGTGTAACACAGGTGTAACACAGGTGTAACACAGGTGTAACACGGGTGTAACACAGGTGTAACACGGGTGTAACACAGGTGTAACACAGGTGTAACACAGGTGTAACACAGGTGTAACACAGGTGTAACACAGGTGTAACACAGGTGTAACACGGGTGCAACACGGGTGTAACACGGGTGTAACACAGGTGTAACACAGGTGTAACACATGTGTAACACACGTGTAACACAGGTGTAACACACGTGTAACACAGGTGTAACACAGGTGTAACACACGTGTAACACGGGTGCAACACAGGTGTAACACAGGTGTGACACAGGTGTAACACACATGTAACACAGGTGTAACACAGGTGTAACACAGGTGTAACACAGGTGTAACACAGGTGTAACACGGGTGCAACACGGGTGTAACACACGTGTAACACACGTGTAACACAGGTGTGACACAGGTGCAACAGACGTGTAACACAGGTGTAACACGGGTGCAACACGGGTGTAACACACGTGTAACACACGTGTAACACAGGTGTAACACAAGTGCGACACAGGTGCAACACAGGTGTAACACGGGTGCAACACGGGTGTAACACACGTGTAACACACGTGTAACACACATGTAACACATGTGTAAAACACATGGTCCACACGTGTAACACTTGTATGAAATAACTACTTGTATGACACTTACCAAATTCTTGGAAGCCTCCAGTAACTCTGGTGAGGTCTCTGGTGAAGTCTCTGGTGAAGTCTCAGATGAGGTCTCAGATGAGGTCTCAGATGAGGTCTCTGGTGAAGTCTCTGGTGAAGTCTCAGATGAGGTCTCAGATGAGGTCTCCTCCTCCGGGTCTGGATGTCCTGAGGGCTGAACACCAGAGACAAACAAATCAATTCATATTTCTCCAGAACATTGAGGATCACAAAGAGCTAAAAAGCCAGAGAACTACACTCATACAGACATATTTTCTTTTATATTACTAAGACAAAATGTACAAGAGTCTTTGAATATCTTTGTAAAACAATATTCCATAATTAAAGACGTGTTATAGAGATACTAAACTGGCTTGAGTGAAGTTCAAGAAGTTCTAGTCAGCATTGACCTGCACTTAATTAATCAGGTTACAGTGACTTTCTCTAGTCAGCTGATCACTAAGCTGTCAGGAAAGTCTGGTTTCTGAAGGCAGGAGACTGGTTTTCAGAAACCAGTGCTGTAATATTAAACGGGGTTATAACCTGCTTCTTCCATGTGAACATGTGCAGAACAGACAGAAGGCACCACCTGGGCCAGTTGGAAGCAGAGATGTTTGAACGGAGTGATGCGTCCTTGTATTTAAAATAACCAATAGTCAAACTCAAACGTCATCGAACACAAAGCAGCCTTAAGAATGCTAAATAAGTTTTCACTGCTGACAAATTGACTATACATTCAGACACGTTAAGCATTGAGAGAAAAGGCTTTGTTCTGTCTTACTCCCCCCTGTCAGTTCAATAATAATTAAATGTATAATCATAATGTTAGTTATGATGAAAATGATTCAAAAGTGAAGTCTGTTACTGATCTGCAGAATGTTAACAGTATTTAACCTGGTTACCTGATGCATGCAAAGACATTGGGAAGAGTAATACAAATATAAATAAATTACTGTTCTAACTACAACTTAGTTGCTGTAATGAGCAATAATGTTTAGCTTTTTTTCTGGATAAGGCCTGTAGGATTGTTAGGTAATTAACTACTAGTAACTTGAAATACTCAATATCAAAAGTAAATGACGTGAATGTCAACTTTGGTAAGTGTTAGGATATGATAATGCCCCCAAAAAGGTAATTACAGTAGAAAATGCTGACAATATGGTCCAACCAGACAGGCGAAAAGCTAGCTTACTTCAATATCACCATCACATGCTAATATAAAATAGTGAACCCTTGGCTATAAACATGTTAGCCTGCATGCTTACACTAATAAATAACAACTAAAACAGTTAACTTTAGTATTATATTAATTAACTTACCTTGTTTGCATTTGTTCTCCCTTCTTCGGCCTGTTGTCTGTCAGTGCTGCGTCCATGTTGCCTCCATTTGCTGAGGCCGCATGTTCCTACTGAGGAAACTCCGAGAGGCAGTAGGTGGGGGCTGAGTCCGATGGGGACCGCAAATGTCAGGACATGTGTGTTTAACCCTCACTTATTTGAGTAAGTGCAGAAATAGTATTCCTATAATAAATGAGATTATATAAAAAGCATAGTAAATTGACTATCATGTTCTGTAATAATAGTTGAGAGTATATATAAGAGTTTATAATACTGATTAATTTCTATTTTGTAACACAAGTTCCTACTGAAACTCCGTGACACGGAAATATCAGGAAATGTGTTTAACCCTCACTTTTTGAGCAAGTGCAGAAATATTATCATTGCATTACTTAATTTGTGTTTCACCAAAACATCAGTGCTTCAAAAGAAAAATACGTTGATATTTTAAATATCCTTAATTCTAAATACATTTGACAAAGTTGTGCTGATGCTCCAAACTATATAAAACGCATAGTAACTTGAATATCATGTGACGTAATAATAGTTTAGTATTGAACAATTGCATTTATAATAGGCTACAGATGAATACACATTTTATAACTCATGTTCCTACTGACGGTGAGTAGCTGAAACTCTGTGACTGCGATGTGTGGGGGATGGGCATAGGTCAAATGGGGACCGCAAAAGTCAGGAAAAGTGTTTTCCTCAGTGCAGAAATAGTATCATTGAAGAAATAGTTCTTGCATTCCTTAACATGCGTTCCAAACCATGTAAAAGACAGTTAGTTGAATGTCAGACTGTGGTGTATTAATAATTTAGCAATTAATACTAATGGATACATTAGCTAACTTATAGCCATGGTTTGTGTTAATATCAGAACACCAGCTAAGATACATATGCCTTATAGTCATATAAATATCAGAACACCAGCTAAGATACAGTCATGGCCTGTGTACTTTCATAGTGAGGTGTATTAATATGTTAGTATCGCATGCTCACATTTCTAATAATATACATTTCATACACATGTTCCTACTGATGGTGAGCAGCTGAAACTACTTGACCATGAGAATAGGCCAAACATCAGTGCTTCAAAAGAAAAAATACGTAAATACGTTTTTAATATCCTTGATTCTAAAAAACATTTGACGAAGTTGTGCTTATGCTTCAAACTATATCAAATGCACAGTAACTTGATTATCATGTGTTGTAATAATAGTTTAGTATTGAACAATTGCATTTATAATACAGATGAATACACATTTTATAATTCATGTTCCTACTGACGGTGAGTATCTGAAACGCTGACTGCGATGTGTGGGGGATGGGCATAGGTCAAATGGGGACCGCAAAAGTCAGGAAAAGTGTGTTCCTTAGTTCAGAAATAGTAGCCTATCATTGAAGAAATAGTTCTTGCATTCCGTAACATGTGTTCCAAACCATGTAAAAGACAGTTAGTTGAATGTCATACTGTGGTGTATTAATAATTTAGCAATTAATACTAATGGCTACATTAGCTAACTTATAGCCATGGTTTGTGTTAATATCAGAACACCACCTAGGTTATAGCTCTATATATATATAGTCAGTATAAATATAACACCAGCTAAGATGCATATGCCATATAAATATCATAACACCAGCTAAGATGCATATGCCATATAGTCATATAAATATCATAACACCAGCTAAGATGCATATGCCATATATTCATATACATATTATAACACCAGCCAAGATGCATATGCCATATAGTCATATAAATATTATAACACCAGCCAAGATGCATATGCCATATAGTCCTATAAATATCAGAACACCAGCTAAGATGCATATGCCATATAGTCATATAAATATCAGAACACCAGCCAAGATGCATATGCCATATAGTCATATAAGTATCAGAAAACCAGCTATGATACAGTCATGGTCTGTGTACTTTCATAGTGAGGTGTATTAATATGTAAGTATCGAATGCTCACATTTATAATAATATACATGTCATACACATGTTCCTACTGATGGTGAGCAGCTGAAACTACTTGACCATGAGGATAGGCCAAACATCAGTGCTTCAAAAGAAAAAATATGTTGATTCGTTTATAATATCCTTGATTCTAAAAACATTTGACAAAGTTGTGCTGATGCTCCAAACTATATAAAACGCACAGTAACTTGACTATCATGTGACGTAATAATAGCTTAGTATTGAATAATCGCATTTATAATACAGATTAATATACATTTTATAACTCATGTTCTTACTGAAAATCCGTGACCACGGAAATGTCGGAAAAGGTGTGTATATACCTCACTGACGTTGAGTAGCTGAAACTCCGTGACCGCATAAATGTTAGAAAAGGTGTTTATATACCTCACTGACGAGGAGCTGAAACTCCGTGACCGCATAAATGTTAGAAAAGGTGTGTATATACCTCACTGATGGTGAGGAGCTGAAACTCCGTGACCGCATACATTTCAGAAAAGGTGTGCATATACCTCACTGACGGTGAGGAGCTGAAACTCCGTGACGCGGCAGGTGGGGGATTGGTATAGGTCAAATAGGGACTGCAAATGTCAGGAAAGGTGTGTTCCTCAGTGCAGAAATAGTATCATTGCGTTGCTTAATGTGTGTTCCAAACCATGAAAATGACAGTTTGCTGATTATCGTACTGTGCTGCATTAATAGTTTAGTAATGAATACTAATGACAACTTGTGTCAATAGATCTTGTCGAATGTTAATAAAAAGGCTACATTTTAAAAAGGAATGTTTGCTCACATCGCTAAAAAATAGACATTTGAATGGATTAAATTTACATACATTTTAATTTAAATACATGGTACATTTTGATAATTGTATGAAGTTGTAGTTATTACAATGCTTATAGGGAAGCACACGTTATAGGTAATATAAGTAGTCTGAACATAAGTACTTGCATTGGTATAGTTCCAAAGACAGTTGAATACATTATACATGATTATGCTAGCTTAGTACAGTAGTGGGCTGGTTGTATTAAAAATGATTTGGGGTTCGATAAATCTCCTATTCAATTAATTTCTTAATTTGGGATATGTAATATTATCTTCATTACCTCTTCACATGACTTCAATTAATAGTGAGCTGGAACAATAGCAGGCCTTAATAGTCCAGTTAAACAATCTATATGTTTCGACTTTCTTAAGAAGGCATGATATTCAAGTGACACTTAGTCAGAAATTGCATTTTATCAGGAGGGATGGCCAAAGACTTACTAATAATACTTTTACAGCCTCATTTAACTTAAGAGTTGTAGTTTGTTAGTGGTCCTCAAATGTAATCTTCTTATAGAAACATATTGAAGCACTGACTGCCGCATTGCCTATATTAAAATAAACTTTGCAGGACTCAAAAATGGCATTTGTCGCCCTTTATGCTTGTTGTAATTGGAGCTGATATGAATGCTGTACTGGACTCAACCGTTCTGTTGATTCAACTCAACACTCACATAATTGTACAATGGCTGCATTTCAGTGTCCCATGCCTGAAACACATCTTATTCTAGAATAGACTATTTATTGTCCAGTTCAAATGCATTTTCACAGATTCATTACGTTAACATTCTCCCTTGTCCCTTATCAGATCAGCATAGTCACTTCTAAATTAACCTTGGCACATACGCTTATAAAAGCTGCACGATGGCGCTTTAATGTAACACTACGGAGAAACAATGTGTTTTGCACTTATTTTAGAAATGCCTTGACAGAAAATGCTGGGACCACAAACGTATTCTTTGGAGATCCATTAAAGGTTGCATAAGGAACACAGCAATGTCATATTCCTCGTATCGCAGTAAAACTAGATTTGGCCAAATTAATGAATATTAGACTACTCTAAAAATGTGTTAGAATAATCAGCAAAATACTGGCTTCTCAGATGATAGAGGGAAACAAATTAAATTCATAATTAGAGATGCTCCGATCATGTTTTTTGGTGCCGATCACTGAAATCAGTACCTGCCGATCCGATAATACCGATCACCGATCACGGTGTCGATTGAAGCATTCTATTTATTGTGTAGCATTATTGCCTAGGACTATGAGGAAATACATATATAAAGCAACTCAAACATTAAAGAAATTACAGATTTCTTTAACCCTTGTGTTGCCTTCGGGTCATTTTGACCCGATTAAATATTACACCCTCCCCCCGCCTTTGGGTCATTTTGACCCGATTCAATGTTTCACCCTCCTGTTACCTTTATATTTACTAACATATTTTACCCTTTGGGTTCAATTTGACGCCAGCAATTAAAACCTCCAGAAAATTATTAGAATTAATATTGTTTTCCAAGTTTAAGTGTGAGACACTTTATGTTTGTTTGTTGACTACCGAAAGAACACCGACATTAAACATTGAATGGGGTCAAATTAACCCGAAGGCGGGGGGAGGGTGTAATATTTAATCGGGTCAAAATGACCCGAAGGCAACACAAGGGTTAAACATGTAGGACTTTTACTTTGGAAAATGTCCTAATTGATACATTAAAATTGATTGATTGCCAGTGTAGGGGATTTCAGATATGTATGGAACACATCTGCATTATTCATTTCCTGGAACTCTTGGGGAAATCTATATACAGGACTTTTTTTAACATACAAAAGTCTGACTTATTTTTATAAACTCTTCCTTGGTACAGTAACAATGTTTTAATGTTAGCATAATTTAAGCTAAATCTCAGAAACGATCAATAAAAGATACAAAATCAGTTCATTGTTTACATATGTTCGTGTATGATTTGTCGACATCTTATTTTGATAAACGGATGTTGTTTCACGTGGTTCTTTCCACTAACTTTGCAAAACTGGATGTTGTCACGTAAATCCTTCCGCTAACTTTATCAAAACCCGCGCGCGCTCCCGATCGAATGCGTTTACCGTCAACATCAGTCTATAGGTGCACAAGTGTCGGCTGAGTTGACCACAGAGATCCGAGTGTCGGCTGAGTTGACCACAGTGATTCAACTCGGGGGACAGGGACGCCGCTCGGTGCGTGAGGATCCCCTCGTTGACCTCTGACCTCTGCCGGCCCTCGCCGGGCGCATTGTCTCCGTTGCGATGCGCCGCGATTGAAACGTCTCTGATAGTAGTTCTCCTAGATTTTATGTTATCTGATCGGCCAAGTTTGATCGGCCGTTTTGAGAACGCCGATCAAAACCGATTGAATCGGCGCCGATCAGATAGGAGCATCCCTATCCATAACATTTAAAATAAATTCCCTTATAAGAACCAGAGCAGAATGTTTTATTCACAGATCTAGAAGAAACTATTACTTCAATAGATCCAGTCCAAGCCACTTGTTGGCTTTAGGACTAAACATAGGTAAGAAGGCGGCTACTATTATATGTATTCACTCTGGCCAGAACATATTCTCGTGCCCTAAAGAGATCCAATTAGAATTTCATTAATTGGACTCTAAAGTGTATACCTCTGAAGTTTGCTTTGACAAAGCAAAATGTAATGACTTTTTACAAAAAGTGACACTTCCAACTCTCTCTCTGGATGAGTCCAATGGCTTAGGGGCCCAAATCACTCTGACCGAACTTTAAAATGGCATTGCAGTGATGAAAAAGGGAAAAATCCCCAGGAAGGGATGTTATGTCTCCTGAATTTTACTTATCTGTTAGGCCAGTTTCTATTGGAGATTATTAACTGTTCTATTGAAAGGGGTTGTTACTTAGTAGACTGAGTGTGAATTCTCAGTTTGTATACAAATCAGAACACTGGCTAACATACAGCCCTATAGTTTGTTTGACTATCAGAACATTGACTGAAAAAGCCTCCGTTTGTAGAAATATTGCAACACCGGCTAATTTACAGCCCTTTACTTTTTGTATTAATGTCAGACCACTGCGTACTTATAGGCTCAGTTTGTAGCTTCGGTTTGTATGAATATCATAACACCAGCAAACTTAGTCTCAGTTTAATTACTACATATATATCTATCAATTATAACACAATATAAAATTAATCTAGTCAATAAGTATGTTCATAGTTTGTTGATAGTTTAAACTTCTATAGTTATTTATTAAGTATACTTTAGGTCAACCAAAACATCATTAGTTTAAAAGAATTAAACTGTTCTGAAAGGAAGTTCATTGATTAAATAGGTTCCGTCATGGATTTTATGGAAACTTATTTGATAGCATAAAAGTCTGATTACATTAAAGTGCACAAACTGTAATAATATCAATGGTATATTTAGTTTATGTGATATACACACTTACACACTTTGTCAGGAAACGGTCCCCACGGTGCAACGACACACACTGCAATACCCCCTATGACCACTAGGTCACACTGCAATACCCCCTATGACCACTAGGTCACACACAAAATAGGAAAAATTTACCCGGTGGGGTCCATTTTTTTTTTCTGAAAAAAATGGCACCAGGCCTATCAGCAGGCTGTTTTCTATTGATTGCAATGCTCGTGCCCGTGGGGACCGGGGGTCGGTCCCCACGGGGAAAATTGGTCCCCACGGCGTGAGTGATATGTCAGGTTGTGGACCCCACGAGGTGATAAAAACCAACACACACACACACACACACACACACACATACACACATATTGGCTATGTGAAGGAGAGGTTTCCTCTCTATTTAGATTGTCCAGAGAGGGAAAGAAGAAGGGCAGTGTGTGTGTGTGTGTGTGTGTGTGTGTGTGTGTGTGTGTGTGTGTGTGTGTGTGTGTGTGTGTGTGTGTGTGTGTGTGTGTGTGTGTGTGTGTGTGTGTGTGTTTCCGTTTCCATGCTGCCTTGGTTACCTTTCAGGCCTCCTCCTTGACAACGGGTGACAAAGCACTGAAGTCAAATCTTTTCTCTCTCTGAATTAGCTGTTGTGTCCCTGTGATTTTACTGTATACCTAGTAAACAGTAATATATCTTATAGCAGTGATGATTGACCACATGATTTACTTCTCAATAACACTCCAATGACTTTGTTCATGTAGTAAGACATTCATCATTGTTGTACAATATGGCTGGATTTGAAGTTTTGAATTAAATGTTTCTAGCAGGAAAATAAAAACGTTAAATTTTATAATGTAATTGAAATAAAAAAATTATGCCACTCATATGAAGTCTATCCAATAAATGTTTATTTTTTCTTCTTTGAGCTATGGTGCACCTTTTATAGCAGTTGATCTGGTTTCTGGCATGTATTATTTGTATTAGTGAATGATCAAGCAGAGGCCCACTTTAAAATGCCCAACTTTATAGCAGAAATAAACATGTTTACAACCTGGTCAAAAAACAGTTTGGGTCTCTATAGCTAATTCTATAGCTCAAGTGTGTTTTGTGGTAGTTTATTTTCGTTGGAGTCAAAGATCAATTTAGTAGAATTCTTTATTGAACATGAATCATGGGAGCACAGTTTGTTGGACTGCAGAACTTTGTCAACTCTGAAGAAATCAAAAGATCTTGCACACATAGAAGTGAGGATGAAACCTCACATGGGTGTCATCATTATGTCCTTTCATGGAGGTTAACCAGTTTAAGTTTAGGTTTTAACCTAGAGGTCAGTTATGTACATTTCAGGGAGAGATGCTGAGCACAGGCATATGAAACATAACTCCATGGAGATGGTCAGAATATAGGCATGCAAGACATTAATCTTGTACACATGACATCTATTGCTCCTGTCCATCAGGGGAGAGGGATCCTCCTCTGTTGCTCTCCTGAAGGTTTCTTTCCTTTTTGGGAGTTTTTCCTGATCCGATATGAGGTCCTGGGACAGGGATGTCGTATGTGTATGGATTGTAAAGCCCTCTGAGGCAAATTTGTAATATGTGATTCTGGGCTATACAAAATAAACTGAATTGAATTGAATCTTTAAATAGAAAGGAGTTGACCCCACTGGTTAACCAGCTACACCTGTTTGACTAGAATGTGTCCAGTCACACAGTTCATCTATGAATATCAGTATGGGTAATTCTATAACAAAGCTGGAAATTAATATATACTAATACATTGTGTTGAAATAAAATATCTCCACAATTTGTGGTGTCAAAGCCTTTTTTGTAAACAGTTCATATTAAAACAATATCTTAATAGGGTAGCGACTGTTGTTACAAATTGTGACTCAATATTGAGCCCTAGGTTTTTATAGTAACATTGACATAAAGCCACGACACATAGATAGTTTACATGCTTAAGAATTTTTCAATTTCTTGCAAAACAAGACATATCTTTTCTCTTTGGAGATATGAAATGCATTACTCCCAGCTATCTTGAATGGATTAGGAATTCAAAAGTATTAAATTAAATCGTACAAAATGTTTTTCGATGCAAAGCCTAAGCATGGGCACCACTTTCAACATGCTTCTCCTCTCTGCTTCTATTTTATCTTCTTGTTCTTCTCTAAACGTAGCTGCAAACACATTCAGAATTTTTCTAGAAATTAGAATGACATTAAAGTATCCAGAATGTGCTGTGTGAGTCACAACCAAAGGGCTACCTCGTTGATCTGCCATATCCGTGCCAATCAATATCCCTTGTCATTGTCAACCTCACATCATTTCCAGGGTTAGCACAATAATTACATCTGTCGATTTTTGTGCACAGTAAGAGTCTCTCTTTATTTACACCCTGCCTCGAGGGGGAAATGAATGAGCTGGTCCTCCTTGCTGCAGTCGCTGTTTTTGTGTGTGGCTGAAATAGTATTAATAATTTAGATTGGGGTATGTTCAGATGGATTCAGGTAGAGGGCAGATGGTTATGGGGAAAGAGAAAAACACACTCTGGGAAAAAATGGCATAAACAGAATGGCACGACACATCACTATATCATTTTATTTCAGAAAACACTATATCATTTGAATACGTTAGTAAAGCTGGCTTGGTTTTTCAACATATTGTTGTCGTTGTTTACCAGCCTCACACAAATGTAGTATCCTCCACGTATCTACGTTGGCTGAATGTAGTGTCAGGACTTTCATTCTAAACTTATGTATTTCGGGAAATCAACAATTGTAAAAAAATAATATATATATTTCTACATTGCCGACAACACCATCCAGCCTGCTTCTGAGTGACACGTTGGAGCACACAGGGCTGGACCACTAGCTTACAGCATGGATCCTGGACTACCTCACCAACCGACCACATCATTTTAGGATACCGGAGTTTGAGTCTGACATTTGCAGCACAGGGCCCCCACAGGGAACCGTTCTGGGCCCCTTCCTCTTCACCCACTCCTTTTCACCCCTTAACTGCCACCTGCAAAAGTCCTCTGACTCTACTTCCTCTCTCCCCAACCCTGCTGCTGGAGCAGCACCGCTCAGGATGTCTTCCCTTGCATTAGAGCACATAAGGTTGATTGAAGTTCACTGATTTTCTTAAGGCAGTTTGACAATCTGTGGTCCGCCTGAACTTTGCATCTTACTTTTTCAGGTCATTGAATGAGTGTGTATGTATCATGTAGACTTTGACAGCCTTAGTCATTATCTAATGGTTGTAATATCATTGTTTAGCTAAAATTACATAAGCTTTCTTTAATGTCCCATAAAGAGACTATATTGGTTCCACTCGGGAACCAAAAGCCAATAGGGGCGGTGGCTCAGTGGTGCGCAGAGTCATCATGCAATCAGATGATTGGTGGTTCAATCCCCGGCTCTGCTCGCCCACGTCGATGTGTCCTTGGGCAAAACTTGACCCTAAAATTGTCCAAAGCTGTTCTATGGTGTGTGAATGTTACTGCTTATGTGCAGGTGGAACCATAGCTCCTCCCATCAGTGTGTGTCTTAGATTCCCTTTGTGATGTAATTTCCAAATGTCTAGCTCTAAACTTCCATGTCAAAACTATCTCACAAGATTGCCTAACACCACCATTTTACAGATGCAATACATGTTGCGATATTTTACCCTTTATATTCCAATATAATGATTAGGTACAATTCGTTATTTTTATATTTTTACTGTTAGTTCTGCTTCTATTCATTTAAAACCCACTGGAGATATGAAATGCATTACTCCCAGCTATCTTGAATGGATTAGGAATTCAATTAAATTAAATAAAGTTTATTTTGTATAGCCCAATATCACAAATTACACATTTGCCTCAGAGGGCTTTAGAATCTGTACACATACAACATCCCTATCCCAGGACCTCATATCGGATCAGGAAAAACTCCCGCAAAAAACAGAAAAAAACCTTTTACGGGAAAGAAAGAGGAAACCTTCAGGAGAGCAACAGAGGAGGATCCCTCTCCAATAGATGTCATGTGTACAGAAGGAATCATTACAGAGTTACAACACATTCAATGAATATGACAGAGTGGATCAATAGTTGGTAGTCGGCATGGACCACGATCCAGACCTCCATGATCCATCAGGCAGAGGAGGAGAGGAGGAGTGGGCAGGGCATCAACAGGGCCATGGTATCAGACCCAGCCAGGTCCAATGTGTCCTATGAGACTTGAAGTCATAAGGACTCCGGGGAGGAAGCAGAGTTAATAATGTGTGATGGAGAGATGGAAATTCATGCAGAAGTAGAGAGAGAAGAGGAGATAGGTGCTCAGTGTATCCTAAAACGTCCCCCAGCAGCCTATAAGCCTGTAGCTAGCTAGGTGACCCTGATTCAGCCCTAACTATAAGACTATCAAGAGGAAAGTCTTCAGTCTACTAGACATGAGGTGACTGTGTCTGCCTCCAGGACTGAAGGTGGTTCCATAAAAGAGGAGATTAATAACTGAAGGCTCTGGCTCCCATCCTACTTTTTAAGAATCTAGGGTTCACAAGTAGGCCCGCATTTAGTGAGCGCAGCTCTCTAGTGGGGCAATATGGTACTACAAGCTCCTTAAGATATGATGGAGCATCACCAATCAAGGCTTTGCAGGTTAGGAGAATAATTTTAAATGTGATTCTTGATTTTACAGTGAGACAGTGCAGAGCAGCTAATGCAGGAGTAATGTGATTTATTTTCTTAGTTTTAGTGAGTCAACGAGCTGCAGCATTTTGGATCAATTGGAGGGACCTAAGAGACTTATTAGAGCAGCCTGATAATAAGGAGTTGCAGTATTCTAGAAGTAACGAACGCGTTTGAGACTAGATGTGCCTGATTTTTTAAATATTAATAACCCTTTAACCCTAACCCTTTAATAATATTACGTAGATGGAAAAATGCAGTGCTTGAGATTTGCTTCACGTGGGAGTTAAAGGAAAAGTCCCGATCAAAGATAATGCCGAGATTCTTTACAGTGGTGTTGGATGCCAGGGCAATGCCGTCTATAGAAACCACATCACCAGATAATTGATCTCTCAGGTGTTCAGGGCCGAGTAAAATAACTTCAGTTTTGTCTGAGTTTAACATAAAGAAGTTGCAGTTCATCCATGTTTTTATGTCTTTAAGACATGCTTGAATTTTACTGAGCTGGTTGGACTCCTCTAGTTTGATCGACAGATATAATTGAGTATCATCTGCATAATAATTAAAGTTTATGGAGTGTTTCCTGATAATATTGCCCAAAGGAAATAAGGTAAATAAAATTGGTCCAAGCACAGAACCTTCTGGTCATCGAGGTTTCATCGTTTACAATTCCAAGTAATACCATGTGCACAGCAACCAGTAATGATCTTAAAGTATACAAAAGAAAGCATTTTTTCTCAACGCTGGGCCTGTCCATCTAATTTATTTCCAATTACCAATATGAATATTGCACACTGTAATCACCAACAAAGTGAGAAATCAGATGAAAGTAAATGCCTTTTACCCTGGCATGAAGTGGGCAGGGTAAAAGGCACCTGTGAATGAACTGAATGTAAAGCTGCATTCAAATAAATGCAAAGACAATTAAGTTTATTTTTTAATTTTTTTTATCTTTATGCATTCAGTAATTTACTTGAAACTAGAGAAGATTTTTAGATTGTGTATTTATAATTCATCCAGTTTAATTTGTTATCTGACAGTAGATAATGTTGAGATATTGTTCAATACTGATATTGTCAGTTGTTGCCTGAGTTGATGAGAAGTTGATACAACTGTGAGGCTACTTCAATACATCTGGGCCTTTGAAGAAGACATTCTCTCACTCAACATTCATTTAACTGCGGCCTTCGGGGCTGAGAACACATTTCTGGAACACAATGCAAAGTGAGCAGAAGAGCAAAGCTTTGATTGACAGGAAGTTCAAAACAGAGGCAGATAAGTCCTCCCAAAGCCACGCCCGGTGTGCTGCAATGATGACGACGACCTCAGACCATCTCCAGGTTCTCGAGAAAAACAGGTTCTCTCCTCCTTCTCCACCTCTATATCTGCAGCCAAAAGCTCTTTCTCCTTGACCCCCTTTGACCTCCTTCTCCTTCTATCCTTCTACCAAGCCATCTTCTACAACTACACTTCCATCAACTGCTTCTTCCCCTTCACTTTCCCCTTTCACCCCATTGTCTTGGAATCAAGTTTCTTTTAGGTTAATACAACACAACAATAACAACAGAAAGGGTATCAGACATAAAAAACAGTTATCAAAAACATACGTATATATAACTTTTATTTACAAAAGATAACTGCATCATACTCTCTCACTCTCTCTCACACACACACAAACACACAGTACCGGTGCTGCATGTGTACAGGGGCCACACACACACACCAAACTGTGTACCAAAAAGGACAAGCTGTCCTTTTTGGTACACAGTTTCAAATATTTATGAACATATTCTTTATCACATTCGTCAATGTGAAATATGTCATTTAAACATTTATTATGATGACAGGATTCTTTGACCATGATTGTATAGTTCCATAACAAATGAGTTTCACTATAATGTTACATCTCTGTAAGAATTAAATCGTGCACCATCAAGTTATGGTTAATTCATATTTCTTGAATTTTGACAATCATTTCAAATTTGTATAACATTTAAAATAATGCTATATTTTTGATAGAAAGTACAGTTTTACAACCACGACATGTCTAGCGATTTGCATGCAACAGAGGTTGTTTCCTTTGATACTGATTCTCTCTAAACACAGATGCATAACATTAAAGACCATAGGCCGAGCGCTTTAAAGCCTGTCACATGCTTCATTCACTGATACCAATGTCACCCAGAGACATTTGCCTGCAAATAGTATCATCTCATAAAATGAATGGTATCTTTTCAGAAAATATTCAACAATAAATAGCAGCACTTAATAAAAAACTAAAAACAAATGTAACCTTTCACGGTTTAATGTTAAAGTTGAAGTTAAAGTTGTGAAAGAAGCAAAAAGGAGGACAGTCCGGTCAAATGATGAAGAGATTACTGTTTTAAGCAAGACTGTGCAAACTTTTAACAAATACATATCACACATCATGTTACAAATAACAAATTAAACTAATGAGCACTCATAAGCATGAAAGCCAACCAGCCTTGTTTGGTATTACGACCAAATGCTAGCTAGCCACCATATGCCAGAGTAAAGTTTAGGTAGCCCTCGCTGTGTGGCAGATCTTAATTTGTTGATTATTAGACATATTGTCCGTGACACAGTTCCAAAAGTTACACAGTGTTGCTTTAAAGTGAATGATCTCCAATTCAATGCAACAATGCTGAAGTCCATGCGTGTTACATTATGCTGAACACAATACTGGTAGATTTATGTTATATTAATGGACAACTTAAATCTCTTCAGTTCGATTAGAAACAAAGACTTTTTTTCTGTCATCGAACAAGCAAACATGAGGAACTCCATTACTTTTATTATGACAGACATCGTATAGCTGCATCTTAAATATTCCTTTAACCTGTGACTGATCAAAACAATTAGCCACCAGGCACAGGACAACTGAAGATGATATCATGCTTGTTCTGAATGCTCTGTGCTGTTTATCTCACAGGGTTGATTAATTGTAAACGCCTATTTTTCCAAGTTGGATGGCAGAAAGAATTGTGTACGGGTTACACATTAATTGATTTCTCATCAATATTAAAGGGTTTCAGCCTGTGGTTACATCTTCTTAAATATAACGTTAGATAAGAATTTCATCGTCTACTCGTACAGCAGCAAGAGGGATGCGTCCGAAATGTAACATTATAGATTGCTTCTTGGAAGAGATAAGAATCCACAGTATGGAGCTTATGTTATAAATTGTAACTGATAGGTTTATTAATGGTTTTCTGTTTTTGTTTTTCCTCATCCATGATCCTCCTCTATCACAGTGGAGGTGCTCAGAGCAGGGGGTGGGGCCTATGAAGCTACCTGCTTTTAGTTAGCCACAAGTTAAAATAACTCGTGCCTGTAACGCAGCTAAGAGCGACTCACAGTCAACAGACTGTGGGAATAACCCGCCTCGTATCATACCCATTTTGCAAGGGCATCCTCGCTGAACACCGGCCATATCGATTGTGATTGGCTTAAGAAAAACAAAAAAGCCAGGGTGTTTTGCCCCCATATACCAGATTGACAATTTCTGTGGACCTTTCTTTAGTGGACTAAAGAAAGGTCCACAGAAATTGTCATGCTAAGAAAGACTAAGAAAGACTAAAAACAGCATCATTTAACAGTTATGGTAATAGTTATCTATTTTTATCTTGGAGGTCGCCCGACTCCTTGATGCCCACCTGCAACATTGTTGTTAATGGTTGCTAAAGTGATCTAGCTTTCGTTATGGATTAATGAAGCATTAACATAACCATTATTTACAAATCTCCTCCATAAAGGGTACCGTATTAGAAAGTGGTAGCATAGTGCTATTGTTTGTGAAACAAAAAAACAACAACTAAACGGCCAATTCATTGAAGGCTAATAACTGTCACCTTCTGATGCAGATCTGATGCAGGTCCTAACCTTCTGTCAATCTCAAATGCACCTTCATTTCACTCCCACGTCTACATACCAGAGAAAAAACCACATCAGTAAAACCGATGATGATGATGATGATGATCTAAACACAGCTGAGTGGGCAGGAGGCTCTGTTTAGGGCCACTGCTAGATTGAGTCTTCACAGGCGGGCTTAAACCTAGTCCCACTGCTCTGAGGCTTCTAATGGCATGGTCCCTGACTGCTTACTGGATTATTTACTAGAGTCAGTCTCCTCAGTCCTATCTGTATCTTGGCTCTGCTCTTCCATGGCTATCATCACACAGCTGGGCTTTCCATCCCTGTCCACCCGTCTGTCCGAGTGTCCATACTTCTGTACAATGGAGGGTGTGAACGTTTTGTCATCAGTCTGTGTGATTAAAATTGTATTTCTGCTGGAAGTGTCTGTTTTGAAGTTGTTGAGTGTGCTGATGTGCGTGAGCAGCATCACAGTCGGATAGTCGTTGTTCTCGTCGGTGGCGACCTCGTGGGAATCAGTGGCTGGGTTGGCGGGGTTGGCGGGGTTGGCTGGGTTGACATTGCCTCGGCAACAGCAGCAGCACAGTATCCTTTTGATTGGCCTGAGGATGACTCTATAGAGGCCGCGGCGGGCACTTTCGCTCACAAAGCAGTAGAGAGCGGGGTCGGCCACGCAGTTCAGGGTAGTCAACAATAATGACAGGTGATAGTAGTTAAATATTTCTGCAAAATAACAATATAGTGGTTAAGACACAAATGTTTTCGTACGTAAGGCCTTTTACACACTGGGGGTGTGATGAATAAACCACACAAATTATTCACATGCGAATATTTCTCATCAAATCTATTCCTACAGGCAGTGATGCAAATTTGCAAAAAGGTTTGGATTTGCGCAGGCAGAGAACCAACTACCACTACGACTGACCCACAGCAGGGAATGACCTTAATTGTTGTAAAGCCTAAAGCTATTGTTGGCCAGGAACGGACTAGTCATTGGGAAGTTCTCAAAGACCATTATAGACCGAATCGGCCCGTTGTCATAGTTTTTCTTCTGTTGTCCGAAGTAACTGTATGGCCGTGGCATCAGACAGCAAATACTTTTAAAACGAATTTCAGTCCCAGTACATCCCTGCTGTAAGCTAATTTATTGATTTTTTCTTGAAGCAAATCTTGAGTGACCTTGCTGCAGGTAAACGAGTTTATGTCTAGGGCTTTTATTGTGAAAGGTAAGAACGGAAACAGTGGATCTGGTCGACGCCGCCTTTATCAATGAAACGAGTACTAAAGTTTGCCATCTCGGTTCGGATTACAGAGCCTCTCTGTTGTTGTACGATGTGTTGCACATTCAAATAGATTCGTTTAGCAAAACGTGATTGGTTGATGCTGAAGCTCAGAAAAACAAACCTTGTTCAGGAAAAAAACATATTTCTACTTATCAGGTGTATAAATGCCTTTAGTCACTGAAGGACTTTGCAAAAAAGAAAAGAACTGTACCTGCGATAAAGTTGCAGTCTCGCTCCAGCAGGGTGCGTATTAAGAGGAAGACGTGGTAAGGGGAGAAGCAGACGAGGAAGATGAGGACGGTGCTGCTGACTAACTGCCTGATCCTCACCTTCTGATCCGGCTGAGTCCCAGCACTCCGACCCACGGCACGGAGAACACACAGATAGCTGATCTGAATAGAAAAAGAAGTTATCTGGATCATGACGACAAACTTAATAGTTCCACTTAATATTTCCACTTAATATATTTTTCTTCATCCTCCTTTTTCGAGTTAAATTTCTGAAGATAGTAGGCTAATAGGTTGTTATGCTCGAGTCAGAAGACACAAAGCAAGAACTAGGTCATCCATCCATTCATTGATCCATTCATCCATCCATTCATTCATCACTCAAGGCTGTAGTTTTGGCAGTTTGGGATTTTTATGTTTCCTGCAAAAAAACAACAACAACAACACTTTTAGCTTTAGTTCTATCCCTTTTTTTTAAGATCACCGTGATAAAGGTTGATGTTGTGCAAACATTTTCTGGAGTCAGATACTTGTTACATTTCACTTTTGCAATGAAACCATCGAAATATGTATCTGTGACATGCTAAAATCTTTTTAAAAATAGAGTAGCTTTCATACTGATAGAATAGCCAGCGGAAACATGAAGCCAATAGTGAAGCGGTAATAGTTGATGGGATACTCCCACGGCTGCATGGGGTAGTGCTCGAAGCACACTGATTGGTTCTTGCGGTCTCTGCTCAGTTCTTTATGGCGAAAGAAAACCACGCCGACGGCGATCTCTTTCAGCCAGATGATGATGCTAACAAGCCACGCTGCTCTCATAGAGCGGAGAGAGGTGAACCTGGAGACGGAAAGGAGATATTATGACTTATGAAAAGGTGAAGAAGATTAGGTTTACCGTGGCTGTTAGCATTTCTATAATGTCGAGTCAAACATTACCTTAAAGGGTGGACCACAGCCAGGTAGCGATCCAGGCTGATACAGCACAGGAAACCGATGCTGATGTAGATGTTCTCATAGAGCAGGAAGCCGCAGAGCTGACACAACCACTCCCTGTGACTCCAGTCATCATCCTGAAACACACATGAAATAGACTACAGGTCGGTGCACGAGGCAACAGAGAGGTGACACTGGAGCTGGACTGTAACATGGATAAATATAAATTAAAGTTATTATTAGACTGTACATGTGTGTTAACCAGTTAGGCCTATTTTAGGGGGGCTTCTGAAATATTATAAACTGTCTCCAATGAGCAGCGAATGATATATTTGACACTGAACTAGTTCATCTTTATCTCAGTGTCCAAATCAGCATAAAATATCACTATGACCCTGAAATTCTGTCTCTTATGTTATCATAGATTACATGAGAATGCAAGCAAGAGACGGCAAGCAAAACTACATAGCAAAATCCACTCTTTCTGATTGAATCAATCTATGAACTGTCAGGGCCGCAAAATAAATTGCGGCGGGCTACGCACGGAGACATGCCCAAGCAAGACACTCCCCCTGGGGCTTGGAATCCTACAAATGCCCCTGGTGTTAACACACATTTCTATTCAAATAGGAGCTGCGTAAAAGTGCTGCTTGGAGAAACTGATAACATAAGTCGTTATATATATAAGCACACAGCGGTGCAAATAACTCACCTATAATGTAATGTGAATAGGCACAAAACGTATTTACTTTTTGCGTGTATTCTAAAAATGTGTCACATTGTTGTAGATGAATGGTTGTACTTTACCTGAAAGAAATACTGTAGCCACAGCGGCAACGATGCCAGGTATAACAGATCAGACACGGTGAGGTTCATTAGATACACGCCCAGCTCATTCTTCTGCTTCAGCTGCAGAGCAGCGTGGTACAACGAGTACAGGTTGGAGGGAACGCCCACCTGGAATCAGCACATCATTTTGGACACCATGGCGTTCGTCTAAATACATGTTTAGAACGTCCATATTTTTATTATTTTCCAAAACCCTGGGTTATCTTCAATTGTCTGTTATGATCCATATTCATTCATCCATCCATCATCCATTATCCATTATACCGCTTATCCTCATTAGGGTCGCGGGGCACTGGAGCCCATCCCAGCTGACATGGGGCGAAGGCAGGGTACACCCTGGACAGGTCGCCAGTCTGTCTAAGGGTGATCCATATTCAACCAATTTTAAAATGCATCCTTTCTAAAACATCTGCATATGGGAATTTTGTTATTGCTACGGTTAGGAAAGTAATACAGTTTAAGTTTCTGTCAGGAGAGAGCATGGTTATGGCCAATAAACTATGGCAGCTTTTGAGTTATACACCAAGCACTTGAGGTAATGATTGTGGTTTCTAAAAAGGAAAAAGTTAAGTACAGCTCTGTGACAGAACACACATTCCTGTCTTCTGCAGAGAGTAGAACTCAGTGCATGCCCGTCACCAACCCGCCCTCCACACCTTGCTACATGATGGGCACACGACTTTCTGAATCCACAGTCAATGTTGACGTTGCAATCAATTGTGAGGTTCAGAATCCTTCAATATGGATGTAAATTCTAAGGGTTCTGGACTGGCAGAGAAACCCAGTTCAGGGATTTAGGTGACATTAAGCAGGGTGGAGGCCCAGAGTGAAGGCCCAGGGTGGAGACCCCCAGCGGAGAATGACAGCGGACAAGTTGCTTGTTGCAAAATGGCAAATGTTCTTGTGGTGGCTGGGGCGTTGTTAGACTCAGCTGTGGAGGGGTGTGGGGGAGTGGCTCAGGGAACAGGTGCCGGGAAGAGGCCTAATTGGCATCAGCTGCAGGGGATCAGCTGATTAGTGTCTCTGCCCTTTATGAGGTGGCATTGGGATGGAGGCACGGAAGAGAGAGCAGAGGCAGAGTCTGCCGGCGCAATAAAAGGGTTCAAGAAATATCATCCATATGTGCTCATCCTTTGGTGCTTGGGGGGAGAAACCTAGACATCCAGTGTAACAGGTCCTTGCCCCAAGCACCAAAGGATGAGCACACATGGATGATATTTCGTAATATCTATGTATGAAAAGTCAAGGTTAATTTGTTACCCATTATTCAGCAGCAGCTTGTATCTTTTGTACAAAGATGCAATCATTTAAATGTCAAACCAGCTGCTGGATAAAAATTACAAAAATAACACTTGGATTTTCCCTTATGGTTCAAGAGGCACCGCTTTGTAACCAAATCACAGAGTAATGTACAAGACACAGATGGGTGCACCTTTTCTCCATTGCAATAAACACAATAAATCAAAAAACAGCTGCAATTTGTAGACATTAACTGAGCTTCAATGCTCCAATGTTGTGATTTTAAGGAGGAACTAGGCTTTCTAAACCAGTTTCCTGTGTCCCACTAAGGTCAATTTAGAAAGAAAAAAACCATTACTACTTATACACTTTATAAATAATCCAGACACCGAAACAGTGTTGTGCAGGTTTTGAAGCTATACACAAACTTACCAATAGTACAAGTATATACACACAGGAGAAGAGGTACTGGTGGATTTCATGCCTAATGGTGCAGTTCATCATGTCCTCGGGAAAAGTGTCCACCATCACACACGGCACACACTCAAACTACTTCACCTTTAACATACATGCATGTAACTATAATGTAACAACACACACAAAAACACACAAATCTTCATGTTGGTTGGAGCACTCAGCGATGGCCTAAACTTGTCTCCTCTGATTGGGTAGTCCAGTTTCAGTTGGCCACTGTAAAATACCGAAGAATTCCTCTTTATTAAAGATTATAAACACAACTGACACAACCACTGTGTGTGACTCCAGTCATCATCCTGAAACGGTTACGGTAATGATTAGTTTTTGATAATGTTAGATAAATCATAAAAGTCTTCAGTTATGACCAAATAATAAGGTAGTTTATAATAACCTAAAATAACCATTGGTTTTGTTGTTCCTATTTTTGGTTTTGTTCATCCTAGGTTTGGTTTTGTTGTTCCTAGGTTTGGTTTGGTTGTTCATAGGTTTGCTTTTGTTATTCATTCGTTTGATTTGGTTGTTTATTATAGTTTAGTTTAGTTGTTCTTAGGTTTGGTTTTGTTGTTTATTAGTTTGGATTTGTTGGTCATTAGTTTAGTTTTGTTGGTCATTAGTTTAGTTTAGTTGTTTATTAGTTTAGTTTAATTGTTCTTAGGTTTTGTTTTTCATTAGTTTAGTTTAGTTGGTCATTCATTTAGTTGGTCCTTAGTTTGGTTTAATTGTTCTTGTTGTTCATTCATTTATTAGTTTAGTTTAGTTTTTGTATTTCGTATTCAGGCCTTGCATGTCGAGCAGTGTTGGTCTCAATCACACTTATCAAAGAAGAGGGTGTTTTTGTTCGTGGAAACCACACACATTTTCCACAAAGTAAACACACACTTTCAAAACCCGGTTGAACATAACATTTTAATATTTCCTCAGACCAAGTAAAAAAAAAGATTTATAACAGCTGAGTGTTTGTCAAGGCTCAGGAAACCCTTGCAGGTGTTTCGAGTTAATTAGACAATTCAAGTGATTTGTTTAATACCCTACTAGTATACTTTTTCATGATATTCTAATATTTAGAGATAGGATATTTGAGTTTTCTTAAGCTGTCAGCCATAATCAGCAATAAATCAGAATAAAAGGCTTGCAATATTTCAGTTGATTTGTAATGAATCCAGAATGCATGACATTTTTGTTTTTTTAATTGCATTACAGAAAATAAAGAACTTCATCACAATATTCTAATTTTCTGAGACAGTCCTGTATATTAAATTAAATTAAATTCAGTTTATTTGTATAGCCCAATTTCACAAATTACAAATTTGTCTCGGAGTGCTTTACAATCTGTACACATAGACATCCCTGCCCCAAAACCTCACATCGGATCAGGAAAAACTCCCAAATAACCCTTCAGGGGGAAAAAAGGGAAGAAACCTTCAGGACAGCAACGGAGGACTATCCCTCTCCATGATGGACAGGTGCAATAGATGTAATGTGTACAGAAGGACATATATATGTATACATATATATATATACATAAGCAGCCAGACCACATTAAAAGACATGACCTTACTGTAATAGCAGCTACATGCTGCACATCAGGATCACACAACTTACACAAAATCCTGATACTGATATGTACATATATATACACTCGCATACTCTGATCATTGTATGATGAAACACAAATGGGTCGTGCAAAAAGGTAAAGAAAAGAAAAGACAAACATTTTTAAAACCTCAAGTTTTAAAAGTTCTAAAAAGACTTGCCTGAGACAAGGCAAGCGCAGATTGTTTGCTGTCTCCTCCTATGTACAGTATATTGTTTTACTTGGAGCATCTTTAACCTCCTGGTCCATATATTGTAGACAACTAGACATTGGAAAATCATTGTATAAAGTTCACATACGTAACACTTATTTCCTAGGTTCCTGTCTGGTCTTCCTAAGTGAAACATCAGGATGTCTCCTCAACTAGTTACCATTGTTGGAGTATCTGCACTTACAACTTGTTTCCTATGCTGACTAACAAAGATCAGGCCAAATTATGTTCACCAAAATTATTTAATTTACTTATCTTAAACAATTGTTATTATTAGAGCATATTGAATAAATATAAATGAATAAATGAGTGAAACATCACATGATGATTATCGTGAACACGAACTGAACATAACATGTCAACATTCACCCATACGTTATATGTTTTGTCATTCTGGGCTTTTTTGGGAGTTTTTCTTTTTTTTGTAAAGGAACAGGCGATAAAATGGAGCATTCAGAGGTTGAATACAGATATATATTCCCAGTATGAGAAAAAGAAGGTATTTTTTAAAATTAAAGTCTGGAAACAAGTTTTAGAAGAAATACAAGCGTGAACCTGAAAATGAGCATACACCAACACAATTAAGGCTCAGGTCAACATTTTCACATACAGGACTGTCTCAGAAAATTAGAATATTGTGATAAAGTTCTTTATTTTCTGTAATGCAATTAAAAAAACAAAAATGTCATGCATTCTGGATTCATTACAAATCAACTGAAATATTGCAAGCCTTTTATTCTTTTAATATTGCTGATTATGGCTTACAGCTTAAGAAAACTCAAATATCCTATTTCTAAATATTAGAACATCATGAAAAAGTATACTAGTAGGGTATTAAACAAATCACTTGAATCGTTTAATTAACTCGAAACACCTGGAAACACATTTTCAAATGTTTGATTTTGTTTTGCTGTTATAAATCTTTTTTTTTACTTGGTCTGAGGAAATATTCAAATTTTATGAGATAGGATTTTAGAGTTTTCTTAAGCTGTAAGCCATAATCAGCAATATTAAAAGAATAAAAGGCTTGCAATATTTCAGTTGATTTGTAATGAATCCAGAATGCATGACATTTTTGTTTTTTTAATTGCATTACAGAAAATAAAGAACTTTATCACAATATTCTAATTTTCTGAGACAGTCCTGTATATTAGCTGTCAGAGTTTTGTATGCGTCTCTGGTCACCCACTCCTCTGTGTGCTCGCTCTCTTATACCAAACATTACAAAACTGAAAATGTCTTACATTGTATTCCCAACTTTGACATTTAAATGTGAGGCAGAAGCAGCAAAACGTCAGCGTTTGAGTTCAGCTTTTCTGGGTTCCATTGCCGCCATTGGAAAAGAACATTCAGTCAGCACATGAATACAGTGGCGGATGGTGGCATTTTTTTTTGGGAGGGCCATCCAATCAATTTCAAAAAAAAGTATCAAAACAGGCATTTCTACTTTGTAGTTAAATATGTAACATGTATTCCAACACTGACATAATAAGGACATCTTATTATGTATTAATTATTCCCACAAGTGCTTCATGTCCCTTACTCCCTAACTGTCCATGCTGAATCTGCGCTCAAAGTGCTCGCGTTCGCCAATGTGATGTCTTTAAAAAAACGCCAGACGAGATGGGCCGGATGACTTTGGCCCAAAGATATCACTCATTATAATACGGGTAGATGAAATCAAGCATTCTGGTTGGTTGAAAGTGAGTCACGAGGTGTACTTTATTCAGCCATATTAATGTCCGACAGCTGTTTATATTTATCTGAGCGTTTATCAGTGCGCACTCAAAATAACAATAACGGTAGATTGTGCGCGGCCGTGTGTTGTCAGTTCAAGCTTGACCGTAACCAAACATGTTTTGTGTGAACTTTGATATTTTGGGGGGAATGACTTTTGATGAGTGGTTAGCCAAAGAGAATACTTCAGGTGGACGTCATGCTACCAGAGATAAGAAAGAAAGTGAGACCTATGAAATATTTCGCAATGAAAAAAGCACTGTCAGCCAAACGAAGTCTGCAATGAACTGCTTCACCAACTGGTGCGAAGAGAAACCAGGAACTAGACCCGAAGACCATAACCAGAGAATGTATAAATGAAATACAAATGGATTTCTATGGCACTGTGCACAGTGGAAAGGGTGACCACTAGGGGCTCAGCAGTTACGTCTGAACGTTGAGTCGGTGCTGGTGTTTGATGAAGCGCGTTTACGCCCGCAAACAACGTTTTTGTTGGCATTGTAAAAACCTGTAGATGTCAGGGTCACGACAAAACAAAGTCCGATAAAGTTGGAAAGATATTCACAGATTCGGACTTCCTGTCTGTTTGTCAAACAGACAAACAGATGGGGACTATTCTCTCTCGACTACTGAAATGCGATACACAACATTTGGTGGCGACAACTATTTTGTGCTAAAACGCAGCTTACTATTTATAATGTCGCACGCATCCGTATTATAAAAGCAATAAGGTACTGGGGGAAGTGCTTTGTCGTCAATAATGTCCTTTTCAAGGGTTTGCCGGCCCGCCGTGTCGGGCCTAACAACACCCTTGAAGCGGACACTATTGACGACAAAGTACTGCCTCAAGTACCTTATTGCTTAATTAATATATTTAATCAGTAATAGACAGTGGTGGTGCGTCCATAGAGGGCGCTAGGGCGCCGCCTTTCTTAAAATTTTGAGATGAAGAAAAAAAAAAAATACATCCTGTCAAAAAACATTATATGCCAAATCATTTAAATAGTAAATATACCGTGTTGATGCGCTAAATGTGTGTGGGAGACCGTCAGCCTGTCAACAACCACTTAAGTTAATGTGAAAAAATATAATATATCGCCACTCACGGAGAGAAGCCCCTCCCCATTTTCTGGGCACCGGCCAAACGTGTGTGTGCGGCAGCGAGCAAACATTTCACAGTCGTTTCGGCAAGGACGGCTTCTCATTGGCGGATGAAACGTGAATTTTGGGGCGCAAAAATGTGCGCTCTGGCCTATGACATCGTTTTATTATTTCACGTGATTGGACTATTCAGCAGATCAGAGACCGGTATCGTTCCCTCAGCCAGAGAGCTCCACGGAGCTACGGGAGCAGGTTGCTAACGGAGCTGTTAGCTGGAGCTCAGTGAGTAATGCGCTGTTTAGTTTCCCCTGTCTGTTGTTCCAAAGTCCTGGGACTGAAACTCTCTGGACTACAACGGGGTGAGGGATCTAAAGAGCTGCAGACAAAGTGTAAAGCACGAATCTTGCCGCAGTTAACAGCATGAAGCTAACTAGCTAGCAGCATGAAGCTAACCCTGTTTGCAGAGCAGAGCAGCAGAAGGAGACCGAACTGGCATCGAAAACACAACAAAAAAGTTCGGAAAAACAGACACATTCCCTCCAGAATAATGGAAACAGGCAGGTTACAGACATGATTGACTTTCACCAGAGAGTTATTGAGAAGTTTGCCAACTTTAAAGAGAGGAGGCTACTTTTCTTTACAGTAGTGGGTCTACTCTGTCAAACACCCAATGTAACATGTGCTGCATCTCTTTCTGACTCTATTCTGCTCTGAACCTCTTTCATGTGAGGGTGAAACTCTTTTATTTTGCAAACCTCTGAAACCCAACCCAATGTTTCTTAAAGCTGCTCTGAACCTCTCATGCCCAAAGTTACAGTGTGTTGATAGTTATTGTTGGACCGTGTTGAGCATGCTGTGTTCTTTAAATAAAGCTTTATTTTTTACAATATTCTACTCAAAACCTCTTTTCTTCTCATTGTTGAGTGCTATTTAAACCGCGTCGCCCAACTGCGCCCCCCCCCCCCCAAAAAATTTCACCAGCCGCCACTGGTAATAGACTAAACTGCTTCTTAGACCCGTCGCTTCTGGGCCCAAAGATTCGGCCCCAGTGCCACTGAGACATGCAGACAGGAGGAAGAGGAAGTGCATGAAAAGCATATATTTTGAGTAGATTTCCTATTTTACAAATATTACTGGGTATATTCCATATTTCCAAAACACAAATATTGACAATTTGTATAATTTATAAATGATATAATTAGAATTTTGGGATATTTTTCTTTTGGTTTTGTGGCTCAAGGTGGGTGGGGCCAGGCCTTGTGACCCTCTATTGGCCAGCCGCCACTGCATGAATAGCATCTAAATTTAGATTAACTTCTTCTCTCCAGCTGCAGTGAAACAGTCAACGTGTTGAACCAATGTTTTTCTTTGCTTTGGCATAATGGCCTATTTGGAATAACTCCATAATAACATACTATGAAACCATTTAGAGCCACTTCAACTCAACACACTTCAACCACAGGCCTCATCTCTCTTCCTCTCACTCGGTCTGTCCTTCTGGTGGCCTCTCTCTGGTCTCCCTAAATAAACCAAAAGAAGATTAAGGCACAGCTGGATTATGCTGTGCATTCCTCAAGTATCAAGCTAACCCATGCTTTTAACCCTTACTCTGCAAGGTAAATGGAATAAGTTTGAATTATACCCGTGTGTGACCCTTCCTGTCTCTGTAGATCAGGGGTACATCCCGAGTCTCTTATTTTCACCACGTTTCACTCACTTGTTCACCCGCAAAACCGTGCGAGGAGAGAGGAAACAAGAAAAGATGTTTTAAGATTAATGAGAAGCCACATGTTTGTTTCTGTTCACAGCTGGATCATTTGATCCAGCTGTGAACAGCTGTCAGTCGGCTTTAACAGCTCGAGAGACTTTTGACAGAATTTGTGGTTGTACACATGAGTAGTGTAATAATACTAATAAAGACACAGTAATCATCACTGTACTAATACTAATAAAGATACAGTTATCACAAACTGAGTATAGAGGTTATCTCTATGTAGTCTGTTCAACAAACTCCATTGTGTATTTAGACACAGTGTGTGGTATTTATACTGTCTTTCGTGGCCTGCTTAGAAGCACAGGGCTGATTTCTACCAGCGTTTTTCTTATTTATGAATTCTTTGCAACTGTATCATCCGTATTTATACACTTTAATTAATTAATTAGGCTAAATGTTTTCACTCATCACACTCAGGAATTACACGTACAAATAATAATAATAATAATAATATTATAATACAGGACAACACATGATCCCAACTCAATACAAGTGTATGCGAGGCTGCATCTATCGTAACTGGGTATTTACGACACTGAAGTAAACGTTGAATACCTCAAAACCTGAAGGGGGCACTAAAAGGGAAAAACTACATAGTGGGGCTTTAATGAGAAGAGGTATAGAGGTCAGGTGTTGCTCAATTGTGGAAAGCAAACAGTTTTTCAACTGTGATACATGAGATAACAGGGGACAATACGGGAAAGTATATCAGAAATGGTTATGTGTTATATTATGATTTAAGTATGTGCACCTACATTGGTGGCAGCATCGTTTATGATTTAGTTTGGAATAAATACATGCAAATAGTACAATAAACAAACTGAACATAACAAACTGGACCCTGAAATTGAATGAAACGTGTCAGAACTCTAGCAGATGAGCAGCCAAGTAGTGCCTCAGTGTTGAACAGGCAACGGGGGCACTACCAGTGGTGGGTCGTCAGGGCCAGCAAGGTCTTCTCTGCTGGCCTAAACATCATCAGAATATAAAAAATTTTTTAAATAAATGTTCCCACAAATATGTATTCAATTATTCCCCAGAGTAAGAGTTATACTCTTCATTTCATAGCTTTCCTCTTGGTTGCACTGCTTCCAGCCCCAGGTTGACATTTGGAGGGCTGGTCTTTATGTTAGATCTTTTATCTAGGGCTATCAGCGTTAACGCGTTAATCTATGCGATTAATTTGGCCGCGATTAACGCACTAAAATATTTTAACGCAATTAACGCAACTTTGTTTACTTCCGGTGTGCGTTGAAGTTGTTGCACTCCTCTGAGTGTCAAGCCGTGGCAGTCCGCCTCCTTCCTCCCGTCTGCTCCTCGATATTCACAGAGAAGCAGAGGGCGACGTGTCGGTGACGTGGGGCAGAAGGTGCAGGGGACTTTTTTTTTTACTCCGCCCCGATGCGCGCGCACACGCCGGCATGGAACTCTGCGGCGCACGAGACGGAGAGCCGAGAAGAGTGACCGACACGTGGAGACAGAATGACATGTTGCTGTAGAGACGACCAACAACAGACGTTTAGTTTAATACAAGAACAAAGACGTCTTTAAGGAAAGAACTTTACATTACTTCTGCTGTAATCTGGCGTGATAGAGAACATTACAGGGGGGCGGGGCCTCACCCTGATAGAATGGTGGGGGAAACACTGGGATGTGTCACATGCAAAAGACTTTAAAAGGTGAATTTACATTGTTTTGTAAAATCGAGAAAATGAGCCCAGACTCCAGAGGGTTAACGTGACATATTTGTCAGTGTACCAAGGCCACTGGTTCTGCTGTTGTTCAGTGTTATAGATGACAGGACCAATGGGGTCTCTAATACACCTTTTTTTACTAATCTGGATGTTTCACTGAAGAAACAATTTATCATCCACAATATTAAATACCTCGCTGGCATTTTATATGTAGGAGCCTCTTTGAAAACACAGCTCTGTGTGAAGTTTTGTCTTGAAAAAAGAATACAATTAAACAAGTGTCTAAAATACAAGCTGTCTGAAGGGATTACTCATTCATTTAGAAGATTTAGTCTTTAGAAGAAAAAAAAACTTTTAATCGCGATTAATCACGATTAATGAATTTCAAAATGTGCGATTAATTACTTAATTTTTTTTAATCGATTGACAACACTACTTTTATCCAATCATATTCAGCCATCGTGTGTTGCCAGGGTGCTAAAATCTGCCCTTAGGCCTTCAGAATCAACATTGCGGGCGCTGGTAGCTTAAAGGGTACCTGTAGTCAAAAACAACAACGTGCTACATCCATTAGGCGCATCAAATAAATCATATTTACCCCGCCGCTATTGTCAACAAGTCACGCATAGCCCGAGGCTTTACATTTCTTTGTCAACATTCCGAGTCCGTGAACGCTTCAGGGCGCAGACATCTTACCAGTTATTTACTCATGTCAAAGGTCACTATGACGTAGAGTCGTTGAAAGGAATTCAGCCAATCCGGAGCCACTTCTACACGCGTTGCTTCTTGGGATAGATCGGTGGCCTCAAGAATTACACAATCTATATCAGGGGTGCTCAATACGTCGATCGCGGCGACCTGCCAGTCGATCGCGGCGTAGTATTGGTAGATCGCATGACATTAAAAAAAATTGGCCCGCCCCCCTGTCACTTTCTCTATAGCGCCACATTACAGCAGCAGCATGTCATTTCTGTCTCTACGTGTTGCGTTAACAGTCCTCTGCCCGCCGTCTCGCGCGCGGAGCTCCGACACCGGTTTGCGCGCATCGGGACGGACGGAGCAAAGAAAAGTCACTAGCACCCCGAACATGTCGGCGAACATTGCATCAATGAAAGACATCTCCAGCGCTGGCTTATGCGCGATGTAGCTATCAAGCTCACGCTTTTGTGTAAAGCAGATTAGGTCTAATGTCACTATATCATCGGACATAAGTTCGTGTTCTTTACAACAAATGCACTCTATGTCTGTTTTTTGTGGCACACATTTCCACAACTGCACCAAACGTCCGCCGACTTGCGTGCACGGTCCGCACGGTGAAGCATCTGGACCGCGGTCCTTCGCATCAACTTCATCAGAATCATCGCTATCGCTGTCACAATTAACTAAATGGGGATAGTCTGCTTTTAATGGTTCATACAAGTATCCAGTTGCTGAATCTGACAATCTTTCATCGTCCATATTTCGCCCGTTTTCTATATTATTATCAAGTTCTCAGCATTTGTTTGCGAGCGCTCGACGTTGTTTACATTGGTTTCTGAACACATCCGCTGTGGCTGGCTGTCGATCTATCAACGATGTGACGTCACACCACCTGCGCCATATTCAAGCACCAGTGCAATGAAGCTTGTCGGAGTTGAGGGACTTTGAACAGCCTAAACTACGTATTGTTATTGAATACTGGACCGTCAGTGCATGAATAACCTTTAGAAACACATTATCTTTTGATCTGGCTACACATTCGAGATCACAACAGGTACCCTTTAAAGTGAATGGGAATGAAAATGTTGTGTCAACTAATCAGCTTTAGAGTTGGCTCCTGTAGGCCAGCTAGCTGGCCCCGGAACCGGCACAGGAGCCAGCTAGCAGGCGTAGTGCGTGCACGTCTTTTGTTTGGATTACCAATATTGAGAGGCGGGTCCTATGGGCAGGTAAATGCAGAACCTCAGAACTAGGAAACTGAATTTGATAAACGAATTAATTCGCATACTACGAAGCTGTTTTTTCAACCCACAATGGCGGAAGGAGGAGAAGATATCGATTTGGTCGAGGATATAATTATAACGCCATTCTCAAGACGAACTTTAAGACCGACGCCGACACTACAAAGCCCGTCACAGGCGGGGAATGGGTTTGTTCGCCACTTTCAAAGTTCCAACTACGAGCGCTACCAACGGCTCAGACTCCGAGAAGCTCTGCACACTGGACTGCTGGGAATGCCTATTATTTGCAAGTGATCGATTTGGTGTTTGGAGCCACACTGGCTTTGCAAACTTGAGTTGTCTAACCGAGGCAGCAACGAGACACCAAAGTACGGCTCGGCGCTTACAAGCAATGGTGCTTTGAAAACTTATGGGGACACCCGAGCGGATCTACAGATCAACGAACAAGCGCGCAGGGCAGCGGAGCTGCACAATGAAAAGGTGAAGAAAAATAGGGAAATATTGAAAAGACTCATTAATTGTGTCATGTGTTTGGGTAAACAGGAGCTTTCATCTTCATCATCACGGTGAAACTGCTTTGGGTGCGACAATGCGCTGTTTAGTGAACACACTGTAAAAAAAAGTTGGACTTAAAGCTCAAAGTTTGTGGACCAGAAATGGATAGAAGACGAATACTAATATAACTCTGTTGCACTCGACTATGTTCTTGCCTATTAGTTGAACTGGACTGTATTGTACTCTTCCCCTGCAATTCTCTGAATAAAAATGTCAATTTCAAGGTGACGCAACGCCTGGCTATACTGCGTCTCTGTCTAACTGTATAGTGTCTAGAGCCATGGCATCATAATGATGGTAATAAGAGGTGGATTAATTCGGGTGGGACTGTGTAGGACCTCACTGAAGGCCCAGGCCCCAGGCCCACGGCACGCCACTGGGCACTACAATACCCATGGAAGGAACAGTGTTTCTCCAACGACAATCCTGGGTGACCCAAATGACTTGCTGAATGAAAAGAAAAGGGTTTTTAGATCTGGCCACAAAGAGGAATTGAGGAGGGTACAAAAGAGACTAAGAAAGAAAGGAAAGGAAAGGACTGGAGAAAAATGGAGGAACTCTGCAAGAGATGTCTGGAGAGGACTGAGAATGGTTTCAGGTAATGGCAAATGCAGTAGCAGGGGCCCAAATCTGGAGACAGGGAATGAGAAAATGTTCTTTATCAGATAGGAAGGAGCTAAGGAAGTTCAAGGCAAGAAAAGCCACCTGTCCAGTTGCAAGGGTAAATCAAGGATGATGCAGATTAGCACGGCTAGGTGGTTCTGCACATCTTCTTCTTGAGAGTGTTTCAGACCATTGGAAAACTACATGTGTGGTTCCAGTACCAAAGATCATAGCCGAACCACTTTAGACCAGTAGCCTCAACTTTTCATCTGATGAAGACCACGGAGAGGATCGTTCTGATACACCAGACGTCCAGTTCTCCCAGAAAACAAACCGGTTGAATAGCGATAACTAAACTGTGCAGTGGAAGATTTCCCCCGTCAATCGGGAAAGGAGGAATGAAGTCTCAGAATCAAAATTGCCTTTATCTGTTATATTCCCTGCAAGGAACAAAGTTCTGACACAGCTTCTCAGGGAACTCTGTGACCAGTGACGTGCGATGAGGTTCATGGTTGGTGAGGCACTGACTCATTTAGTGCCAGATTTACAAATATATAAACCCCAAAGGGTAGCTTATTCAATTGGCTACTGGTTATTTCATATCTCATCAGCATTCTTCACACAACACACACGTGCACACACGCACACGGTACATATTACAGATACGTAAAGGTAAGAACAAACGTGCATTTGCTCTGCACCCTTCATGTGTTGGCCGTCACAATTCTATAATTCATACAGCATAAATGAGAGTATAGAGGTGTACAAAAACACAGATTTCAATTTTGACCTTTAGTGAAATATTCAGTTGTTTTAAAAACTTTAAATTCTGATACTTTAATCAATTTAATACAGATTGCTCAACAAAAAGCATATTTTATTTAAGGCCAAAATTTAGTTTTTAATAGTGCTGTGAAAAATAACGCGTTAACTCAGTTAACCCTTGTGTTGCCTTAGGGTCATTTTGACCCGAATCAATATTACACCCCCCCCCCCCCCCCGCCTTTGGGTCATTTTGACCCGATTCAATGTTTCACCCTCCTGTTACCTTTATATTTACTAACATATTTTACCCTTTGGGTTCAATTTGATGCAAGCAATTAAAACCTCCAGAAAATTATTAGAATTAATATTGTTTTCCAAGTTTAAGTGTGAGGCACTTTATGTTTGTTTGTTGACTACCGAAAGAACACCGACATTAAACATTGAATGGGGTCAAATTAATCCTAAAGCGGGGGGAGGGTGTAATATTGATTCGGGTCAAAATGACCCTAAGGCAACACAAGGGTTAATTCAATTACAGGTTTAACTAGTTTTTTTTTTTTTTACGCATTTAACGCATGCGCAGAATGAGCTTCCAATCCGTCTGTTGTTGGTCGTCGGGACGAAAAAAAAGTCACTTGCAAAATGAGCTTCCAATACACCACTTCAATCTGAACTCTGTCCGCTCTCATGCAGACGGTCTGTTCATCGGTAATGATCCTTCCGCAGGTTCACCTACGGAAACCTTGTTACGACTTTGACTTCCTGTAGATCAGGGTCTCAACACGTCGATCGCGACCTGCCAATCGATCGCCGCGTAGTGTTGGTAGATCGCATGACATTAAAAAGATTGGCCCGCCCCCTGACATGTTCTCTATAGCACAGAGACTTGTTCTTTTATTAAACTAAACGTCTGTTGTTGATCGTATCTCCATAGCAGCATGTCATTTCTGTCTCTTCGCGTTGCGTTAACACTTATCGATTTCCATCTCGCGCGCCACAGAGCTCCGTGCGCCCGCATCGGGACCGAGCAAAAAAAAAGTCACTTGTCAATCTGTCCACCTGTCCGTGTCCGGGCCGGTGAGGTTTCAGCTTTGCAGCGGTGTCCCCGCCGTCCCTTTTATCACGGCCCAGTTCATGAAGAAAACCCACACAGTCAGTTTGCCTCAGCAGCTGCTAAAGGAAGACTAGAGGCCTTTAGATTGTTTCATCTACATTTCTCTCACACGCAGTGCAGATTTTCCCAGCTGCTCCTGAACGCATCATCTCACTCTTCCGGGTAAGCTCTGGTTGCCAGCTCAACAGCGAGCATGACTTCTTCTTCTCTCCCTCCCGCTCCCTCTTGCTCAGTGTGTCTCATGTATAGTTATCCCCCTGCCTCCCTTAATGATAACGATACATGCAACAAGTGTAGTTTATTTGCTAGGTTGGAGGCAGGTCTAAGTGGGTTAGATGCACGGCTCCGCGCTATCGAAGCTCAGACAGCTATGCTAGTTAGCCCGCCCTCTCCCGTAGTCGGCGCGGAGCTACAGTCAGCTGATAGCTGTTCCCGGCGGTAACCGTGCAGCCGGATGGTTGGGTAACTGTCCGCAGGAGTAGTAAGTCTACACAGAAGCCCGCTGTGCACCAACCACTTCACGTTTGAACCAGTTTTCCTGCTCAGCGACACACCCACTGAGGAACACACCCTGGTTATCGGGAGCTCTATAGTCAGGAACGTGAAAATAGCGGCCGCGGACCAGAGTCGTGTGCCTCCGGGGCCAGAGCGGGCGACGTGGAGTCTTGTTTGAAGCTGCTGGCTAAGGACAAGCGGAGATACAGTCAGATTGTAATACACGCCGGTGGTAATGACGCCCGAGCCCGTCGGTCGGAAGTCACTAAAATTAATGTGGAATCGGTGTGTGCTTATGCCAAGACGTTGTCGGACACCGTAATTTTCTCTGGCCCTCTCCCAAATTTGCAGACAGACGAATTGTATAGCCGAATGTCGTCTTTCAACCGCTGGCTGTCGAGGTGGTGCCCAGCGAATAATGTGGGCTACGTAGACAACTGGAAGACTTTCTGGGGAAAACCTGATCTGATGAGGAGAGACGGCATTCATCCCACGTTGGACGGAGCGCGTCTCATTTCTGCGAATATGACCAAGTTGATCACCGGACTTAATCCATGACAACCCAGGGTTCAGATCAGGAACTGGGAGCAGAGTTGTAGTTTAACACCCTTCTCTGCTCTTCCATTCGAGCAGTTACCCACCCATGACTTTAGAGTAGAGACTGTGTCTGTCCCACGGCCACTTCAATTAAATAAATCAAAAGTAAGCAGAAGAGGAGTCGTACACAATAACCTTATACAAGTTAACACCATTATTTCAGCAGTGCAACAAAATAGGTCTATTAAATGTGGTCTCCTAAATATTCGATCTCTGTCATCTAAAGCTGTGTTACTAAATGATTTAATATCAGATAATCACATTGATTTATGTTGCCTAACTGAAACCTGGCTGAGCCATGAAGAATATGTCTGCCTGAATGAATCGACTCCTCCAAGTCATATTAATACTCACATTCCTCGAGGCACCGGTCGAGGAGGTGGAGTAGCAGCCATCTTTGAATCGAGCCTATTAATTAATCCTCAACCAAAATTACACTACACCTCATTTGAAAGCCTTGTTCTTAGTCTTTCACATCCAACCTGGAAAACACTACAGCCAATTCGATTTGTGATTCTGTACCGCCACCAGGTCCATATTCAGAGTTTATATCTGAATTCTCAGAATTTATATCAAGTTTGGTTCTTAAAACCGATAAAGTTATTATTGTTGGAGATTTTAATATCCATGTGGATGTTGATAATGATTGCCTTAGTGCTGCATTCATCTCCTTGTTGGACTCGATTGGCTTCTGTCAGAGAGTACAGAAACCCACTCACAGCTTTGGCCACACGCTTGATCTTGTTCTTACTTATGGCGTTGACATTGAGCATTTGAACGTCTTACCACAGAATCCTCTACTGTCAGACCACAACCTCATAACTTTTGAATTTATACTACCGGAGTGTACTCCGTTAGTCAAAAGTTTCTACACCAGATGTCTAACTGACAGTGCTGTAGCTAAATTTAAAGAAGCGATTCCTTCTGTATTTGATTCGATACCACGTCTCAATATAACAGAGGACTCCTGGTTTAACTTTAGTCCGTCCCAGATTGATCATCTTGTTGACAGTGCCACAGGCTCTCTGAGAATGACACTGGACTCGATAGCCCCTCTGAAGAAGAAGACAGTGAGGAAGAGGAGGTTTGCTCCCTGGTATAACCCTCAGACCCGCAAACTGAAGCAACGTCACGAAAGCTTGAACGCATATGGCGTTCAACTAATCTCGAAGAATCCCGCTTAGTTTGGCGAGATAGTCTTAAAACATATAAGAAGGCCCTCCGTAATGCCAGCGCAGCCTATTACTCATCAGTAATAGAAAAAAATAAAACAACCCCAGGTTTCTCTTCAGCACTGTAGCCAGGCTGACAGAGAGTCACAGCTCTGTGGAGCCGAGCATTCCTATAAACCTTAGTGGTAATGACTTTATGAACTTCTTTAATGAAAAGATTTTAACTATTAGGGACAAGATTAATATTCTCTTGCCCATAACCAGTGCCAATCTGTCCTCAAGTGGAATGGCCTTGGAAACCGCTGTATGCCCTGGTGTATATTTGGAGGGCTTTTCTCCCATCAACCGTGACCAATTATCTTCAACGGTTTCTACTTGAACACGTCTACCTGTCTCTTGGACCCCATCCCGACGAGGCTGCTTAAAGACGTTTTGCCTTTAATTGGCGGCTCTCTATTAGATATTATCAATGTGTCTCTGCTAACAGGCCACGTACCACACTCCTTCAAGGTGGCTGTTATTAAACCTCTCCTGAAGAAGCCCACTCTGGATCCAGAGGTATTGGCTAACTACAGACCGATCTCTAACCTCCCCTTCCTCTCCAAGATCCTTGAGAAAGTGGTCGCAAATCAGTTGTGCGACTTTCTACATCATAATAGTTTATTTGAGAAATTTCAATCAGGATTTAGAAAACACCACAGCACCGAGACGGCACTGGTGAAAATTACAAATGACCTCTTAATGGCAGCAGATAAAGGACTCCTCTCTGTCCTGGTCTTGTTAGACCTTAGTGCTGCATTCGACACCATTGACCATGACATCCTGTTACAGAGACTGGAGCAGTCGATTGGCATTTCAGGCACGGCACTAATTTGGTTTAAATCCTATTTATCAGATCGATCTCAGTTTGTATTTGTAAACGATGACGCCGATAACCACTAACGTTAATCACGGAGTTCCACAAGGTTCTGTGCTTGGACCAATTTTATTTACCTTATACATGCTTCCTTTGGGCAATATTATCAGGAAACACTCCATAAACTTTCATTGTTATGCAGATGATACTCAACTATATTTATCGATAAAACCAGAGGAGAGCAACCAACTCTGTAAAATTCAAGCATGTCTTAAAGACATAAAAACATGGATGACCTGCAACTTCTTGATGTTAAACTCAGACAAAACCAAGTAATTTTAATCGGCCCTGAGCACCTCAGAGATCAATTATCTGGTGATGTGGATTCTGTAGACGGCATTGCCCTGGCATCCAACACCACTGTAAAGAATCTTGGCGTTATCTTTGATCGGGACTTGTCCTTTAACTCCCACGTAAAGCAAATCTCAAGGACTGCATTCTTTCATCTACGTAATATTTCAAAAATCAGGCACATCTTGTCTCAAAAGATGCAGAAAAATTGGTTCACGCGTTCGTTACTTGAGACTGGATTACTGCAACTCCTTATTATCAGGCTGCTCTAATAAATCTCTTAGGTCCCTCCAGTTGATCCAGAATGCTGCAGCTCGTGTTCTCACTCAAACTAAGAAAAGAGATCACATCACTCCTGCACTAGCTGCTCTGCACTGGCTCCCAGTAAAATCAAGAATCACTTTTAAAATTCTTCTCTTAACCTACAAAGCCTTGATTGGTGATGCTCCATCATATCTTAAGGAGCTTGTAGTACCATATTGCCCCACTAGAGAGCTACGCTCACTAAATGCGGGACTACTTGTAATTCCTAGTCTTAAAAAGTAGAATGGGAGCCAGAGCCTTTAGTTATCAAGCTCCTCTTTTATGGAACCAGCTTCCAATTTCAGTCCGGGAGGCAGACACAGTCACCTCGTTTAAGAGTAGACTTAAGACCTTCCTCTTTGACAGAGCTTATAGTTAGGGCTGAATCAGGTTTGCCCTGGTCCAGCCCCTTGATATGCTGCTATAGGCTTATAGCTGCCGGGGGACGTTTTAGGATGCACTGAGTACCTATCTCCTCTTTTTTCTCTCCTTAAGGATGAATTTTCATCTCTCAATCACACCTTACTAACTCTGCTTTCTCCCCGGAGTCCTTTTGACTTCACGTCTCATGGGGTCATCGGACTCTATGAGACGGCATAGATCCTATCTGCCTGATGGATCGTCTGGGTCGTGGAATTCCTGCTCCTGACTGCGCCACTGTCCTGTTGAGACTCCGCCCACTGTTGAGACTCCGCCCACTCCTCCTCCCCACCGCCATCTGCCTGATGGATCGTGGAGGTTTCCATCGTGGAATATGCCTATGAACTATTCATACACTGTCATATTCATTGAATGTATTTAAACTCTAAATCTGTCCATCCTGGAGAGGGATCCTCTCTGTTGCTCTCCTGAAGGTTTCTTTCCTTTTTTTCCCCCTGAAGGGTTATTTGGGAGTTTTTCCTGGTCCGATGTGAGGTTTTGGGGCAGGGATGTCTAATTGTACAGATTGTAAAGCACTCCGAGACAAATTTGTAATTTGTGAAATTGGGCTATATAAATAAACTGAATTGATTGGTTGACAAACAAGAGAAAAATGTTATGTTTAACCCTCCTGTTACCTTTACATTTACTAACATTTTACCCTCGGGGTCAATTTGACCCCAGCAATTAAAACCTCCAGAAAATTATTAGAATTAATATTGCTTCCCAAGTTTAAGTGTGCGGTACTTTGTTTGTTGACTACCTAAATAGCCCTTTAAATAAAAAGTTGATATTTCATATGTTTGACAGTGAAAAACAGCCTGGGGTCAAATTGACCCCAAAGAACACCAACATTAAACGGGGTCAAATTGACCCGAAAGGTAACAGGTGTGGCCACGGTTGTCGCAGCAAGAGAGGACCCAAACGCCGACATTACTCCACAAACTATTTAATTACAAAAATCACCGACCAGACCAGACAGGACCGAGAAAAAAGCGCGGACTAAACAGTACGAAGCCACACTGGGAATGAGACGAACAGGGTTTACATACACAGGCAAGGTGAGAGGATTGGACAACGGGGAACGAGACACAGCTGGACACAATCAGGGCGGGACCAGCAATCACACAGAAGGAAACAATCAGGGCCAGGGCAGACAATCACAGGGAGACAGATGACACAAGGACTTCAAAACAAGACACAAAACTAGACACAAACTACTGATCATGACAGTACTCCCCCCTCAAGGGACGAATTCCAGACGGCCAAGCGTTCCACAAGGGTGGGTGGAGGGGAGCCGGAGGAGGGTCCAAGGCTGCAGAAGCAGTCCGGGGGGCGGGCCGCAGGACGATAAACAGGCCAAAGGGCGTGCTCCGGAGGGCGGGCCGGAGGACAAGGGCGGGGAGCTAGGGGACCGGGCTCAGGAGAGGAAGTCCCAGGGGTACCGGGGTCTGGGGATGGGGTCCCTGTGGGACCAGGACCAGGCGACGGGACGGGGAACCGGGGATGGACGGGACGGAACACGGGGAACTGTGACTGACCGGGACGGAGGCGGGATGGGGAGAACCGGGGCCGGGCGAAACGGAGGCGGAACATCGGGGACAGGAGCCGGCGACGGAACACCGGGGACCGGAACATCGGGGGCTGGAACTGGCGATGGAACACCGGGGACTAGAACCAGAACATCGGGGGCTGGAGGCGGCACTCCGGGGACCGGAACCGGAACATCGTGGACTGGAACCGGTGACGGAACACCGGGGACCGGAACCGGAACATCGTGGACTGGAACCGGTGACGGAACACCGGGGACTGGAACCGGAACATCGTGGACTGGAACCGGTGATGGAACTCCAGGGACTGGAACCTCGGGGTCTGGAGCCTGTGACGGAACACCGGGGACTGGAACCTCGGGGTCTAGAGCCGGAACATCGTGGACTGGAACCGGTGATGGAACTCCGGGGACTGGAACATCGGGGACAGGAACCGCCAACACTGACTGCATGGCCCGGAGGGACTCCCACATCTCCTCAAGAAGAACATCAGCATAAGCTGGCCAGGCAGGAACCGTGCAGCGGAAACTGCAGAAACTGGATCTTGCAGAGTCCATAATCTGGGGTTTGAAGGCTGGGTCCATTATTGGTGGCTTCGTTCTGTCATGTGTGGCCACGGTTGTCGCAGCAAGAGAGGACCCAAACGCCGACATTACTCCACAAACTATTTAATTACAAAAATCACCGACCAGACCAGACAGGACCAAGAAAAACGCGGACCAAACAGTACGAAGCCACACAGCGAATGAGACAAACAGGGTTTACATACACAGGCAAGGTGAGAGGATTGGACAACGGGGAACGAGACACAGCTGGACACAATCAGGGCGGGACCAGCAATCACACAGAAGGAAACAATCAGGGCCAGGGCAGACAATCACAGGGAGACAGATGACACAAGGACTTCAAAACAAGACACAAAACTAGACACAAACTCCAGATCATGACAACAGGAGGGTTAAACATTCTGTTTAGGATGAAGATGTATTAATGTTCCATATGGAAGAAAACTGCTAAATAACTGCTGAGTTGCAGCACCATTGTATAGAAGAATGTAAAAAAATATATATCCGTCTTTTGTCATAAATCTCTATGTTCTCACAAAATATACCGAGAATATCGGTAATATGTGATTAATCATGATTAATCCACAAAAACCTGTGATTAACCCGATTAACATTTTTAATCGTTTCACAGCCCTAGTTTTTAAATATTCTATTGTATTTTTCTTATTCTCCTCTCTTTTTTATAAGATTGAAATGAAAATTGTTTGTGGTCTTACCTTTATTTGTAGATCTGTCTGTGACACAAGATTCAACGAAGCAACATTCTCAGTTTTCTTTATACAACATTAGGTTTATGCCTCTTAGCCCCAGTCAAACAAACAAAAGTGCTGATTGGCAGTGTCAATTCAACACTTAAATAGTACATTTTAACACTCAGCCAGTGAACATATTGTCCCTTATCTTTAGAGTGTTAAAGTAACACTGAACATAGTGTTAACATTTCAGAGTTAACGCAACTCTGGTAAGAGTTATTTCATTCATTTTTATGTAAGTGTTATTTACATTTGACACTCGGACTAGTGTTAATCAGAATTAACACTTAATGTTATCTATGTTCAGTGTTACTTCCCTTTACATTACATTTAGCTGACATTACATTCATACACCATAGATGCAGCTCCAGGAAGCAATTCAGGGTTAAGTGTCTTGCTCAAGGACACATCGACTGGGGCGAGGATTGAAACGCCAACGCCCTGATTGAAAGACGGACCTGCTAACCACTGACCCACAGTGGCTCTTTAACACTCTGTAGATAGGGACAATATGTTCACAGGCTTAGTGCTAATGTACTCTTTAATTTCACTGTGTAGCTTTTGACTCGGTCACGTTAGCCGTCTGCAATCCGATATTTCAAGACACAAAAACAGCTCGAGTGTAAGTTGAACTCAGTATAGAGTTATTCTAAAATGTTGCTTCTGCTGAAATATTAACATTTGATATAAAAAAGTGATTTAGAGAAAATTATTGCATTCTTTCCAGAATTAAAACGCGCGTGATGAAACTCAATTTGAAAGGAGAAAGAGGAGGCGGAGCTTTCCAGAGTAACAGTGAACGTTGTCATCACTATGTTTTTTACACTGGCTCGAGTTGGTATGACTCTGACGGGGTCAATTCACTTTAACACTGCATTTTTAACACTGAGGGAATTCACTCTGAATATTTACACCAACACTGGGGGCTAGTTACTCTTGCTATCGTTGTAATAACTCTGAAAGAGTTCATATACTTTAACACAGAATGTTTAAGACTGGGGAATTTACTGTGTACGACTACTTCAAAGAAGAAGCCCCGTCTCCTTTGTTCTGGAAGAGTCAGATCCTTTTCTTGATCAATACCCCGAGACCTTGTATGTGCTTCCCCTAACACCTCGTGTGGAAAGCCATTAGTTTTCCGACAGCAGGCTGGTCTACCCCTTATTTTCCCACGACACTAAATCACTCTAAAACTCCTGATCACCTTAGCTTGATTTTCACATAACATGACAGTACTATTTTATACCATTACAACTGGATCTGTCCTCCAGACACCAGAAACAATAAATCAACAAATTACACACAACAATACCATGACTTATTTCCCTAAGGCAGTTGGATTGCTGCTCTTTGATCAGAGACCCTGACAGCGGTAACCGTGGCAACAGAAGTAAGTTGTAAATCAGGCACTAATGAAGGTCCTGTCAAGGCAGGTAATATGCTGTTCCTCTTACTCACCTATCTGGAATATCACCCTCAACTTCATCATCCTGACCAATTAGTATCACCACCACTGTCGACCATGAATGTTACCCTCAGCCCTAATTATGTAATCATGAGATGTACTGTCACAACATATGCTGTTGCACAATGTCTTAGGCTTTGTTCTGATGCAGTAGGAATAACACAAATCCAATGTTTCATTTTTTTTGCAGCGTCATAACATACGGAAAGGAATGATTTTAATTCAAAACGGTGCAATAATATTTCAGGTACTGCCTGTGGTGATGGTTTGGGCAGCACCGCAATTACATGTAACCCCATAGGTCCAATACGAATGACCTAAAAGACTTCTTTCTATCAAACTTGGTGTGAATATGTCTTTCCCTCTCTCGCTGATATCTGTCCACAAGGGCAAGCACAGTTTTTGATTTATTCACCTGATTGCCATGTTTGATTTACAACACACTTCACGGGGGAACTGCAGACAGAACGGAGGCAGACACAACTGCTCAAAAAAGATGAAGACCAACATTAGTCAATGTTAGCAGTCAATTAATATATAGCTCATGTCGACAATGTTTAGCACTTGCTAACATCTTCCGTTTACTCAAAACACCTTCTTCAAGTGAGGCTGACGGCTATTTCCTCATGCAGACGACATTTCCTGTCGCATTCAGGAACGCAACTAACAACAGTCTATTTATGATGACAATAGAAGTTGCTGTTATTGTCACAGAGAGCAGCATTTTAAATCATCATAAAAAGAAAAAAGTATAATAATAATGTCAGTCCCATAGGGGTTTGTTCCAAATCTCAAATAAATCCATTATTATTATTATTGAGAATACTACATAAAAATGTAGGCTGCTGCATAAGAGATGTCCCTGTCAAAACGCGGAACTGATCTTTCACTTGCTTCTTATTAGTTGGGGCAAAAAAATATGCACAATAACAATAAAGGAAGGTATTGAAACTAATTGACAGAGACAATCGAGATAAGGACTTACGTAGTAATGCAAGTCCTGTTGAAAGGCCCTAATTTCCGTTTTAATCATAACTGAAAATGCAAAAACCCTGATGAATAGCAGCACACGAGCTTCAGCTACCTCGCCCGGACAAGGGAAACCGGGGCACCCTCCCGGAGCCAGACCCAGGAGGGGAGCTCGTCGGCGAGCGTCTGGTGGCCGGGCCTTCGCCTATGGGGCCCGGTCGGGCTCAGCCCGAAGAAACAACATTGAGCAGCAACCCTGTGGACTCACCACCCGCAGGGACAATCATCGGGGTCGGGTGCTATGTAGACCGGGCGGCAGGCTGGGCAGGGGGCCTGGGCGAGCCGATCGCTGGCTGCGGGAGGTGGAGCAGTACCAGCTAGATCTAGTTGAGCTCACCTTCACGCACAGCGCTGGCTCTGGAACCAAGCTCCTGGAGAAGGGTTGGACTCTCTTCTTTTCTGGAGTTGCCCAGGGTGAGAGGCGCCGGGCGGGAGTGGGGATAATCACAAGTCCCCGGCTGAGCGCTGCCGTGTTGGAGTTTGCCCCGGAAAACGAGAGGGTCGCCTCCCTGCGCCTACGGGTTGCGGGGAGTTAAGCTCTGACTGTGGTTTGTGCTTATGCACCAAACCGCAGTTCAGAGTATCCGGCCTTCTTGGAGTCGGTGGGAGGGGTTCTGGAGAGGGCACCGCCTGCCGACTCCATAGTTCTCCTGGGAGACTTCACCGCTCACGTGGGCAATGACAGAGAAACCTGGCGGGGAGTGATTGGGAGGAACGGCTTGCCCGATCTGAACCCGAGCGGTGTTCTGTTATTGGACTTCTGTGCTAGCCACAGCTTGTCGATAACGAACACCATGTTCGAACATAAGGTGGTTCATAAGTGTACTTGGTACCAGAACACCTTAGGCCGGAGATCGATGATCGACTTTATAATCGTATCATCTGATCTGCGGCCGTATGTCTTGGACACTCGGGTGAAGAGAGGAGCAGAGCTGTCAACTGATCACCACCTGGTGGTGAGTTGGATCAGATGGCAGGGGAGTCAGCCAGAGAGACCTGGCAAGCCCAAACGTGTAGTGCGGGTGAACTGGGAACGTCTGGTCGAGGACCCTGTCCGGGAGGTCTTCAACTCCCACCTCCGGATGAACTTCTCACACATCCCGAGGGAGGTTGGGGACATGCAATCCGAGTGGACCATGTTCAAAGCCTCTATTGTGGAAGCGGCTGACAGGAGCTGTGGTCGGAAGGTCATCGGTGCCTGTCGCGGCGGCAACCCAAGAACCCGGTGGTGGACACCGGGGGTCAGGGAAGCCGTCAAGCTGAAGAAGGAGGCCTACCGGGCCTGGCTGGCCCAGGGGTATCCTGGAGTAGCTGACAGGTACCGGCAGGCCAGAAGGGCTGCAGCTGCGGTGGTCGCGGAAGCAAAAACTCGGACATGGGAGGAGTTCGGGGAGGCCATGGAGAAGGACTTTCGGTCGGCCTCAAAGAGGTTCTGGCAAACCGTCCGACGGCTCAGGAAGGGAAAGCAGGGTCTACCCCAGGCTGTTCTCAGCGTGGGGGGGGGAGCTGCTGACCCGGACAGGGGACATCGTCGGACGGTGGAAAGAACACTTTGAGGAACTCCTAAATCCGGCCAACATGTCCCCTCTAGAGGGGGCAGTGCCTGTAGACTTGGGGGGGGTCGCACCAATATCCCTGGCAGAGGCTGCTAAGGTTGTTAAAAAGCTCCTTGGTGGCAAGGCGCCGGGGGTGGATGAGATCCGCCCTGAGATGCTGAAGGCGCTGGACATTGTTGGGCTGTCTTGGCTGACACGCCTCTTCAATGTCGCATGGGGGTCAGGAACAGTGCCCTTGGACTGGCAGACCGGGGTGGTGGTTCCCATTTTCAAAAAGGGGGACCGGAGAGTGTGCTCGAACTATCGTGGAATCACACTTCTCAGCCTCCCTGGGAAAGTTTATGCCAGGGTACTGGAAAGGAGGCTCCGACCGCTGGTCGAACCTCGGATTCAAGACCAGCAGTGCGGATTCCGTCCCAGTCGTGGAACTGTGGACCAGCTCTTTACCCTCGCAAGGGTCCTCGAGGGGTCCTGGGAGTTTGCCCAACCAGTCTTCATGTGTTTTGTGGACTTGGAGAAGGCTTTCGACCGGGTCCCTCGGGAATTGTTGTGGGGGGTGCTGCGGGGGTATGGGGTTCCGGACCCGTTGCTACGGGCTATCCGGACTCTGTACGCCTGCAGTAGGAGCTGTGTTCGCATCCTCGGCAGTAAGTCAGAAACGTTCCCGGTGGGTGTTGGTCTCCGCCAGGGCTGCCCTTTATCACCGGTCCTGTTTGTGATTTTCATGGACAGGATATCTAGGCGCAGCCTGGGGGTGGAGCAGGTCAGGTTTGGGGGTCTTGGGATCGCCTCTCTTCTGTTTGCAGATGATGTGGTCCTGTTAGCATCCTCAGACCATGACCTCCGGCACTCACTGGGGCGTTTTGCTGCCGAGTGTGAAGCGGCAGGGATGAGAGTCAGCACCGTCAAATCTGAGGCCATGGTGCTCTGCCGGAAACCGGTGGATTGCTCCCTCCAGGTGGGGACAGAGTGCCTGCCCCAAGCGAAGGAGTTCAAGTATCTCGGGGTCTTGTTCACGAGTGAGGATAAGATGGAGCGGGAGATCGACAGACGGATCGGTGCAGCTGCAGCAGTAAAACAGGCGCTGTACCGGTCTGTCTTGGTGAAGAGAGAGCTGAGCCGAAAGGCGAAGCTCTCAATTTACTGGTCGGTCTATGTTCCAATCCTCACCTATGGTCACGAACTTTGGGTAGTGACCGAAAGAACGAGGTCGCAAATACAAGCGGCCGAAATGAGTTTCCTCCGTAGGGTGGCCGGGCTCAGCCTTAGAGATAGGGTAAGGAGCTCGGATATCAGGAGGGAGCTTGGAGTCGAGCCGCTACTCCTTCGCATCGAAAGGAGTCAGCTGAGGTGGTTCGGGCATCTGATTCGGATGCCTCCTGGACGCCTCCCGTTAGAGGTTTTCCAGGCACGTCCTACTGGGAGGAGACCCCGGGGAAGACCCAAGACACGCTGGAGAGATTACATCTCCCGGCTGGCCTGGGAATGCCTCGGGATCCCCCAGAATGAGCTGGAAAGTGTTGCGGGCGAGAGGGGAGTCTGGGTCAACCTGCTGGGTCTGCTGCCCCCGCGACCCGACCCCGGAATAAGCGGATGAGAATGGATGGATGGATGGATGAAAATGCAATATAGCTCAGTAATCTGAAATCTACATCAATCAACTGCCCACAAAACATAATAAGCAGTGAACCTGAGACTTGCTTGCTTGGTAATCCAGCCCTGCTCAATGTGATAAACTATATGGTGTGGCACACGGCGGGTGCCCCGTGACTGAGAAATAATAATTCCACTGTCCACACCCAATTTACAACCAAATGCAAAGTCTTTATTTCACAATACCAGAGGTTTAGATCAATCGGGTCCGCGGGGTACGGGCGAGGGTCTGGCAGGATCGGGGTATTCAGACAGGCGAGGATCAGGCAGCCAGAAGCGTATTCCAAAACAGAGTTCTATCCAGTCGCTCTGGGGCCCACAGCCCATACTTCCTAATCGTCTCTCGTATCTGTTCTCGTATCTTCGTCTCCACCACTCTCCCCTTGTGGGCTTCTGTCCTTTCTTTTATCTGTAACGCCCCGGGTGGTGATTGGTTGCCGGCCCGTGCCTCCCATCACCCCCAGGTGTTTCTACTTTTGTTGCCTGCCGGTCTGGCTCCCTCTCTGGTCCGCAGTGGGGAAGTACAGGGAACAGTCGGTATTTACCGTCCCTGACTTCCCCTCGTGGTCTCGTCCGGGGCTGGCTGCCACACACCCCCCTCCTCAGCTCCAACCGGGAGGGAGGGGCGGCCCATCCCCCCAAGGCGTCTCTCCGGGACATGGCATCCGCGTTCCCATGTGCGGCCCCGGACCTGTGGACGACGGAGAAGGCAAAGGATTGAAGGGACAGGAACCAGCGGGTGACCCTGGCATTAGTTTCTTTGTTCCTTGACATCCAGACGAGAGGGGCGTGGTCCGTGACAAGGGTGAAGTGCCGTCCCAACAAATAATATTTTAACTCTTCCAACGCCCATTTAATGGCTAAACATTCTTTCTCGATCGTCGAGTAGTTTTGTTCTCGGGGTAGCAGTTTTCTGCTGATATACGTAATGGGGTGTTCCTCCCCTTCTTGCAGCTGTGATAGAACGGCCCCCCCCCCTGTTTCCGATGCGTCTGTCTGGACGATGAGGGGTTTGGAGAAATCGGGGGTCACCAACACTGGTCCTGAGCAGAGCGCCTCTTTGAGCTCTTGGAATGCCTTCTCCGTCTCTTCTGTCCACAGGATCCGGTCGGCCAGCCGGCTCCTGGTGAGGTCCGTGAGGGGTGCTGCGAGGGAGGAGAAATGGGGGACAAACCGGCGGTAATAGCTGGTGAGCCCCACGAAGGTTCGCACCTGCTTTTTGGTTTGGGGCCGGGGCCAGTTTCGTATCGCCTCGACCTTGCCTGCCTGGGGTTTGACGCATCCACGCCCTATTGTAAACCCCAGGTAATCTGCGTCCCGAAGGCCGAGGCGACACTTCTTGGGGTTGGCGGTCAGCCCGGCCCCTCTCAGGGCTCTCAGCACGGCGGTGACCTGCTGGAGATGGGTCCCCCACTCCTCCCCATGGATGACAATATCATCTATGTAGGCTGCTGCATATTTCTGGTGGGGCCGGAGGACGCGGTCCATCAGCCTCTGGAAGGTGGCCGGGGCTCCATGTAGGCCAAACGGGAGCATTAGGTAGTGGAACAACCCGTCGGGGGTGATGAAGGCGGTCTTCTCCCGGGCCGCTGGCGCCAGGGGTACCTGCCAGTAACCCTTGGTCAGGTCTAGGGTGGTGATATATCGGCTGGTCCCCAGCCGCTCGATCAACTCATCCACCCTAGGCATGGGGTATGCGTCGAACTTGGATATCAGGTTTAGTTGCCGGAAATCATTACAGAACCTGAGGGTTCCGTCTGGTTTGGGGACCAGCACAATGGGGCTACTCCACTCACTATGGGACTCTTCGATGATCCCGTTCTGTAACATCGTTTTAACCTCTTGCCGACGGCTTCTCTCCGGCCTCCGGATTCGGTAGGGCCTTAGCTTTACCTTCTTTCCGGGCTCGGTGATGATGTGATGTTGCAGAAGGTTGGTATGGCCGGCTTCCGTAGAGAACACATCTCTATGGCGGTCGATCAGCTCTCGGAGGTCCTGGCGTTGTCTCTCGGATAGCTGCTCGCCCATAGGTACCACTACGGCCTCCGTTTTTGACGGGCCTGGCGGGAGAGATACAGCACACACAGCCTCCCGGGCGACCCATTTTTTTAACAAATTGATGTGATATACCTTCTCTGGTGGTCTTCGCCCGGGCTGCCTAATGCGGTAGTTGACCTCTCCCACCTTTTCGATCACCTCGTAGGGCCCGTGCCATTTGGCCAGGAACTTGCACTCCGATGTGGGCACCAGCACCAACACTCTGTCTCCGGCGCCGAACACCCGGGGCTGTGCGCTCCTGTTGTAGACACGGGCTTGGGCGGCCTGGGCGGCCTCCATGTGTTCTCTTACCATGGGCCATATAGTGGCCATTCTCTCCTGTACCTCCTCCACGTGTTCCACCAGGGTCCGATGGGGTGAGGGTTGTTGCTCCCAGGCTTCTTTGGCCAGGTCTAGGAGTCCTCTGGGTTGTCTCCCGTATAGCAGCTCGAAGGGAGAAAATCCTGTGGACGCCTGGGGCACCTCACGAATGGCAAACATTAGGTGTGGTAAGAGCTGATCCCAATTCCTTCCGTCCGCTTCGATAACTTTCCTCAACATCTGTTTCAGGGTCTGGTTGAAGCGCTCTACCAGCCCGTCAGTCTGAGGGTGGTATACTGACGTTCTCAACTGGGTAATGTTCATGACTCGGCATAGGTCTTTCATGATTCGGGACATGAAGGGGGTGCCTTGGTCTGTTAATATTTCCTCGGGGATGCCTACCCGTGAAAACATTAGCATTAGCTCGCGGGCTATTCCCTTGGAGGCCATGGTGCGTAGGGGAATTGCTTCGGGGTACCTGGTGGCGTAGTCTAGGACCACTAGGATGTATTGGTGTCCTCGGGCACTTTTTGGCAGTGGCCCGACCAGGTCCATCCCTATTCGACTAAACGGTAAGGCAATTATAGGCAAGGGGACTAGGGGGTTGCGGTGATGGGGTCTGGGTGCCACCTGTTGGCACTCGGGACAGCTCCGGCAGTACTCTTCTACGGCTTTCTTTATGCCTGGCCAGTAAAACCTGGCTTTAATCCTCTCTAGGGTTTTCTCTACTCCTAGGTGGGCTCCGAGCTGGTGAGTGTGAGCTAAGCGCAGCACCGTGGGGATAAATGGCCGTGGTACTAACAACAAGTCACTAGTTACGGAGGCTTTCCGGACAACCTGGTATAATAATACATTTTTAATGGCAAAGTGAGGATATACACGTTGTCTCACCCCTTCGACGAGTCGACCCGTCGATCACAGAGACTTGCTGCAGAGCGCTGGTGAGGTTGACATCCTCGAGCTGGGCAGAGCCGAATCTCCCGGCTAGAGGCTCAGCCCTTGGGCCCACGTCGGTGTCGTTGTTGAAGGGGAACATGTCCCATTGGTCGGCTTCCTCTCTGCTGGGGGAAGCGTCTGCCTCTTCCTCGAGGGGGTTCCTTTCCCCTTCCCTCGTCTCCACCGGTCCCTCTTCCTCTTCCGCCACTACCTCCCCGGCGCTGGACTCTCCTTCGGAGAGGGGGTCGGTGGAGCCTTGGAGGGCGACGTCCTGCACCGCACAGAGGCGGGGTGCCGAGTGGCGCTGCCTGGGAGGCGGGGCCGAGGGGCCCCCTCGGGGCTTCCGCGGGCCTCCCATGGCCAGGCGCAGCCACAGCTGTCTGAAGAGGGGGAAGTCCCGACCGATGAGCACGGCTACTGGTAGGCCTGGTACGACCCCGGCTGTGCCCGAGTATGTTCCCTTTATTGTTTTTAACGTGATGTTTGTAGTGGGGTACTGACGGTGCTCGCCATGTATACACGTGACACTCAGTGTGTCTTCCAGGAGAGGGGGCTGGGCGAACTCCGGTCGCACCAGCGTCACCACGCTTCCGGAATCTATCAGGGCGATGGCGTCTCGCCCGTTAGCGGTGACCGGAGTCGAGGGTGAGTCCCCCATCTCTTCCGCCCAGCCTGTGGTTAGTAACCCATAGGGTCGTCCGGCGGGTTTCTCGCTGGCGGCCGAGGCCATGTGCACATCACCCTTCTGGGGACAGTTCCAGGCGATGTGGCCTCCCTCCCCGCACTCGTAACACCTTCGGTGGTCGGGGTTGGTGGGGGGCCGTCTCCATGGTGTTTCCTGTGTAGGTCTCACGACGGGCACCTCCTCGGGCTGTCGCTTCTTGGGGCGCGTGGGGGCTTCTGTATTCCCCAGCCGTCCACTGCGCAGTACTCCCTGGGCGGCCTGGTACCCTTCCAGCAGATCCACCAGCTGGTCCACGCTCTGGGGATTCTGTTGACACACCAATTTCTTGGCGTCGTAGGGAAGTGACCTCATGAATCGGTCCATGATGACCCGTTCGATGGGAGTGAGGGTTTTTGGCTCTGAGATCAGCCACGCATTGGTAAGCCTCACTAGCTCATGCATCTGTGCTCGAGGGGTGACTGTGGGGTCGAATACCCACTCGTGGTAACGCTGGGCTCGGGTGATCAGTGTAAACCCATGGCGTTTCAAAATTTCCCGTTTTAGGGTGTCAAAAGTGGTAAGGGGGTCAGTGGCTACGTCCTGGTAGGTAGTCTGCGCTATGCCTGACAAAAATGGGCTAATCAGTCCTACCCATTGGTCGATAGGCCACTCTTCTCTGACCGCGGTCCTCTCAAAGGTGAGCAGGAAGACCTCAATGTCATCCGCGGGGGTCTGCTTGGTGAGGAAGCGTGCGGGGTGGACCCGGCGGTCCCTCTCATAGCCAGCATGCTCCTCCTGGGCTTCGTAACGCTCCGTGAGTTGGGTCCGCAGGAGCTCGGTGGTTTGCTGCTGCACCAGCAGGGTCTGGTCGTGGCGCGTCTGCTGCTGTTGATTGTTAACTATGAGCTGTTGATTGTTAGCCATGAGTTGTGCAATCAGCGCCGTTAAATCCTTTGATTCCATTGTAGTTGGGGGGGTTTAATCATTATCTTCAGTCAGAATGCGAAACCCGCATTCTCCACCATATGTGGCACACGGCGGGTGCCCCGTGACTGAGAAATAATAATTCCACTGTCCACACCCAATTTACAACCAAATGCAAAGTCTTTATTTCACAATACCAGAGGTTTAGATCAATCGGGTCCGCGGGGTACGGGCGAGGGTCTGGCAGGATCGGGGTATTCAGACAGGCGAGGATCAGGCAGCCAGAAGCGTATTCCAAAACAGAGTTCTATCCAGTCGCTCTGGGGCCCACAGCCCATACTTCCTAATCGTCTCTCGTATCTGTTCTCGTATCTTCGTCTCCACCACTCTCTCCTTGTGGGCTTCTGTCCTTTCTTTTATCTGTAACGCCCCGGGTGGTGATTGGTTGCCGGCCCGTGCCTCCCATCACCCCCAGGTGTTTCCACTTTTGTTGCCTGCCGGTCTGGCTCCCTCTCTGGGCCGCAGTGGGGAAGTACAGGGAACAGTCGGTATTTACCGTCCCTGACTTCCCCTCGTGGTCTCGTCCGGGGCTGGCTGCCACAATGGCTACATCACAGCAATACAATACAGAGCATGTGGCTTCATTAGATGTCAGTCAAAGAGAGTAAAATACTAAATACATTATTCATATGCTCCATCTGCTTCCCAGTATCCCAACATCCAGTCCTTGAATAAAAACACACAAAGCAGCAGTACATGTAATATGGTGTAGACATGCCTCTGTATCATCACATTCCAGACAATCTTATTGGTGCTATTCTCCCTATGGAGCTGAAAGCCTGTGCAGCTGATTGTGTATCAGGTTACAACAGGTTGCTACGTTTGGGTCTACTGCTGTTTCCTTGCTGGTCCCCAATTGTAGAAAGCACCTGCACTCGCACAGAATAAAAACTAGTATTCTTCAGAGATTAGCCAAAAACCTGATTGCTCGCCCCCTCTCACCCTCTGAGCAACAAGCTGGTGAGACAGAAATAGAAAGATGTGGTGAGTGAGAGGAGAAAGAAAAAAGGTAATAAGAGTCCATTCTTAATCCTCTTGTAAACCCTTTCATCCAGTCAACGATATGGGACAATTATGGAATTACACTTAGCATAAGCCTAAATATAATAGTCGTTCTGTCAAATCATGAAATGGTATTTAAATCTTGGCAATTAGAAAGTGTTCCTTATGTTGCAAAATGAGAAGTCACAGGGATGCACTGAATTCTGCTAGATGGGCCCTGAACTCTCAATAAAGGGTCACCGCAACTCCCTATGGCCCTATTGGAGGGAAACTCAAGGCAGTTACAGGGTCCCAAGGAGCACACCTCATCAAGGGCCATTCTGGGGAGCCTGAAACCCTCTCAGGGACCCCTGAGACCTTCACCGGTGTCTGATTGTCATGATGGAGGTCTCAGCGGTCCACAAGGGGTTTCTGGTATCCTTCTAGGGGGCCTTGACAGGATCCCAGGAGGCATTAAGCAGGGCTCATGGCTGTTCTTGTTGGCCTGGTTGAGGACCACTGTGCCAGGGGTCTTGAAGGGACCATCATCAACTCCTTGAGCCCAGGGTCCTCCCTGAATTTCCAGTGCTCGGTGGTTTCCTGGATATAGATCTAACTTTTCCTGAAAAGTAACTGGTCCCAATTCTGTCATCAATGACAAAAATACCTGCAACCAGAGTAACTCGTATGCAATTAGCAGAGGTCCCAAGAGGACCCTGGAACACCCCATGCAGGCCTCTGAAACCTCCACTAGTGCCACAAATGAGTCCAGTAGCCACTAAGGGACATTTTGGGGTCTTCAAGGGTAGCAGTTTTCTTTTCTAGGAACTCTCTGGGGTCCCTGAGAGAATCCCAAGAGGCCGTTACAAAACTTGAGGCTTTCTTGTGGACCCGGTGGAGGGCCTCGTTTGGTCTGAGGTGTCCTCAAGGAGTACCAAGTCACTAAAAATGCATTGTCAAGAGTCCTTTTAGAAACCCTGGAACCGAGAAGGACACGGAAAACCTCCGCCAGGGCCACTGGACTTGTGGGCCCTTGGCACAGTCGTAAAGGCCCCTTGGATTTTGCTCGAGGCCCTTGGCAGCCCTTGATCTAGCACTACCGCCTTTATGTATCCTGTCTGAAAAATGTGTATTTCTGTATTTCTGCTAATACCTGCAGAGAGCTGAGAAAGCCTTTTCCCGGATGAATGAGGTTAGTGTATACAAAGGGGGACTGCATTATGTCCAACTGGTGGCCAATGTCTGGGCCCGGACCCAAGTATAGGCCAAAAGGAGATTAAAAGAGAGTGCCTGAATTAAGAATGAAGTCAAAAGGAATTAGACCGTGATCAACATACATGTGTGTGGTCGGAGGCGAGCGGCTGCAGAGTTCTGCTCTGACTACTGATCCGAAAGACCTGAATGTGAGGATAGATCAATTACATTGGCAGTTTATGTCTTTGTGTGTTGCTGGTTACAACTTAATTACCTTTATTTCCAGTTCTCTGGTTATAGTTTCATTTCTTTATTCAATACTATGTGAAGAATCACATTTAAAATTCTCCTCACCTATAAAGCCTTGATTGGCGATGCACCGTCATATCTTAAAGAGCTTGGATGCCTTCCAGCCCTTAGATATGCTGCTAGGCTTATAGGCTGCTGGGGGACGTTTTAGGATACACTGAGCTCCTTTCTCCTCTTCTCTCCCTCCTTATGGATGTATTTACATCTCTCCATCACACATTATTGACTCTAATTCTTCCCCGGAGTCTTTGTGACTTCACGTCTCATAGGGTCTGGCTGTGTCTGATGCCTCCTGCCTGGTTAGCCGGCCTCCTGCTGATGCTGATGCTCCGGCCTCTGTTGCTCTACTGAAGGTTTCTTCCCTTTTATCCCTATGAAAGTTTTTTTCCATTTTATGGGAGTTTTTCCTGATCCGATGTGAGGTCCTTGGACAGGGATGCCGTATGTGTATAGATTGAAAACCCTCTGAGGCAATTTTTTAAATATGTGATATTGGGCTATATAAAATAAACTGAATTGAATTGAATTGAAGTCTTGTATTCATTGTCTCTCTGCTGTTGCTCATGATGTTAATGTAAATGGCGGCCACTAATGCTTTGCGGTGCATGGAATTGCTTTGGCAATGCGGCTGCTTCTCCCTCAATGTCAGTACTAGGACCGAGTCAGACGCTGACAAGAATGTGTCCATATGTGTCTGATGAGAAGTCTCAGGATGAGTTAGCAGAGCTGCTGGGCCGAGTCTGTGTTTTTGTGAGCAGGGAGTCAAGGTTTGGTTATGGGAACATTTTAATTCTAGTGACTTTTCAAAATCACCAAACTACATCAGGCTACATTTTGGGGTAAAGTGCACAAGATGTATGGGCTTTCTGATAAGTGCACAGCTTGATGAAGAACATTCTTAACTCAAGGTTACAAGCTTGTCTTGGAGCTTTCAAGCACACCTCATGGATCATGCTTAAAAATACATAAAAAAGACCAAACAGATACAGACTAGTATATGTTATGTGTCCCTACAGGCCCATACCTCTTTCACTTTACAGCCCTTTGATATAATATAAGACGTATTGGTTATTGCAGCTGTAAAGCAGAGCTTCAGTCTCGTTAGGTTTGATTCAATAACGTGTCCTGTATTTTGGCTGAAGTTACCTTCTTTTTTTATACAGTCCAATCATTCACTCACTTACATAATTAGTCACTCAGTTTCTGCTCTGGTCCTGTAGGAATCCTGCAGCAGTCAGCCAGTCAGAGTGAAACCTCTCTTCCTCATCCTCACTGAGGACCGAAGACTGAGACTAAGGTAACTTTTGGTAATTTTCTCTCCAACAGTATCTTCATAATACTTAGGATATTCCTTTATCTTGCATTGTTATAGTTTAAAGATAAAGTATAGCCCACATGCTGCACCCCCAATCTGATGTGACGCTCTCCGTCGTCTCCAGTCTGCAGACTGATACGACTTGATAATAATAATAATCAATAACTTCACACTGGAGTGCCTGTAGAGGCACCCTAAAAGCTTTTTTAACTCATCACCTGAGACACTTGACCGCTCCATAATAATCCATATTCAACAGGAGTCCCTTCAGCTATTACAAACCACTGTTGATCACACAGAGTAGACTATCGCTGACAGATATAACTAATAACAACAGACTATTCTGCACAAAAATACTCAATATCTGTACAGTTGGAATCTTTAAAAAAAGAAAAATCAATGAAATAAAGACGCCTGTTTCTTACCGCGTCTCTTCGCTCTGTAGCTGCGTCGCACACTGCACGCTCTCTCTCTCTCTCTCTCTCTCTCTCTCTCTGACACTCACATACGCACGTGGTCCGTCTCCCTGAAGAACACCCTTTCTGTCTACACGCGCGCGCGCACACTGACACAACGCGCATGCCGAATATGTTAAGATGAAACGCATATATATATAACAGTTAGATGCCCGAACCACCTCAGCTGACTCCTTTCGAGTCCGGCCACCCTAGGGAGGAAACTCATCTCCTTACCTTACCTCTAAGGCTAAGCCCGGCTAAATTCGTGAACATATATGAGGGTTGGAACTTGGAACGTATATAGACCGACCAGTAAATTGAGGGCTTTAATTGCCTTTCGGCTCAGCTCCCTCTTCACCATGCGGTACAGCGCCTGTTTTCCTGCTGCAGCCGCACCGATCCGCCTGTGGATCTCCTGCTCCATCTTACCCTCACTCATTTACAAGATCTCTCCAGGAGTCTCTCCTCAGTCTCCTGTTCCCTTTTTAAAAAATGTATTTGCCTGACTCAACTTTCTCCTTCAGACAAACCAAAGAGTGTCTATACAATGTGTGGGTGCGTGTATATATATTTATATATGTCATACACACACACACACACACACACGCACACACTCTCACACACACACACACACACACACACACACACACACACACATTGTGTACACTCTCTTCGGTTCATCTTAAGGAGAAAGTTGAGTCAGGCAAATAGTTTAAAAAATTTAAATGAAATGTTTTTTAACACAATTAGTGTTAAAGTGCGTCGATTGGTCGGAAGACTAGAAAACCATCTAAAATATGCTGCTTCGGTTTCATGGTCCGAATATTGTACGTGGTGACTCACTGTCGTGCGGTTGTGGTTTCCAGTGACGGAAAAAAGTCATTATTAATAATAATAATTTTAAACTTTGAAAGGCTATGCCTCCTCATTATTCATCATTTATGTCATATTCATAGCATGTGTTGTAACTCTGTAACGCTGTTCACCTGTACACATGACATCTATTGCGCTCACCTTTTTCCCTTGTTGTCTTTCAATTCAATTCAATTCAGTTTATTTGTACAGCCCAATTTCACAAATTAGTCTCGGAGTGCTTTACAATCTGCACAGATAGACATCCCTGTCCCAAAACCTCACATCGGATCAGGAAAAACTCCCAAATAACCCTTCAGGGGGGGGAAAGGGAAGAAACCTTTAGGAGAGCAACAGAGGAGGATCCCTCTCCAGGATGGACAGAACAATAGATGTAATGTGTACAGAAGGACAGATTTAGAGTTAAAATACATTCAATGAATATGATCCTAATCCTATGTGAGGTCAAAGGTGTTGTATGTGTACAGATTGTAAAGCCCTCTAAACTGAGTTTGTCATTTGTAATTTTGGACTTCTACAAAATAAACCAAATTGAATTGAATAGGCTGTTTGAACAGAATTGCGTAAGCAACATCTTAGGCCCCTGTCTACTTCACTCAAAAAAGTGGGACTGAGCTCAATTAATATTTACTAAATAAATACTACTAACCTTTACATAAAAAATATGTGTGTGTGCAGTTTGGCATATTATTATGTTGATTTAATACAATTTGAATTATTTATCAATTGCATTTTACTCATTTTTGTTTGAATAATATCAGCTCAAAATCACTGAGTAGAATTTAATCATATTTTATGAGTAAAGTCAACAATGTCGAAAAATTAATACATTCTACTCAATGGGAACTCTTCAGTTTTAAACGCCGTACACTTCCGCCCAAGGAATTTGCGGCGCCACACCTGACTTTCCGGTACACGAAGCTGGATTTATTCTTAGCAAACTAGGTTAGAAGAAAACAGCACAGACAGAGACAGACAGACAGCCCGTCCAACAGAGAGAGAGAGAGAGAGAGAGAGTTCAAAGGAGAGGCCAGGTGCAGTACACAAAAAAAGCAGATTGAACTGTTGAACCCGGTTTCGCGCCACTTCTCCGCAGTTTGGGCTGCGCGCTGCTCTCTCCTGCGTCAGTGACTCACTAAAAGCCACAGAAAGAACGACAGCTTCCTGACATGGCATCTCTTCTTGAGGTAAGAATGCCAACTTAATTTAATTTCAGAGAGTAAAAGTTGTATTGAACGGGCAACGTTAGTGACACTGAGGTTTCTACTCAGCTCTCCCGTGAGGGGTTGAGCTAGCCTCATGTGAGCTAGCGGGTAGCTACTTTTGAATTCGAGGCATGGTGTTCTGCAGTTCTGTATCGCCTTGGACGTCAAGAGTAAGTTAACTTAACTATCTGATGGTTAAGTGTGTTGACGTTTCTTTAACATCGTCGATGTAACGTAGGTTGTCGGTTTCTGTGTTGAACGAGCCAACATTAGCTTACTTTACACATGTTAGCTGAGGTCATACCTGCAAACTCATGAGGGGTGAAAAAGGTGACAACGGGGGGGGGGGGGGGGGGGGGGGGTGCAGGTGACTTTTGTTGTTGTTGTCACCACACCACATCCACGTTGTTTGAAGCCTCAAAGCTTTTAGAACCACAACTACAGTCATTTTATTGTTCTGACCACAAATCTAAATAATGATAATAAACAGTTTAAGAACAAAAGGTCCTCCGCTCTGACTCAGCCCTATAATGATAGTAATAACAAATATACATTGTCATTATATATAATATGGTTAGTCATTCATAAACCAACTTCCTTTTTTTTTGCCTGAACAGTCCTCATGGACTTTTCCCTGAATCTGTTCTGTCTCCACCTGTTTGTCACGATACTCATATTATAACTTCTATACATATTACATACCTGCCATAAATATCATGATACCAGAATTCAATACAATACCATAAAAACAATATGGTACCATTAATACGAGACTGGTATATTTATCTATAATAGTAAGAAATAAAACATCTGTATGGTTCACTTTTTACCAACTTTTTCAACACTTAACAAATGACAGTAATATTAGTATTAATACAGCCAGATATGAATGAAACTACATGGTTCCATCATAGCATTGATTATACACTATGAGGCCGTTAGTCTCTGACCAGATGATCCACAGTTCATCAGGATGAGCAGCTGGAGAGTTACAGAACTTTACAGACTGAAACATTTCACGTCTGGCATCTTTTTATTTGTTAAGCCGAAGTCTCTAAAGCTGCGCCACTTCTCTCGCTGTGAGCGCTGCGCAGCGCAGTGTGCGCAGACAGCTCGACACGGAGCAGCGCGTGCGCTCTGATCGCTCTCTGAATGAAGTATCGATACTAAAGATATGCTAAATCACATGGTGTTTAACGTACGGGTACTTTGTTAGCATCGCTACACCGTGCAGCGTGACAGCAGCAGATGTAGCGGGCTAACATTCAAGCTAACCTGAACCCCCAAACGCTGTGGACATCTGAACGCTGATTGGCCGAGACGCGTCCCATCAAAGATGTTTTATTGCGAAGAGCAACACTTCACACTTCTCTCCGCGTCTCACTGCAATCTCAACGGGAGTGGGCCAGGTGACCCCCCCCCCCCCCAAAAAAAACTCTTCGGATCTCCACGATTCACGTGGATGACCTATTTTGAGTTCAAAACGGTGAATTTCACCGAAAGGTGACAAGTTTGCACGTATGTGAGGTAATGTTTAGCTAACGCTCGTGTTATAGGTTCATTACTGTGGCAGGTGGGTTAAGACACCTGAGGGGTCACGTGCTACACACTTCATCTAATAACGACCATTTTATTGAAGTGCTTTGAAACTGGTTCCAAGCAGACATGTGTAGACAAGCTCACATATACCGGAGAGGTCAGTCCGGATAGTCACGTGACCAGACAATTATTGTAGGTGTCTGTTCACGTGATGTCGGGACTCTGTTCACGTGACGCTCTTAACTTGATGCTGTTGACGTGGTCGGGACTCTGTTCATGTGACTGTTGTTAACATGACGCTTATAACTGCGCTGTGGCGGACATGACAGCTCACAGCTCCTCAGAAGCTCCGTGAGCTGTCCAGTGAGGGGATGGTTTCATGATTAAATCTTCATTTACTGTCCACATTATCAGATGAGGACGTCACCAAAGAGTGTCCTTTGAGTCAATGTTTACATTTATGTACAGATAATTAAGAACAATTAGTTAATTGTAAAATGCTAATTATTTTCTCCTGCCACCTTTCAGACATTGTAATCCAACTTGGATGGAACAACTTCGTGACCTTAATGACACCCAGCAACACGGTGAGATTATAATCCATTTAAATGCCAGAAGCAAGCAATTATTTGTTTTTAAGATGTTTTTTTCTTTATTTGTGTTAGAGCTAGAGAGACACACAAGCACCACAGGGGAGGATCTGCAGCAAAGGGACCACCGGAAATCAAACCTTGGCCGCTATGATGACGACAACATGGGGCACTTAAGTGTGAATCTAGCCTTTTCATTTTTATTTACAACATTAGCATTGAAAAGAGCAAAAGTTGATGCTTGAGATGATTTTGTTTTTACTGAAGAGGATGTACGTCTTCCCCTTGTCCTTTATCCCCTTACTCTTTCTTTTTAGGTGTGATTACGACTACCAGCATGGACCTCAACACCTTCTTTGCTGTTCCACTAGTGTGACCCATGATCGGATCCAAGTTGTCAAGGATAAACGGGAGTAAGTTGTTTTAAGTTCAGTGTCTTAATTTAACAACAGAATAAATTTTTATTGTTCGAACCACCTAGTCATGTTGTAAATGCTATTTAAAGTTATATTATTGTTAATCTTTTCTATTTTGTCTTTTTTCTGGCTGTAGAGATCATGTCCGCCCACAGACAACCGGTTGACCTGTAAGTCTTCAAGCAGTAATGATGACTACGCCTTAAGTTCCAGTTTCCTGAACATCATGTCGGCATGAGATTCTGTCCCCACCTGTCTTCAGTCTGGACCCAATGAGTTGTTTTTTTACAGGGGGTTTCAGTCACATGGTTTATTTCGAGGCTTTGTCTGAGTTTCAGTGCTGCAGTTATTTACCATTCAGGTGTGTTCAGAAAAATCCAATTTGTCATACTCATTTGAAGGGCTTGCTGCAGTGATTCTTTTGTGTACACCAGGATTTCTTTGTATTTTGGCATTTTACACAAATGTTTTTGAAAGATGGTCAACAAAGTTGCACAAATAAATGTTTACATGCTGCTTTCCTAAATGTGGTAATTTTTTAACTGCGCCTCAGTAAATTCTTGCAAAAAGAAGGCATGATATTAAGTAGATTCTACATTTAAAAAATATGGCAACAAAGTGACAATCATTAACTTTACATAGATTTTAAGTTGATTTGAAAAATTAATTTCAGTTTAAATGTGTAGAATTAAGTAACATTCTTCCAAGTTATGAGTTGATGTAACTTATTTTATTTATTGAATCCAAATCATTCTTTTCCAGATATTTAGAAAAATAGCATAGTTTTCACCCATAAAATTAGTAAATATAAATCAGTATTATCCAGATATTTACTAAATAGAAATCAATTTTATCCACATAATTAGTAAATATAAATTACTTTTTGACAGCTATTTGGTATATCTAAATTACTTTCTTTTGAATACCTAGTAAATATTAATCATTTCCCCTGTATAATTGATTTGGATTTACTCAACATTTGCCATATTATTAGTAAATCCAAAATATTTGTATTTAATATTTTGTTTAAATTCGCTTAATTAAATCAATAGTTTTTAATCAAAGATGAAGTATTAAATTATATTAATTGTCACTTTGTTGCCTTAATTTTATTGAGTAGACAATGGTCAAACTTTTCTGAGTGTTCCTGGCACACTGATGCCATTCACATACAATATATATTTATAAACTATATGTCTGTGATATATTCCTTGCACACCAAAAGGAAATAAGATGGGAAATATTTAGAATTTTGACATTCACAACTGTGATATAGTCTGCGGTAACATTTGAGCTCAGTTTACAATGAAAGGGACAATTAGTCCAAGTTTGTAAATCTTTATTACCAAAAAGCTTTATCCTCAGTTTCTACCGTCTCACACTTTTCTTTTTGTTCAAACAGAAGTCACATCACAGCAGAGCAGTCAGCAACAGTCATCTAGTTATTCCAGTGACAGCAGGAAGTGTCTGTGACCTTCTCTCGTGTGTCCTGCAGCGTGCGGCTGTCCTTTTGTGTTCCTCTGGACACGCACGGTTAATAATGACGTCAGATCAGCGCGTTGGAAGCACCGGAGTCCCGCTGAGGATCGTTGGTGCTGTTGCTCTCAACACAGCAGGTAAAGCCGACCAATAGGAGTGAGGGGCAGGAGGACGGGCAGACAACACACACACACACACACTTTCCAGACAGCAAATAACATAATGTAATTTGCACAAGTGTGTGTGTGTTTTTTTTGTGAGATGCTGTTGCTTTGATAACATAAAAGATTGCTTTTTGGAATTTAATGTATTTCTATCGACACACGCACGCACACGCACACACACACACACAGAGCATTTGATAACGAATAACATAGAGAGGCCTTAAAGTGTTGGCAATACGTACGATTTCAGTCTGGAGTGGTGCATAGTTGATTTATTTTGTGTATACAATGTAGAAAACTATAGTACTATAGGATAGCATGTGCATTTATTTCGTGAAAATAGTCATATTCTCATCAGTCACCGTGTTTCTATGACAATCTTCAGGCCTCATTTGAGACGTAATAAAAGTCGCAACCTACACAGGTGACTAGACCGGTCGTAGCCCTACTGACAGCACCATCCTACTCCTGACAGCACCACTCTACTGCGGATAGCATCACCCTCCTACTGACAGCACCACCCTACTACTGAGAGCACCACCCTACTACTGACAGCATCGCCCATCAGTGTATCGCACCACTACGAGAACCGTATTCCCTTTTAAAAAGTATCTACAACTCTCGGAACCGCGTGACTTTTACCAGTGGACAGGAATAGTTCTGATATTGTTTCTTCTTTTTTGGATCAACAAACATTTTCAGGATTTTACACAAAACAAAGTATCCAAAAGTCTGGGAATATTGACCCCGTTTATAAAAGATCTAATGTCATATACAAATGTTACAGGTAAAATAATTTAGCTCATTGCATATTGACGTGTGCCGTTTGTTTCATCATGATGGATTCCAGCCAAACAGTCACTTTCTCCAGTGTTACGTCCTCCTCCTCCTCCTCATCATCACTCTAGTGTTTTGAGGAAAGTCTTTGCAGTCACTAATACAAGAGGGACAGCTTCGTATTTTCAAACAGCAGTACAGACACAAGGTCAGAATAATTAGCATAAGATGCTTTGTTTTTCCATTGACATCATCGGCCTTCAAGGCATAGGCCAATATATTTCCCCCACCTCTCATCCTCCTCCTTTCTTTGTTTAAAAGGAAACCCAAAGTATTCACAACACCCCCCCACCCCCCTCCAAACAGTCATCTAACTAGCAGTGAGGAGAGCAGTGTTTCCAGGAGAATGATGACGTGCTGTGCTCGTCTCCCTGAGTGATGACAAACTCAATACTGAGGTCTTATCATGGAGAGACGCTGCATGAGTTTCTCACGTGTGCATCCGTGTATGTGATGAAGACACTTTTCAGTTTCGGGTAACTTTGGTATTCCTTAACCTGGAGAGCGCTGAAAGCAGCACCTGAAGAACGAGTCGCCCCGACGACTCACAGCTCGTTTTGGCCACTGAGTCTCTTTCTGTACTCCATCACGCGTTTCTCTGTCGTCTTTTGGTGACATGTCACCTCGTAGGATACCAAAACACGACTTCTCCTTCAGCGAGCGACTCTCTTCCGATAGCTCAGCCTAAAGTCAGACACTTTTAATTCAGAGAAAGACACACAATAGGGTCCAGGTTGAACAATACCAAAGGTGTGTGGAACAGTGTAAAAGAGGTGCTCTTAGTTTATTGCCAATTCATCACATACAAACTCTAACTATCTAGATCACAGTAGGTCTGAATCTCTCTCTGCTGGGCAGACTCAGATTCACTACTGTCTAACTTAGCGTGCAGCAGTGCACAATACCAAAACACAGTGGTTTACTTAGTGGTGTGTGTGTGTGTAAATTAGGTCCAGCTCATTGGTTAGTGAAGCCACAACCGAGCCCCTCAAGGACAATTCCTCTGTGTATATCATTATATAAGTGTGTGTGTGTGTGTGGCGCTAGTGTTATCCCGGGCTGTGCAACATTTCCAGTAAAGTGTTTAGAGTGTTGCATGCTGGGACATCATCTAAAGATTAATGCAGGGAGAAGGACTGTAATTTAGCCTCCACCTCTGTCCCGTTTATCTCTCCATCCTCCCGTCACTCCGTCACTCTCGATATCTGTTGCTTTGCTTGAATCTCTCAGAGTCCATCCTCCTCTCTCACTCTTTTCCCTGCGTTTGTTCAAGATAATAGAGGAGTATGACAGAAAAGAGGAGGGGAAATCTCATACATTCAGTCGTTCTGGTGCTTCTTGTGACCTTCACTTTAGTCTAACCACTCACTTCGGTGATGGCTAATTCTAGGCGTGCAGTTCCGTAGGACTGGCGGCCTCCAGGTATAAATTAGCAGTGCCCCACAGTGTCAGCGGTCAAAAGAGTTCCAGCTCATAGACCAAGACCGTTCTTATTCTGGCCCTCAGCTCTGCATGTAGGGCTTTAATTGTTGTGGATTCTCAGACTTCAGACATCTCCATTTCTTGATGTGAAAACATTTAAAAACACGCTTGTAAACAGGGCGATCATAAACAACATAGGCCAGAGAATTTCAGCATTCTCAGAAACCATCTATAGTGTGACGGTGTTTATGTCTAAAGAACGTCAGTGATTGAGCTAAGGATGGGTTAAATGCAGAGAACTAATTTCCCCTTGGGGATTAATAAAAGTGTATATTCTATTCTATGTCTACACTGTGTCCCCTTGTGAGATACAGCTTTTGATGAAAAATGGTGACATTGTATCTTCAGGTCCATCGTTGAGGTGAGGACATGGTTGTTTTGTTGCGGCTGAAATCCTTGGCAGCTCCTTTGATTCAGGAAGCTTCCTTACTGTGTTAATCCGCTAGGGGCATACAGAATCAGGTCTACTTGTTAAGCTACAAAGGTTTGTTCCAGAAAATACAAACAGAAGCCACGACTCCTTTGTGCAGAGATGGGCTTAAATTTGTTTTTTGCTGTCCATAATTTAGACTTATTCCCAGTTGATTTTGTATCTCAGAATAACATGTATCCACAATACAAAGATCAGAGTCCAGAGGCTGATTGCTTGTGACTGAGGGTTTGGATTCAGCTCCAGCAGACAGTGGTTGTGAGTATAATGGGTTTCCATTAGTGTCAGTGTTTAGACACAGCCGTACTCATACCACACAGTCTGAGGGTCATTGTTGGGGTCAGGGGAAGCAGGCGTGCTCTTCGGGCGTTCCACGGCGTCACAGCTCTCACTTTCTTTCGTTAAGTGGGAGGCGTAGTCCGACTGGCCCTCCCTTAAAACCTCCCTGTGCTCTGAGGCCTTGTCGGGTTGCGTGGCAGGCACGGCCCTTACGGGGGTTACCATGGCGACCTCTCCGCGGTGGTGGTAGGAGGAGGACGAGGTGGGGCCGTTCTGAGAGACGGCGGTCTTCCCTCGCTCTCTTTCTCTCTCCGTGTGTCTGTCTGTTTGCAGGTTAAGAGAGGACGAATGGTGAATCGGCGGATTCAGGAAGCTGCCGTCTCCGTGCTGATTGGTCGGGTCGGCCAGCCGAGCAGAGAGTGGACGTTCTCTCCCACTAGCCCCTCCCCCTTGTCTCCGAACAACCACATCCGATTGGCCTTCAGCTCCACGGAAACTGTCTGGTCCGTTGGAGTGCAGCAAATCAGCGGAGGCCAGGCTGAAAGCCCTGCTCAGTGATTGGCTGCTACTCTGGGCGACAGGCTGGCCCGAGGCAGGGGATTGGCCTACAGGTTGGCGGGGCGAGGGTTTGACACTCTGGCCCGGCCTCTGGTTGGACGACTGCACAGTGGGCGTGACGTAGCTGGTGGGAGTCGCCTGATCTCTGGCAGCGGGAGCCGGACTACTGGTGAAATAGTCCATCATCAAGTCCTCCTTACTTCCCGTTGACACCTGGATAAAGGAAATGCAAAAAAATAGAAAGAACAAATAAAGGATTTAATTAAGTTTTTGTTTGGCTAGATCTAACAATAGGCATGTGACACAGAAACGGCATGTCACATGTCACTAATTCCCATCAGCTCTACTGACTGATTACGGACAGACGCCATCTGCTGCTCATTGTTGTTAGCTAGTTAGCAGTCGATTGGCATTTCAGGCACGGCACTAATTTGGTTTAAATCCTATTTATCAGATCGATCTCAGTTTGTATTTGTAAACGATGACGCCTCGATAACCACCAACGTTAATCACGGAGTTCCACAAGGTTCTGTGCTTGGACCAATTTTATTTACCTTATACATGCTTCCTTTGGGCAATATTATCAGGAAACACTCCATAAACTTTCATTGTTATGCAGATGACACTCAACTATATTTATCGATAAAACCAGAGGAGAGCAACCAACTCTGTAAAATTCAAGCATGTCTTAAAGACATAAAAACATGGATGACCTGCAACTTCTTGATGTTAAACTCAGACAAAACCAAGTAATTTTAATCGGCCCTGAGCACCTCAGAGATCAATTATCTGGTGATGTGGATTCTGTAGACGGCATTGCCCTGGCATCCAACACCACTGTAAAGAATCTTGGCGTTATCTTTGATCGGGACTTGTCCTTTAACTCCCACGTAAAGCAAATCTCAAGGACTGCATTCTTTCATCTACGTAATATTTCAAAAATCAGGCACATCTTGTCTCAAAAGATGCAGAAAAATTGGTTCACGTTCGTTACTTGAGACTGGATTACTGCAACTCCTTATTAGCAGGCTGCTCTAATAAATCTCTTAGGTCCCTCCAGTTGATCCAGAATGCTGCAGCTCGTGTTCTCACTAAAACTAAGAAAAGAGATCACATCACTCCTGCACTAGCTGCTCTGCACTGGCTCCCAGTAAAATCAAGAATCACTTTTAAAATTCTTCTCTTAACCTACAAAGCCTTGATTGGTGATGCTCCATCATATCTTAAGGAGCTTGTCGTACCATATTGCCCCACTAGAGAGCTACGCTCACTAAATGCGGGACTACTTGTAGTTCCTAGAGTCTTAAAAAGTAGAATGGGAGCCAGAGCCTTTAGTTATCAAGCTCCTCTTTTATGGAACCAGCTTCCAATTTCAGTCCGGGAGGCAGACACAGTCACCTCGTTTAAGAGTAGACTTAAGACCTTCCTCTTTGACAGAGCTTATAGTTAGGGCTGAATCAGGTTTGCCCTGGTCCAGCCCCTTGATATGCTGCTATAGGCTTATAGCTGCCGGGGACGTTTTAGGATGCACTGAGTCCCTATCTCCTCTTTTTCTCTCCTTAAGGATGAATTTTCATCTCTCAATCACACGTTACTAACTCTGCTTTCTCCCGGAAGTCCTTTTGACTTTCGTCTCATGGGGTCATCGGACCCTATGAGACGGCATAGATCCTATCTGCCTGATGGATCGTCTGGGTCGTGGAATTCCTGCTCATGACTACGCCACTGTCCTGTTGAGACTCCGCCCTCCTCCTCCCCACCGCCATCTGCCTGATGGATCGTGGAGGTCTCCATCGTGGAATATGCCTACTATGAACTATTCATACACTCTGTCATATTCATTGAATGTATTTTAACTCTAAATCTGTCCTTCTGTACACATTACATCTATTGCATCTGTCCATCCTAGGAGAGGGATCCTCCTCTGTTGCTCTCCTCCAGGTTTCTTCCCTTTTTTTCCCCCTGAAGGGTTATTTGGGAGTTTTTCCTGGTCCGATGTGAGGTTTTGGGGCAGGGATGTCTATGTGTACAGATTGTAAAGCACTCCGAGACAAATTTGTAATTTGTGAAATTGGGCTATACAAATAAACTGAATTGAATTGAATTGAATTGAATTGAATTGAATTGAATTGAATAGTTAGCTCTTTCAGCATAGCTCCGCCCATTAGATTCAGTTTAACATCTATCAAAACTTTTAAAATGTGCACAAAAAGCAGAAGAAAGAAGTCTGATCTAAGTTATCATTGTTGCAGCTCTTTTAGTAAGTGAGAAGTTCAGTGACGGTGATATTCTCACGCTGATTCCTCCCGTCTACCTCAGTCCGTACATGGACGACAGACTGGAATAAAACATCTGATTTGACAGCTGTTAGATGGCACTACTTCAGACATTTGAACATTGGCTAATACATGAGCATCTGCTGCTCAGTCATAACTGTCACTTATTTGATGATACAGAATAAACGCTGTTTATTAATTATCAATGGCCAGAATAACCTCAAGTATGGAGCTCCTTTTCTTCAACGTTGGATGTTCTCATCTTTAAAGAATGTGTCTTTTTTCAAATCTAAAATGACCACTAACCAAATGACTCAGCCCTCTCAGCTAAAGTGAAAATTAACAACAGAAATGAAAAAGACACTGAAGCGTCGATATCAACACGTTGATACAGTACAGAGCGCCGGATTTTCCATTTGATCATTTAGTTTGTCCCAAGCAGAGTGTTCAGCAATGAATAAATATAAAAACTGTTTTCCTATTCATACTGACAACCGTCCTATAGTCTGTCCTTGAAAGGTCTCCGCAGATAAACCTGCAGAAATATTCACTCCAGCAATATTTGGATTCAAGAGAACATGCTTCACTGGCTCTTTTCTTTATTCCAATAGCAGAAAAAACAACTGAATAAAGGAAATGACTTTGTTTTTCCGTTTGTCTGGAGATTAACTGCATGATTTGCACCATCCGGTCATTTCAACTCTCACCCTCACTTTTGCTATTGGTTTTGTTGACACCGCGACCACAAGGCACCAGGAGGTTATTCAAGGTAAATTGCATTGTTTTCAGTTTGGTTCTCATACCTGTTAGTGTTATGTTTGATGAATTTCCCACTACAGCTATCAGAACCAAACACCAGCCCACTTCAGGGACTCAAGGCTCCGAGAAGAAGTCATTACATTCACATTACTAACTCTGCTTTCTCCCCGGAGTCCTTTTGACTTCACGTCTCATCGGACCCTATGAGACGTCATAGATCCTCTCTGCCTGATGGATCATCGAGGTCTGGGTCGGGGAATATGCCTACTACCAACTACGCCATTGCCCTGTTGAGACTCCGCCCACTGTTGAGACTCCGCCCACTCCTCCTCTCTACTTCCATCTGCCTGATGGATCGTGGAGGTCTCCATCATGGAATATGCCTACTATGAACTATTCATACACTCCGTCATATTCATTGAATGTATTTTAACTCTAAATATATCCTTCTGTACACATTACATCTATTGCACCTGTCCATCCTGGAGAGGGATCCTCATCTGTTGCTCTCCTGAAGGTTTCTTCCCTTTTTTTCCCCCTGAGGGGTTATTTGGGAGTTTTTCCTGATCTGATGTGAGGTTTTGGGGCAGGGATGTCTATGTGTACAGATTGTAAAGCACACTGAGACAAATTAGTAATTTGTGAAAATGGGCTATACAAATAAACTGAATTGAAACTGAATTGAATTAAAAGCTTGTTTCTGCCTCCAATCTGCGTTGAGATTAATCGGAAAATTGGCTCCATTCACCATTATCTTAAAGCATACTTTTTTTTGTTTCTCATGCACACATTATTCAAAGAGTGTTCCACCAGCTGAGCTGGCTGTAAGCCCAATTCAGAATGATTCTGTGACCTAATAATATAAATTGAAAAAAAACCAACAACAATCATATGCAATACATTTGTGATTCACGTAAAACCAACTTTTAGATGACTGATTTGTATTTTCTAAAGATCCCCCCCTGATCATGTCTTCTATTGCCTGACACGACCTGCACAGATGTCCCTCTGTAGAACATCACAGACCCATGGCAGTTTTGTAAAGCCTCCAGACTCCACAGAAGAGGTGTGGAGTCTGGAGGCTTTTCACTGTGTCTGCATTAAGATACAGTTTGAAGTGGAGGTAACTCACTGTCTCAAGGGATGAGATGTGAAAATGCGAGAATAAAGTGGATATTTTGAGTCTATGTTCCTATATCCATGTGACGGATGCATGTAAGACCCAACTATAGTTATTATGCGTGAACATACATATGAGCATAACAGTAAACTAATAGTATAGATTAATATATTTCTTACCATAGGAGGGGACTTTTTGTTGCTCTCTTGTAGAAACTCTTCCAGTGTCACCATCTCACTTCCAGGAGACCCAGGGCGGGTCTTAGACCTAACCCCGCCTCCGCGCTGCGGTTGGGCTCTCTGGGGCGCTTGGTCGTATGGAAGAGTGGAGCTACGTGACAAGGTCTGTTGTGATTGGCTCAGACCCATGACATCGTCACTAGAGAGGCTGGCTGAGCGAGCCTGATGAACCAATGAGTCTAAAACGGTAAGAAGTATCGAGTTATTACCGACTGAAACTGGGTACCACTTTGAGTACACCTGAAGTTTTTAGGACAGAATACTGTATATAACACATTTTTGAGCTGTACTTAGACTGGGGAATTTCACTTTATTATCTATCTAATATTATATTATATCCGTGATCAAGAATATAATTTCTCTTTTGACTCATACAAACATTCTGCTTGCTGCCAAATTGTGGACCTCAGACCGCAAGCTGTTATTAGTATCTCTACTCTTTTTATATATGCTCAAAAATTCCCATGATGAATGAAAAACAAATCTATAGTTTCACCAGATCTATTGTTTACTGAGATGCCAAATAATTGGCCAAGCTGTGAGGGTTCAGCAACATATAAGGAATTGTGTAGATGGGAAGACTGGCATCATAATACACAGATTTTACAAAGAATTGGATACATGCCGATGATAATTATAAAGACTGCCTGATGATATGCCATATTGATGTGTCTGTCAACAGATGAAATATAATTACAAAGAAACAACATAAGCTGTAATGTGAAAATGGCAATAGAATACACATGAATAAAGAACATCAGATTAAAATGCCTAATTTCAATGACCAGTTACGTTTTAGTATCATCTTGCATTTCAAAATATACCACCAGGAGGAGAGGCCTGTTTTGCGACCTAACGTTCCTTCAGATGCAGTGAGACGAAATGGTTTGGGTCTTTTGAAACAAAAAAGTGATGTGGGAGACAAACCCAGGACGACCCGCTCTACTAGTGCGCCTGTGTGTGTGTGTGTGTGTGTGTGTGTGTGTGTGTGTGTGTGTGTGTGTGTGTGTGTACCTCTGCCGTTGACAGGCGAGTTGGAGCTGGAGGTGTTGTGGCTGAAGTCTGCCGACCCCGGACGACCTCCCGTGTTGCCATGTTGACCAAACATGGAGTCAGAGGAGTTGTGGCGGGTGTCTTCATCAAATAATAGACCTGTATATGTTGACGCACTGTTACAAAAAAAACACGCATTCCGCCCGACTCCTGAATAAGGGACATTAAATATGAGTATTAATAGTATGGCTTGCCTCTGGGCCTGCGGCCGAGACCATGTCCCGGTCTGGAGCAGCTAGTGAGGCCTAATGCGGGGGACGGATGGCTGGGAGTTGAGCTCAGAGCTCTCTGGGTCTGAGCTGGGGGGCAGCACACTCAAAGAGGTTAGAACAATGCATTATCGTAGTATAATCAATTGAAATTATACTGAAAATAGCTTTCACATTTTATCATATCATACATCATAATGATATACCGCATCTAATACAAACATCAATACACCACATATGTCCTTTTATCTTCAATTGAGGACAAAATACAATCACAAAATATAAGTCTCTTCCTTCCCAGTGATTCAATTTAGGTTTTCGAGCGAGAACAATAAGACGAAACAGCCACTGGCATCAATAAATGTGCACGAGACACGATTAAGTAACAGGTTGTGAAATCAGCAGCTGAAATCATATTTTTCATTTAAGCTACAAATTCCAATCAATCCAAGCAGGTGGTTCACGGACAGAACAATGTGCTCTCAAAATGGATGTGAACACCTCAAACCTAAAATGACCTTCAATCCTAATGAACAAGCTCTGTTTTCCTGCTGGATTTTACAACATCTTCGTCCAGTGTTAACCCTCATTAAACAAAAACATGTTAATTACCTTGTCCAAGTCCATCCTCTCCATTGACACTCTCACTGCTGCCTCCTGGAGTACTGCTACGGTAAACACCGCGGCCCCTGTCCATCAAACCTGCAGACCGATAGCAGAGTTGTAAGGGAACCGTTGTATGACCATGAGACGTGTGGTGTGCATCACATAAAGTAGCGAGAAAGCCAAGCAAGACATCAGCAAACCATTCATTGATTCAGGCACACTGGACATTGGGATTGGATATTTCTGACCAATCAACCACCGACATCACTGGACATAACATGTAACACTAGCTCGCTGGCGTTTTGCTCTCATTTCAATGGTAACAAAATGGTCACTTTTGCCAAAGTGGGGGAATCTGTAACAGTGATAATAATGCATTTAAACTATGACAATTACAGTTCCGCAGGAATGAGTGCAAAACAACTAAATGAGTCAGCGTCTTTGCACTTCCGGTTCCCTCGTCTCAAAGTTGTTGTGTGTTTTTCGTTAGTTCTGTGGTGAACACAAGCTGGAGAGAGCTAATGAATTTAGAAGCTTGTAGCCTACGCGTCTTAAAAAAGGCGGTTGCTACCAAGAGTCTAAATGAGACGAATAAACGTCCTCACTAGAATACTAATTCTCTTTTGGCTCAGTGGTGGTGGAGTAAAGTCATGTGACAATGGTGGAGTTCCTTTACAGACTAACGTTAGCTTTTTTTACTCTGCTGATTGCAGCTTCAAAAATCATAAAAGTGGTTTTCTGAAATAATCCAAAATCCAATGGAACACTCCCATTGGCTTTCGGTAGAGGGAACCGGTGTGATGCTAACTTCTTGTTTAACTCCAAAAATACATCATCCCTGTAGCTATGATAATTACAAAATAAAAGTCAGTGAGTAACCAGCAATTACGAAAGATCAGGATACTTGACCTTTTAAATTATTATGAAATGCTTTATTATGATGTGTCAGCACACTGCTATACCTAAGCTAACACTAGCTAATGCTAAAGTAAAGTAAGGCTGTGGAGACAAAACCCCTGAGTGAATTTTACATGAGTGTGAGTTTAATTACTCATGAATTTAACTTGTACTTAGTAGGAGGAAGAAATAATTGTGTCATAATCTCACTTTAAGCCAAAATGGCATCTTGATTCTTATCTTGGCTGCTTGAGAGATGCTGATATTAGTGTAAAACATGTAGATTTTGGTTGCTTAAAAAGCTCCTTTCAGACAAAGAGACAAGATCAGATGCAGACTGAGATGAGATCGGCTTTCAACACAGACCGCCGTCCTCACAGAGACACCAGTTTAAAAACATGAAACAAGCATCATTCACAAGGATCCTCATCAGAACTAAAACAAGTCTTCAAGGACATGCAGACGTAAGCAGGCGTGCTGGGAAACCGTCTCCACATGTGTGTGCTTACTACTTACTAGTAATACTGGCTGGCTCACACCCGCAGCGCGCACCTGCTTGGGTGTGTGTTTTAAATGTGTGTCTGTGGGCTCGAGGAGTGCGACTGCATTAGTGTTCATGAGGTACATGCGTGTGTGTGATGGTGCTTTGCTGTGTGAAGTGCTGAGAGTCACCGTGATGAGTGTTGCTGAGCAGTCTAACATGGAGGTGGCAGTGATAAGGAAGATAATGATGTGTATTGTTAAAGAGGGCGAGGAGGAGGAGAGCGATTTTAGAATACTCCGTTGGCTGAGATTGGCTGGCTAGTGATGACGTCAGCTGTGATGTCAGTTGAAGACCAGAATCGCAGTCTTCTGGTGAGAGAGAGGGATGGACGAGAGGAAGAGGAAGAGGAAGAGGAGGAGGGGAGGAGTTTCTCCTGACTTTTACTGCGGAGGAAACTGAAGCGTTTTGGGGTGAGGGGAGCTGAGATGGAGAGAATGGAGAGAGAGATGGAGAAACGTAAAACAAAGGATGAAATAATGACAGTGAGCAAATCAAAGGAAACAGTTGATTAAGAAGTTATCGGCAGAGTGCTAAATAATAGACATCATGCAAGAAAATCCATGAGAATAAAAACAAGAACAAAGTTAAACCATGCATTGATTAGACTCAAGGAGACTGAACTCAACTCATTTTGAATTCAAACAAAGTAGGACTACTAGTGCAAAGCTTGGTGTCTGGATATGTTGGAACGTAATTCAGGCAGACAAACAACAAATATGGAGGTTAAAACTTATTTTAATATGACCTCTTCCACTTGCCGGTGGAATTTAACTTAAAAGCCACTGAGAGTGAATTTGAGCTCAGCCGTGAGGAGAACTCGATTTAAGAGTAGAGCTCTAAAAAGAAAATACATTGAAAAAGAAACCATGCATTAGAAACCCACTTCTATTATTAGGATAGAAAAATGAAAAGTATGCATCATGTAGCTAGAGTGTGAAGTGGCCCCCTACCTTTTTTTAGTATGTGTAAATAGAAACAAATGTCTACTTGTAGCCCTTTGTCAAAAATGTAATGAAGTAATTTCACTGTACTTCAGCTCTAAGGACGAGGACGTTTAATAAACATTGAGATAATAACGTGTTTCCGTAATATCTGCTATGATTGTTTCATGAAAAGTTGTTTTTTACAATGTTTCACAAAGCACATATTTATTATGATAATAATGGTAACTCAAATGGCTAATAGTCTGAGAGTATTACAAAAGGTACAAAGATACTTGTTTTAAATTGACTGGATAAAACTTGTACCTTTTGTTTGTTTGTATGAAAAATGTGTAAATTAAAAAGTACCAGGAAGCACCTTGTACAAGAAGTTTGGAAAGAATGCAGTAGAAAAATTGTTTAGAACATTCAACAATTAAAATTATTCTGTACGAGCAGTATTGTTAATATGGAAAGAATGCAGAGGACAGACACAGTGGATGATAATAGATGGGAGAAACTGCCGGTGATATTGTGTAGAGTTTAACAGCGCCCTCTACAGGCGACGACACAAAGGTGCACCTAATTAGAAGTCACCATGTTCCATCAGCTTTGAGGTTTTGGAACCAAAATATCAGCATAAAGTGGACTTCACATAAAACACATAAGAGTTTTCCGCTCTCTCATGACATCACAGACATGAAAGTCTTCTCCGATGTCGATATGAAACTTGTGACGGGGAAGTCTCACGGCCCTGATAATTAAATGGTGAATGAAGACAGAGTGTGTTTACCTCGGCCGATGGGCGTGAGCGCAGGACTCTGGGGTCCCAGGCTTGTGCTGCTGGTGTGGTTGTTATGGTTACTGTGGGCACGGCCGCTGTCCAGCGTGTCACTCGCTGTGCGATGGGGTAGAGGGGGCGGGGTTTCAGGAGGGAGGAGGGGGGGCGGGGAAGGCAGTGGGATGTCTGGGGCGCTCTTTGCTCTCTCTCTCTCTTTGCCGCCCTCCTTGTCTCGGTCGGCCCCTCTCTCCCTGCTGCTCTCCTTCCGGGGTTTGATCAGTTTGGCTAACGCTTTGGCTCCGGACCACTGACTCCTCCTGAGGACACAACATCAACCCGTTACATGGGGCTGGTCCACACCAAACTCTACACACGGCTCGTCTATATTGAAAATGCAATGTGTCTATAAAAGCATTACTTCTTCGGTGTGGGGTCGTAGAACTTGTACTGGTCCATGATCTTCTCCTCTAGTTTCTCTTTCTGGCGACGGAGAGCGTTCAGCTTATCACTACACCGAGAAAAAACATTGTAATTTGTTATTCATCGTCATGGTTTACTTTTGTAAATCTTATTTTTTAGACACACTCAGTGGACAGTTATTATAAAACTATGTTTTTTTTAATGTATCTATTTGTTCAAATCGTAATCAGAAAGATATATGATTTAGGTCATAACAAACCAGGAAGCGTATTCTACTTGTGGCGGGACTCCATAGAAACTTTGGGTGTGTTTCAAAACAAGACATGGTCCCCCCTTTTGTCACCCGTTGGATTGCTGTTTTTAAACTTTAACTCCGGCCGTCGCCATCTTGGTTTTTTGCAACCAGTGAACTGATGTGACCATATTTGCTATGAAGCAATGAAGCTTTCCATCAACATTGGTTTGCACAGGGTTCATTTCTTTTGGCTTCATGCACACACAAACCACAGATCAGCTCATCCCTCCATGTAATTTGTGATAAAGTCTCATTATCTTTACGGTCTCAACATATAAGTACGCGTGTCCTTTCTTTAAAAGCAGTTCTGGATAATTCCCCGTTAGCGGTGGCATCTGCTCTGCTCTATAGTTACATGTAGAGTCTGTTTCTTATCGCTGTGGTTTTATGTCGCAGATGTCATGGTGCAGTTACATGTATAGTTTCTGCTCCTGGTGACACAGCTCTTTGCTCTCCATGCTCCTCTCAAGTAGAGTGTGGTTCTGCTGACTCAGCAGGTTGATCTGACTCAGGAGGTGGTGGTTCTCCTCTTCCAGGTTCCCTTTCAGTCGGCTCAACAACTTTAAAAAAAAAGAAGGTCAGATCCGTAAAGTTACAGAGAGAAGGTGATGGTGAATGCTGTGCTTTTCTCCTGCTGGTCAAGTAAAAGGCCCAGCTCACCTCACAGTGGTTGTCTAGTTTGGTCATGGTTAGATCCAGGCCCTGGTGTTGCTCCATTAGCGTATCGTATTGCGCCATCCATCGACTCTCTTCCCGCTGGGCGGAGCTTAGTGAGCTCTTGAGGTCATTCATGCGCTGCTGCAGCCCTTCACATTGCTCTGACTGCTGCGTTTGTCTCTCTCTTAATCTGAAAGGGGGAGGCAGAAGAGAATGAATAACTGCACGAGGAAAGTCTTCGATCAATTCTGTTCAGGTTCTGCCTCAAGTTCTAGTTTGGATGTTTGGAAGTGGGGTGTATAAGGTATATTTTAGGTAATACACTGTCTTTAGTGTGTAATAAGCCAACTTCTAACACAGTACCTGTCCACTTCTGTTTTGAGCTGTAGATTCTCTTGCTCTTGAAGACGACTCTTTTGGATCTCCTGGTTCAGTTCCTCCTTCTCTTTCCGACCGTGCCTCTCCTGCTCCTCCCATTTCTCCTTCTGCTGCAGCAAAGTGCAACACCTGAGAATGGAAATGAGGTTGAAATGACAGACGCTAAGAGATGTCACTTTAACAGAGGACTGAATCCTCTTTAGCTTCCTCCATTAATTATTGACTACATTGTCCTCACTGATAATTGCTCATGTGTTTACCTCACAGTGTTTGATCGAGGACTCCACAGACCGTCTATCTCTAAGCTGTTAGCGGTAAGGTCTACATGCTGCCACTTACTTGCTGTGCAGCGTCCGGTGCTCGCCCTCCAGCGTCCTCTGCTTGCCCTTCAGCGCAGCGTGCTGACTGATGAGCTGCTCGTACTCATGCGCTTGCCTCTCGTGAACGCTCAGCAGGCGCTCGTGGTCGCTGAGCACGCTCTCTCTGGCTCGCCACGCCTCCTCGCGCTGCCTCTGCCACGTCTCCACCTCCGACTCCAAGGCGGTGACTTGGCCCTGCAGCACGGCATTCTGAGCCATGAGAGATGCACTCTGGGAGGAGAGCGTGGAGTTCTCCACCTGAGATGCAGAGAAAGCCATCAGAACCCAGTGGTCCAATAAACATTCTCTGGAGAACTATTATACGACTGCTGTTACTGGCACTTGTGACGGATTGGGACACAGTGTACCTGGAGTTTTGCAGTCTGTGTATGTAAGCTAGAATTCTGCTCCTGCAGGGTGGTGGTGTGTCGCTGCAGCCCCAACATCTGGTTGTTAAGATATGTGTTCTGGTTCTCCAGCTGTTTGAGCTGGCCTTTCAGCAGACTGCTCTCCATCTGCAGGGAGGCACTCTTGGGAAAGCAACGACACCGAGCAATAAATAACCTAGCCTACTAACATGAAAAAAATATATATATATATATATCTAAAATGGTAAATACATTAATTTATTCCTGATGGTCCAATAATTAAACAGATGCACATTAATTTAGCGAAAAAGACGAAATATGAAATTATTTTAAAAGAACATCAAATATTTTACATAAAATATAGATATACACAAAAACTAAAGTAAGTAATGTGTAATTGTAAATAATGTGATAGAAACAGTCAAAAAAAGCAGACAAATCGTACATTCTTCTCGACATCAATGAGATGATCTTTGATTCGGAGCAGTTCGGCAGTGGCTGACCCTTGACTCCGGTCACCTCCCGAGCACTGCTGATAGTTATGGTTTTCTTCCCCCTGGAAAAAACAAAACACATTGTTACACATTTTAAAATACAAGCCGGAAACTTCTTTGAAAGAAGTTTGTGCGCACATGCTTACAGTGGTTAGCTTAGCACGTAGCGTAGTGTTGAGCGTGTTGCTCTCTTCCAGTTTCCTTTCTAGACGGGAGATTTTCTCCTCTCTCACTTTTAACGTCTGTTGGACAGTTTCCTCAAGCCGAGACTCTAGCAGCCTGTACCTGCTGGCGGGTGCACACAAGACAAATAGTCCTATTAACTTTCCCTCAGACATACTTTCTACACACGATGTCCTCTCAGTCTGAAGAGCAGCAGGTTACCTGTCCTCCTGTGTGTGCTCTTGCTGTAGCAGCTTTTCTCTGTTCAGGCCGATCTTTTCCAGTTCTTGATTGAGTCTCTCCAACTCAACACTCTGCTGCTGAACGCTCAGCTTCTCCGACACCAACTCCTGCACACATAAAGACACGTGACAGGCTTCATACACATGTTGACCAATGGATTTCCAGGACTTTTCCAGGACTTTAAAACTAATTTCCATGACCAAACATTTTGTGAATCTCCATGTATACATGAGTATATACCTTAAATGACACAAATTTGCTCAGCAGCACCCCGCTTGTGGAACAGTCTCCCTGACCACCTAATGGCAACACAGACACTGGACTCTTTTAAGACTGGCCTAAAAACCTTTTATTCAGAAAGGCGTTTAGCACTTTTAGTTGACTTTTATATCTTGTTTCAAATATTCCTATATTCCTTATATTATAGTTTTAACTATGTACTGGCTCTGTGGCACTGACATTATTGGATAAAGAGTGCCGTACAAATTGAATCCATTATTATAAGTATTCTTAAATGAATGAGAGACAATAGTTTGATTAACCCTTGTGTTGCCTTCGGGTCAATTTGACCCGATTCAATGTTTCACCCTCCTGTCGCCTTCGGGTCAATATGACCCGATTCAATGTTTCACCCTCCTGTTGCCTTCGGGTCAATATGACCCGATTCAATGTTTCACCCTCCTGTTACCTTTATATTTACTAACATATTTTACCCTTGAGGTCAATATGACCCCAGCTATTAAAATCTCCAGAAAATTATTAGAATTAATATTGTTTTCCAAGTTTAAGTGTGAGGTACTTTATGTTTGTTTGTTGACTCCCGAAAGAACACCGACATTAAACATTGAATCGGGTCAAATTGACCCGAAGGCGACAGGAGGGTTAAATATTGAATCGGGTCAAAATGACCCGAAGGCAACACAAGGGTTAAAAGAATACATATTTATATAAATCATTATTTTTTAAATCAAACTGCGTAAATGAACATATGAATATAACACATTTTCATGACTTTTTCAAAACTTTTGGCCTGGAAATAACCATTTTAAAATGGGGGGGGGAGGTAATTTGGATTTCCGCCTGTGGGAATATGTTTGACCAATGAAATCCCTTGTTCCAGGTGATGTCCCACATGCAGGTAGCTCGCTGACAAAAAAAAAAAGGGGAATGTCTTATCGATTTGGTTTCTAAACCAAACGTGTGAGAAACGTGTGAGACGGGTTAGGGTTAAGGGTTAGGTGTTAGGGGTTAGGGTTACGTGATGTTTGGTCACGGAACAGCCACCACAGCTAGCGTCAGCAGCACATTTGGGGTCCAATTATTTTAAGTATTGTGTAGTACAGTAGTCACTGGTTATAAGATATATAAGTCAGAGTTAGATACTGGAGTGTACTATATATTGCCAAGTTGTTGAATCCTATTTTATGGACCATTCAAGTTTTATATTACATGAATGTCCTTCAGCAGATGGAATTTGCGTGGATCCTTTGATATACTGAAAGAAAGAAAGAATAATTTCTCCAGACTTTGTCCTCTCACCTCTCTCAGAGTGGCCAGAGTCCTCTTGTCAATAGTTGCCCGTTTCTGCAGCTCCTTGTTCTCCCTCTCCGACTCCTTGGCTTTGACTGACACCTCCTTCAGCCTATCTACTTCCTTACCCAGAATTGCGCCCTCCTTCTTCACAGTAGCCAATCGTGTGGCATTCTCCTCCAGCTCTGTTTCTTTCGCCTCCAGCAGCGTTCGGATCTTCCAGCTCTCCTTCTCCAGGTGCTTTCTGCCCTTCTCTGACTGCTCCAAGTCCAGTTGGAGCTTCCTCCTCTCCTTTTCAACTTCCTCCCTCCTTCTCCGCTCCTCCTTCATCTCTTCTACTTCCCTTCTCAGCTCCTCTTCTCGGGCCTGGGTGTCCTGCCTCTCGCTCTCCTCGTCTTCCCTCTCCTCTCTGCTCCTCTGTACTTCCTCCCCCAAGCGATGCTTCTCCTGGTTCAGGGCTGCCACAATCAGCTCAAGCCTCTCCGCCCTCTTCCTTTCTCCTTGGGCCTCCTCTCGGGCCTCCTCCAGCTTCCTCTGCACATCCTGCGTCTCTCTTTGTGCCTCTTTATGCTCCTCCTGGAGGGTGGCCAGGCGGGCGGATGAGGAGCGCAGGTTTTCCAGGGAGCAGCGCAGGTCCAGGTTCTCCTTTGACAGCAGGCTGTTCTCTGCCTCGTGCCTCACCAGTCGCTGCTGCTCCCGCTGGGCCTCCTCTGCCTCCCTCTTCAGCCTGTGCACCTCCTGCTCCAGGGAGGACATCTGCTTCTCTAGAGCCTCGGACCGCTCGCTGCATGCACGCAGAGAGGCCACCTACAAGCAAAACAGAGAAATAAGTTGAATATACTTTTTTTTTTTATCAATTCAGTTTGCTTTTAAGAATATATAAAACATTTAGTTTGTATTACTACCTCTCTGTTCAGGGAGTCCCTGCTCCTCTCCAGCCTCGCCGCTTCACGCTCATACTCATCACACCGCCCCGCCCTCTCCCTCAGCCTATCTGCATCCTCACTGGCTAGTTTGAGTTGGGTTTCTAAGCTGGCCAATCGGGAGCTGGTGTCAGTGATGCTCTGATGCAGTAGGCGGTTTTCCGTTTCCACCTCCCGGACGGTCGCCTCGTCGTTTGACTGAGCGCGCTCCTGAAGGGACGCCACGGCGTCAGAGAGGTGCTGCTTCTCGCTCTCCAACTGTGAGATCTGATTGGACAGGAGTAGTGGAATGTGGTGTGAACGAACGATGCATTCTGGTCTCTTATGGTAGTCGTTAACAATGTGTGTGTATGAGTGTGTGTGTATGTGTTAACTACCTGTCTGTCTTTTTCTGCCCTCAGAGTATGCATATCTCTGCCCAGAATCTGTTTTTCCTTCAATATTTCCTCTCCCAGGGACTCCATGTCCTGATTGGTCAGTCTCTCCTGGTCCAATAAACCCTGGAGACAGTCCACCTAACAAAAACACAAGATAAACATACTGTCGTTATTAGTAACATGCAAATGAGTAACAAGTACCGTATTTTTTGCACTATAGGGCGCACTAGATTATAAGGCGCACTGTCAATGAATGGTCTATTTTCGATCTTTTTTCATATATAAAGCGCACCGGACTATAAGGCGCATTAAGCGGGAAAAAAACAGTCAGATAAGTCAGTCGATCAAACTTTATTAAACGCGTTCACAATAATTCTCAACATTATTCAAACGTTAATGAGCGTATTCACAATAACTACCAACCTTATTCAGTTGTAACACGTAAAATACAACACAATACACTCACTTTTTCAGTTTATTCCTCGTCCACAAATCCTTCAAATTCTTCATCTTCAGTGTCCGAGTTTAACAGTTGGGCGATTACGGCATCCAACATGCCGAATTCCCCTCGTCATTATCCGAGTCAGTGTTGTTGCTGTTAGCTGGCAGTTCAGTGATGATTCCGGCCTTTGTGAAAGCTCGGACCACAGTTGAGACTGATACCTTAGCCCAGGCATCCACGATCCATTGGCATATAGTGGCGTAAGTCGCCCGGCGCTGTCTCCCTGTCTTGGTGAATGTGTGTTCGCCTTCTGTCATCCACTGCTCCCACGCAGCTCGCAGTTTAACTTTGAACGCCCTGTTGACACCAATATCTAGCGGCTGGAGTTCTTTAGTTAATCCACCTGGAATGATGGCAAGCTCCGAATTAGTTTGCTTCACTTGGTTTTTGACAGCATCGGTGAGATGGGCGCGCATGGAGTCGCAGATCAATAGGGACAGAGATTTGTGAAAAAAGCCATCCGGTCTCCTGACGTAAATTTCTCTCAGCCACTCAATCATCTTTTCCTCGTCCATCCAGCCCTTTGGGTTAGCTTTGATGATGACGCCGGCTGGAAACGTTTCTTTTGGCAAAGTCTTTCTCTTGAAAATGACCATGGGTGGAAGTTTCTGGCCATCAGCCTGGCAACTGAGAACTACAGTGAAGGATGACTTCTCGTTCCCTGTGGTGCGTATAGACACCGTTCTGGTCCCTGTTTTCTCCACAGTGCGGTTCACGGGGATATCAAAGGTGAGGGGAACCTCGTCCATGTTGGTGATGTGCTCTGGCTGGATCTTCTTTTCAGTGATCTTGTTTTTGCAGTATGCGCGGAAAATGACCAACTTTTCTTCGTAATCTTTTGGCAGTTGCGAGACGGTAGTTCGTGTGCGGATAGAGAGATTACGTCTTTTCATAAAACGAAAGCACCAAGAAGGACCGCCTCGAAAGTCATTGATATTCATGTCCCGTGCTAACGCTGTTGCCTTCAGTCGAATAGAGACTGTAGAGACGCTTTTACCTGCTGCTCTCTGTTCAATAACCCACTGTTCAATTTTGTCCTCTAACTGTGGCCATCTCGCTTTGTTCCCACGGAAACTCTGTGTGGTCTTCTTTACTTGGCGCAGGTCATCTTCTTGCTTCCTCCACTTCCGTACCATTGATTCATTGATGTTGAATTCTCTCGCAGCTGCTCTATTCCCATGTTCTACTGCGTGACTGATAGCCTTGAGTTTGAAGTCCGCGTCGTAAGCGTGTCTTTTGACAGGTGCCATTTTGGGATCCTTATACACACACTGTAATATTATGGTGAAGCACAGTATGTATTACTCCGCGACGCTCCTGGCTACGGTAGCCGTAATGCTGCAAGCGGTGCGGCTTTGTAGTTTACCAAAGTCGTACTAAAACATTTTGACTTAACGCCGTGAGCGCCTTGTACCACACAAAATCTCTTAGACGTCAGTAAGCAAAACCAGAATCAATCCATATATACGGCGCTTCGGATTATAAGGCGCACTGTCGTTTTTTGAGAAAATTAAAGGCTTTTAAGTGCGCCCTATAGTGCAAAAAATACAGTAATAGAAAAATAATGTATGTGTCCTCCCACCTTCTTGCTGAGGCCTTGGTTCTCCCTGTTTCGTTCCTGGGTGTGAAGCTGCTGCTCTTGCAGGAGGTGGTTCTCCTCTTTCAGTCCCTCTATGGAGGCCTGAAGCTCCCGGTTCTCCTTCTCCAGCTTCAACACCCGACTGGAAACACACTCGTTCAGCTCATCGACCAGCGACTTACGAGCTGCAGCAGAGATTTTTAAAAACAACAACTTTGGGTTGAATCAAATACGCAGAACAACAGGTCTGGACATGCAAACTAGAAGTAGGTATGACAGAATTGACCAGCCAAACGTACTGTCTGTGTTAGTGTTGTCATGGTTCTTGCTCAGCTGCTCCAGCTCCCAGCCCAGGTGAGCCGACTCGTTCATACTCTGTTTCTGTCCGATTTCCAGCAGCATGTTCTCCTCCACCAGCTCCTCCAACCGCCGACGTTCATTGTCCCTGTCCTGCTCAACACACAAACCACACCACACACAATTTAATGACGGCAATTTCGGCATTCTTTTTGGTCTGATATCTGGGGCTGGTAATGTGAAAAACTGCCTCATAAAACCATAGATAAAGAATGTTTTAAAAGCTTTTACAAATTAATAATAATAATAATTAATACGCCAATAATTGTCAGTTTCAGTTTTATGTGTAATAACATTATGGTTCATAAACTGTTGATAATGGCATCATACCATTTCCAGGTCGTGTGTTTTTGCCCGAAGTAAGAGGTTGTCTTTCTCCAGCGTGTGCAGTTTATCACAGCGCCCCCTGGAGGTGGAAAGCTGCTCCTCCAATAGCACCTTTGTCTCCATGAGGGTCAGGTTGTCCTCGCGAAGCTCCTGTATGACACAGACACAGACAGACAGACAGACACACACACACAGACACACAGACACACTTTATTGACAGCAGGGTGTTTCCTGTTGGGTGTGTGCCTATAGACACACTTGCAAACATTTAGGTGCACAAGTCTAGGTCAATTGGTGGCGAGTGTTTGAAATAACACTAACAGTGGAAGAAGTGAAAACACACCAACACCATCAAACGTGAAAATAATTCTTTCACAATGAACCTTCACAGATTCAATAGAAGACTCATCCAGACAGGAAAGCTGTATATGATGGTAATGGTATTATGCTGATGTGTAGCGTGAAGCGCTGTGTGTACCTCCATTCTGGTCTTGTAGAAGTGAACATCGTTGAGCTTCTCTTTACACCTGGTCAGTTCAGTCTCCAGTCGGTCGACCCGCGCCGCTCTTTCCCTCAGTGAGTCCACCTCGTCCCGGTACACTCGGACCGAACGAGCCTCACAAGACAGCGACTGGTTCTGAGCCACACACACAGACAAACACAGACACATAAACAAAACTGCTGCCAACCTACTCTATTGATGACCGTAATCTTGAATTGCATGTAACAGCAGTGATGGAACCAAAGGAACAACTGTAGACCAAATAATCTGATTCTTTCCATTTTTTTCCAAAACAGAAAACCTCTGCAAAACAATGTCATCTTTTTAGTTCACATGAACAAATTGACACACGTTAACACTTGTGGTATGTGCTTTGCTTGGTTGGAACCCAGGCAACTGTCATATCTATATGAATGGTTAACAAGCCAGAGCAGGGCTCCACAGCAACAGTTCAGATCATTTGTTAATCTTGAAAAAGGCCTGAGGGCCCAAACGTCATCAGAATAGAAGCAATGCATATAGAGCCTGAATGTGCAATGCTTTTTTTCTCCACCGTGCAACAGTTGCAGCACTTCAATAAAATATTCTACGTAGATTCGCAGGACCGGCACGGTTTGAGATGCCTTTATCCTTATTTGCAGTGAGAAGGCTAAAAGAAAATCAACCTCGCTCCGAAAAAGCATTATGGTGCTTTTTCACCACGAAGTATTCACAATCTGTACTAAACTGTTTAAAAAATTTTTTGTATTCACAAACCTCTTGTTTCTGTCTTTGTAACTCCTGATCCAGTCGCTCCACTTCATGTTTTGAATCCATCAGCTGCTCTGTCTTCTCCTCCCTGCACACACAGACACACAATCCTTAATTATGTTGTATATTCAGCCCCACGCCCTGGTAATGTCTCGAAAAGTTCATAGTAATTGAAGAGTTTGAAATCTTTCAGTAATTGTAATTGTAGAAAGTAGAAACACACAGTACACTCACTGTGAGTCTTTTATATAGCTATGGGAATGAATCGAGACAGAATATTCTGCAGAATGACTGAGTTGCTGTGTGTGGGAGTGGATAGTTTACCTGCAAATAGATAGGTCCCCCCCTATGTGATTACATTGCACATCTATCAGAACAAGACAACATAATAAGCAATGCTGCATATATAATGACTTGCAGCTGCTGCCGTATCACCACAGTTCAGCCACAGAAACCTCGGGGACTGTGTAACAGTGCGTAGTGAGCTGCTGCTTTAGCCATGCGGGGTCGGCACTATGAGTAGCACCTCTCCACGTTACAAGCGGTCTTGTGATCCACACTTACAGTTCTTGTCTGTATCTGCGGAGCTTGGCTTTGGTGTCGGCGAGCTCCACGGACAGATGCTGCTTCTCCTCTTTGGTCAGCCCGGTCACAGCCGAGCCCCCCTTCATTACTCCCACTCCTCCAGAACTCTGCCCACAGTCTGGGCTGCTCATGCCCAGGTTCCTGCACCATTCTTGGGGCTGTTGACTGGACAAGTAGTCCCTCTCCTGGGTCAGATCCACAATCACCTGCAAGGAAGAAGTGTATTTTTTTCTAAATTCTCATTTCACTCTTGTTTTCCCATTGAAATGCTGATACGGGCAGACTTTTGCAGACTTGCTTTTCTAACCGACACAAATGTATGTAGTTGTGTGTTTAAGGGGGAAATCCTCTGAGACAGACTGTGAGAACCCCACAACCCACAAGCAGGTTTTTTTTTTATTACACAATTAATAAAATATATATATAAAATAAACTGAATTGAAATTGAATCGTGAGTCATTACCTCACTGGCTTTGTCTCTCTGGTCGATCAGTTGCTGCAGCGATGCCGCCATGTTGCGGGACAGAGGCTCCAGCTCATCCTGTGCCAGCTGCAACTCGTCCTCCAGCCAGGACAGGTCCAGGACGTTCAGCTGGTTGTGGGTCACCTGCAACAGATAGACCAAATCAAATTACAGGCTAAATACAGCAGTGCACATTTATATTATTGGTCAAAAAATTAAAAATAATAAAACAAATTTAGTAAATATTTTCTCCCACACTCATAACTGCTGTAATTTGGCTTGACTTTTTCTCGAGATCTTAAAAGGTTGTGTGAGTTTGAACAATGTTTGTCCACACAGCGACTAATGGAAGACTCTTCAACATGTCTTTGAAACAGCTGGTTGACCAGGCACTTCTCCATCCACGATGAAGACCAACAAATAAGTGACCTGAACCTTGAGTTAAAAGGGAAATGCTCATTTCCTGTTCATGCTCGTATTTTAGGTTTCTCCTAGAATATGTTTACATGCTTCAGTAAAAAAAAAAAAATTAAAAAAAATGTATCCCTCAGTGTCTGTCTGATTGTTTCTATGTATCCCCCTCTGTCTAAGATCAAACATGCGTTTCTTTGAGTCAACATTATGCTCGTCCTTAGAACGAATGTTCGGGGATGAATCCAGTTGGGAAAAGCCGCACAACAATTCAATTCAGTTTTCAATTCAGTTTATTTGTATAGCCCAATTTCACAAATTACAAATTTGTCTCGGAGTGCTTTACAATCTGTACACATAGACATCCCTGCCCCAAAACCTTGCATCGGACCAGGAAAAACTCCCAAATAACCCTTCAGGGGGAAAAAAAGGGAAGAAACCTTCAGGAGAGCAACAGAGGAGGATCCCTCTCCAGGATGGACAGGTGCAATAGATGTAATGTGTACGGAAGGATATATTTAGAGTTTAAATACATTCAATGAATGTGACAGAGTGTATGAATAGTTCATAGTAGGCATATTCCACGATGGAGACCTCCACGATCCATCAGGCAGATGGCGGTGGGGAGGAGGAGTGGGCGGAGTCTCAACAGTGGGCAACAAACACTTGAACTTGTGATCTGTGTTGATCGTGGTTCTATCACTGACCTCCTGGATGTGAGAGACGATGGCAGCTTGGGTCTCAATGTCCAGCAGCTTGATCTTCTCTATCATCTCCTCCTTACGCTCACACTGACACACACACACACACACACACACACACACACACACACACACACACACACACACACACACACACACACACACACACACACACACACACACACACACACACACACACACACACACACACACACACACACACACACACACACAAAAATAAAAACAGCAAACAACATTTTAATTAAAAAACTGTGCTCGTTGATGTTACTTTGTCGTCGAGCAGAACAGGATTATGGGAAATGCAGGATGTATGGTGAGGGATGCAAGTTTGCTTGACATTGACAACAAATTTTTGCACGTGGCTTTATCCACCTCTCTTTCCCTCCCTCCCTCCCTCTCTCTGTCTGTCTCTCCATTCATCGCTTCCTCGTGGCCTCTTTCCTGAAACCAGTAGAACCAGTATAGGTAGAGCAGTAGACAAAAGGAGGGAAGAGTGAAAGAAAGGGAGGAAGAAATTAGGAAGGCGGAAGCAATGCAGGGAGAAACCACGTGGAAAAGGAAAGCCAAAAAAACTAAAGAAAAAGCACTTTGGTGGATCCACGAGGTGGAGATGAGACAACAAAGAGCAGAACACACAGACAGAGAAACCACCTGCGCCCCGACCTCCCATGTGACTAGCCCCTCCTCTGTTACTACAGGGAGCCCAATTAATTCTTATCTTGCCATATCTGGCTGACTCTTAAATCAAAATGAATTTGAAAAGAATAGCTTCCAAAGTAGATTTTATAAATTTGACGTGTTACGTGTAACGTAATAAACTTATTTAATATGCAGTGACATGTCATTGTTTCATAAAGAATGGCCCTTAAAGCGACAAACTGCTCCGACCAGAACGCAACATATTCATTATACAGAATCGTAATACTGATGCTTATTAGTGTGTGTGTGTATATATACATATATATATATATATATTAGGGCTGTGAAACGATTAAAATTTTTAATCAAATTAATCACAGGTTTCTGTGGATTAATCATGATTAATCACATATTACCGATATTCTCGGTATATTTTTGTGAGAACATAAAGATTTATGACAAAAGACGGATATATACATTCATACACAGGGGTGCACATAACTCTTTCAGTGAGTACCGGGAGATGGTGTTTGGTACTCACTCCATATGTAGCGTCAGCTTTTGTGACGTTCACCTACGGGGGGGGGGGGGAGGGAGGTGCTAGTGAGAGTGAGTGTGCTCACCAGTGTGCGCGCATCGCGGCTGAGCGATGCGCGCGCCGGCATCGGAGCTCTGCCGCGCGCGAGCCGAGAAGAGTTGGTGACTGGGGCGGGGGGGTGCAAGTTACTTTTTTTCGGCCCGATGTGTGCGTACACGCCGGCATCGGAGCTCTAAGGCGCGCGAGACGGAGATCGGAGTAGTGTTAACGCGACACGTAGAGACAGAAATGACATGCTGCTGGAGAGACGACCAACAACAGACGTATTGGAAGCTCATTCTGCGCATGCGTTAAATGCGCTAAAATTTTTAAACTAATTTATCCTGTAATTTAATCATTCATAACGCGTTAACGCGTTATTTCTCACAGCACTAATATATATATATGTATACAGTGTGTATATATATATATGTATACAGTGTGTATCTATATTTATATATGTATACAGTGTGTATATATGTATACAGTGTGTATCTATGTATACAGTGTATGTATATATATATATACACACGCATACACACAGAGTAATAAGCATATATGTAAATATATATTTAAAAATAAATATATATATAAATATATACAAATAAATGTGTATATATATATATACATAAATATAAATATATATACATAAATATAAATAAACATATACAGGACTGTCTCAGAAAATTAGAATATTGTGATAAAGTTCTTTATTTTCTGTAATGCAATTAAAAAAACAAAAATGTTATGCATTCTGGATTCATTACAAATCAACTGAAATATTGCAAGCCTTTTATTCTTTTAATATTGCTGATTATGGCTTACAGCTTAAGAAAACTCTAAAATCCTAGCTCATACAATTTTAATATTTCCTCAGACCAAGTTAAAAAAAAGATTTATAACAGCTGAGTGTTTGTCAAGGCTCAGGAAACCCTTGCAGGTGTTTCGAGTTAATTAGACAATTCAAGTGATTTGTTTAATACCCTACTAGTATACTTTTTCATGATATTCTAATATTTAGAGATAGGATATTTGAGTTTTCTTAAGCTGTAAGCCATAATCAGCAATATTAAAAGAATAAAAGGCTTGCAATATTTCAGTTGATTTGTAATGAATCCAGAATGCATGACATTTTTGTTTTTTTAATTGCATTACAGAAAATAAAGAACTTCATCACAATATTCTAATTTTCTGAGACAGTCCTGTATATGAATATATATAATATATATATATATGAAAATAAATAAACCACTGATGGAGCTCCATGTGACTCCATTTTGATCCGGCCGTCCCAGCCTGCACCTCATCCACGCTGTGCTCAGACATGCAACACTAAATAGTCACAAACACACTTCCTGCCGAGAGACTGGGTGGTACTGTAAGCTGCTACGTTTGGGCGTGTGTGTGTGTGTGTGTGTGTGTGTTACCTGGACAGCACAGCCTAGTATCAGCAACAAAAGTATTTTCAGCTGCTCCATGCTCTTAGCTGGGGGAAACACAACAGAGACGCTGTAAGTCAGAATGCATGACAACAGAGCACTTCGACCACGACACAGCTGAATACAAATGAGAATAAGAAAAGTCAAGTCGAATAAAAGTTAAACAGCAAGTCTTTGAACTGAATGTTTGAAGGTTGGTGGTGACTGTCCCACAACTCAGGCAGTGTAACCTTTCACTGCTGACAGACTCTCCAGTGTTACTCCATTTAACAGCAACAGCACAGGTTGGAGAGCAGCAACCACGCAAACACCTTTGATCAGGTTCAACACGAGAAGTACATGTGTGCGTTTTCCTCTGTTGTTTTTTCTCGACGGGGGGACAGCTGGGCACATGGGTCCCTTCAAAGTGTCAGTGTGTAACTATGGTAACATCATGTGTTCAGAACAACACCTTTTCAACGGTTGGTTTTGAGTGTAGTTGCTGAAATGATGTTGCTGAAATGATAAACGCCTCTGTGTTGTCAAAGATAAAACTTCTACAATAGTATTTACCCTCATGAACGACAGAACTAACGTGAGAGAAAACGTGTGTATGAATATTTCAGGACCATTTGCCTCGGCTCAGAGGCTGTCCATACCATAATAACATTGCTTTAGGAGCAACACAACTGGAGCCTAGAGTTACCACCTTCTTGTAATCTTCTATTCTATAAGTTTTCTCCTAACTTTATAATATCAGAGAATAATTAAGGTTATTTTTTTATGTTTCCTGATACATTTGAGTTGTCTTAAAACAAATCAGTATCATTGTTTATTGTTGTAAGTCAGCATCAATTATTTTGACTTATGACTTTTTTTCTGTATGTTTCTAATTAAGTATGACTTAAATCTTGAAAACAAAAAAGCTAATTGCCAATCAATCTTGAAAAGGTTTTTTCTCTGAATGTGACTGTAGGTAAGAGCTGGGTTAGGGTGAGTGTGTGTTACCTGATATAGGATCCTTGGCGATGCAGAGAATGTTAGGAAGGGGCATGACTATTAGCTGCTGTAAGGTCTCCTGCAGAAGAGAAGATGAGGATGGGAGTGGGGGTTGTTCGGACACAGAACAAACAAACAAACAAAATACATTAGCAAATTCATGGTCTTAATTTAAAAAGCAGAGTTACTGACAAAACTGTCCACCGGACGCCAACCAGGGGCAACAAAAGCATTGGGATGGATCCTTGACACAGAAGCTAAAAACACATTTGAAGAAAGAGTAATCCGATCATGACTTTTTGGGGCGAATTTGTTTTTGTACAAGCAGCAACTGAGAAAACGGTGCTGAGAGCCACTGAGGCGGAGTCAATCCCCACAGACATATGTTAACCTGCCCAACTTTACAACAGAGAGGTACACGTTTACATTACAGCCTGGCTGAATTGATAATTTTACATAAAACATAGCAAGCGTAGACAAAGTGTTTTGATATGTGTGTCTTAATCACCTTCATCATGTCTGTCATTTATTTATTGCAATTATCTAGTAGCTTGTTAGCTAAATTAGATTCCTAAACATCAGTGATGAACACAATTGCCAACACAAGTCATGAAAATGCTAAACTGTAGGCTCTAAATATTAAACTATTAATTTAAACAAAATTCTCTGATGTGTGGCTCAAATATGATATGATATGATATGATATAAGTGGAAAGGAATCAAAGTCCAGCCACCAACTGACCCAGACTTGTGCACCTACATGTTTGCAAGTGGGAGTGTGTGTATAGGCACACAGCCAACAGGAAACGCCCTGCTGTCAATAAAGGGTGTGTGTGTGTGTGTGCCTGTCAGGAAAGAAACAGCCCTCTAGGAGGGAATACTTTCCATTCCAGAATATCCTCTCTGTCCACCAAAACACACCCAATCGTCCAGACGGGAAGAGAGATGAAAACACCGTCACTTTTTTTGTCTTGTAAACTCTCAGAGGTGCAGCGTCTTTTTCAAAATATGTGATTTGACAATCACAGCAAGTTATTTTGGAATGAAGAAACATGTCTGTGGAATAAGGTCATATAGGAAGAATGCAAGTGTGTGTCTACAGAAAGGAAACATGGGAGGAGAAATGCTGATGACCCCTGGTGAAGTAGAAGGGAAGTGTGTGTGTGTGTGTGCGTGTTATATCTGGGTGTTGTGGGATGAGGGAAGTGACTGTCAGCAGGGAGGTGCTGGCTGGAATAATACACGCAAAAGCACACTCCTGCACACTCGCACGCACAATTAACATGCGTGTTAATGCCTTTTCCATGGTTATTATGGACTGGAAAACTCCATCTGCATTCGGTAATGTGCCAGTGTACATTTGTTCACAGTCACAACTTTATGATCAGAGATGCAGCGCTCTCCTCTGGAGTGTCATCTGCTCACCGGGACATAACATAAATCCACTATCAGCTTACACCTCGGTTACAGTGGACAGGTATACCTGCAGATACTGTTGCACCTGCCCATACACCAGGAGGTAATGAGAGGCCCTGCATCTGTCTCCATCTGTGTGTGTCACACACACACACACACACACACACACACACACACACACACACACACACACACACACACACACACACACACACACACACACACACACACACACACACACACACACACACACACACACACACACACACACACACACACACACTAAAACATGCAGGCTGGCTACCAGATGTCTTTAAAGGCACGGCGGGGCTGAAACACACCGTCAGTCTTTTGGTTTGCTTCATGGTCAACGACAACCGTTGACTAAACTAAATACACTCGCATGGAGCGAGTGAGGCGATACCGTGCATTACTTGTTTTTGGTTTTTTCGATCCATCGCTGTGCTTGACTGATACGGTTTGAAAACATATCTGCTGACAGTGAATGAGCAACGATAATGTGCATATTTTCGGAAGTAGAAGTACACGATGTAAGTAGTAGTAGATATTTCTCATATCTAAACGTCATAATAAATCTATAAGTATTTGGGGTCCTTTCAGCCAGGTCCGCCGGCACAGGTCAAGTACCTTAAGGTGCCTCGGGTTCATCATTTATAACCGTTGCGTCTACACAAACAAGAGGCCCACGCAAACGTTGTGATCTATAAAATAACTAAACTGGAGAATATTCACACCTGTTTGGAAACATTATGGAGGAATGTGATACAGATTTAATTTCCCTTGCTTACTTATAGATGCTCTTTATCAACAATATTCAAATGAGCAGTGTTATGTGTGCTTGTGCTAGTTAGCCACGACTATGCCATAAACACTTTATAATTGTGAAAGAAATCACTTTTATCAGTACTGGACCCTGGAGCGTAGACTAGAGGACACTCACTCTCACCCACAGACACTTTGACTTCTAATTCCAAAAATAGATGATTCTTGTTCTTCCTCTCTGTAGTTGCCCATGATTCCCCATGAAGTTGACAGTTGATCAGCAGGCTCATGTCAGGCTGATGTCTATGCATCAACATCCTTGAGGTGCACTGACCATATTGGGTTGGATGTGGGCGTTTAGCAGACTGGACATGAGGCCTATGCACGGGCACACATTTCCAAGTTGATTTGGGGTTTATTAAAAGAAATTGGCAGGCGTACACAAGGTTTTACAGATCTAAAGTGGTTGAGCACAGAACCAAGCGGCTCATTTTTTTGTTAGCCGCCACCATGTTATTGATCTGGGATTAGAAATGTGAGCCCAGTGTTAGTAGTCCATGGATGTGTGCGTGTCTAAATGGGTCATGTAGCAGGCTCTATTGATCTATTGATGTCAGTTTTTAAGTGTTAGATCCTGATGTTGCTGCAGGAGCATATCGATAGATCTGAGCTATCATCGCACGCATGCACACACACACACACACACAAGTTAGACCTGCCATTCAGACTATTTTTTGTTCTAAAGACAGTAAACTATCAACAAATCTAATTTGTTATTGTACAGGATTAAAAAAAAAAAAAATTCAGGAAATAAAATATTGTGTTTTTATTCATTAAAACACATTAGGTCATCAGTAGTTTTCATGGTGTATTTTAAGCTTAGTGATATAATTGCTATAATTCATCGCTAATGTCTATTTATTTTGTTTTGAAAACATCTCCTTAAACATCTGGATTTATTCAAGTTTCTCACCAACACTACATTTTACGAGATTACATGTTACATCGTGATAACGTTAGAATTTACGTTCCAACACCGGCGTCATAATGGAACCTTCGTTTGTTGGCCGTTAGCGGTGCCGCCACCGTCCTGCCCATTTAAACACCGATTGGTTGTTTACAATGTAACATAATCACAATTCTGCAGCTCGGGAAGCATAAATGCAGATGTCCTGCTCGCGTATTTGACTGAATAATGACAAATATCGACCATCAGTAAAACTGTATATCACACTGTGATGGTTAACGTTAAACTGTAATTAATCAGCGGTCCTGTATTCATTCATTCCTGTATTACTTCATTATTCTATTCCTGTATTACTTTATCCCTCTATTCCTGTATTCCTTGGCCACCGGCCTTGTGTGCCATCTGATTTAACTGACAGCTTCTGTAAGTGGGTCCCAAGATGAACGTGTGAATGCTTTGATATGCAGGGGAACATAACTAGCAGCGTCTGTACAAAGTGATTGGCAGTTACGAGAGTTGCATGGACGTACGGTTCACGGTTCTGCTGGTCAACGGGTAAGTGTTTCGAGGGGCCGACAGACAGAAATAGGGAAACGAGTGAAGGCTCATTCCTTCTTCCATCGTTACTCCTCGTCTGTCCCCTTCTGTGAGGCGTTTTGTTTTCTGTTGACAAAAGGAACATTAGCATTCTGTCTCTCAGCCCTCAGTTGTTCCCTTCTACCAGTCTACATGGGCACACACTCACACCGCAATCAGGAGACAAGGGCCCGTCGACGTTGGCCTTTATCAGTCGACCATCACTCCTCAATACTCAAACATCTTCCTTCAGAATAAACAGTACGATTCTCTGATTATCAGAAAGCAAATAAACAAGATGATCGACCATTTAAATTCTTTCTGTCAAAAATATATTCATGCGTGTCTGAGACACCTTTGAAACCTTTATGTTGCCTATGATTTTCTTTCAACTCAAATATTACATCATTTTTGCCATTTGTTTATGATCACAGGACTACAAAACAAGGTCATGTGAAGCTGTGAAGACTGTAACCTTTTCTTTGGAAGCCCCTGGTCAGGAGTTGATGCTGCTTTCGCTCTTCTCCTCTGTATCTGCTGCCTGGGGCCGTGTACGAGGGCTCCACTTCACCAGAATCAACCACTAGTTCATCAGAACTGATCCAAAATGAAAACTGGCCGTTAAAAAGTACAATATTTTAATCTGAATTAAGATTCAAGGGCAACTATTTGTCAGTTGTTAGCAGGTCCGTATTTCAATCAGAGGATCGGCGGTTCGATCCCAGCCCATGGCCTGCCCTTGAGCAAGACACCTAACCCTGTATTTCTCTCTGTAGCTGTGTCTACGGTGTATGATTGCTTTGAAAAAAAGCATCAGCCAAATGAAATGTAATTTAATTTAAGAACCAAATAAAAATCACCGTATATGCATTTATTCATTTTTTAATGTGATATCTGTGTCTCCAGGAGTGATGGTGGTCCAATTAGGGAACCACTATCCGTGCCACCGTGCCGCTGGGTGACAACTTGGGAGACGACCTGTCAGTAGCGAGCCGGGCTCAGCCGGCACGAGCTCTAGCAGCCTCGGTTCCAGGTCCTTTCTGTGTGGAGTTTGCATGTTCTCCTCGTGCCTGCGTGGGTTTCCTCCGGGTACTCCGGTTTCCCCCACCATCATAAAGACATGCACCGCAGCCTCACCCCGGTTGTATGGATGTGAATGAATGTTGGTGGTGGTCGGAGGGGCCGTAGGCGCTGATTGGCTGCCACGCTTCCGTCAGTCTGCCCCAGGGCAGCTGTGGCTACTGATGTAGCTTACCACAACCGGGATGACTGTGTGTGTGTGTGTGTGTGTGACTACTGGACTCTGCACTCTGTAAAGTGACTTCGGGTGACTTGAGAAGCGCTATAAAAAATAAATGATTATTATTATTATTATTAGAGTGACCGTCTGCTCTCCTCCCGCCTGCGTTTGAGGTTCTGAGCCATTTTAAACTATGAAATGCAGATGTGTTTTTAAAAAATCTGATAAAAAATATCATTAGTAACTACAGCACACTTTCATGTAGAAAATCAAGAAAATGTTCTGTGCCTCTGAATTGGATGTTTTTATTCTGTACTTTCTAACATAGCTCTCACTTATTTCATTTGCTTTGTCTGTTTTGAATGTGTGAGCCTTCTTGTTGAATGTCTTGTTAGTACTTGACAATGTCTAAGAATACTCACTATTCTCACTTTTAATTGTTTGGAGCACCCAATGAAAAGCGTAAATATTGTATAAACATTGGATATGTAATCTTATGTCTTTAGGTTTGTTTTGTGACATCTCGGTACTACAGATGAAAAATAGCCTCTCTGGCACATTTACAGAAATGTTTTTATTAATTTCCCTTATAATTTAAACCAAAGTAAGGCAGTCAAGTGATGAAAGCATCAGGTATTCATGAACATATCATTAAACTTGTAAGTCTTGTGTTCCGACTAGACACTTTCTTGTAGAAAATCCAGAAACTATGTATGCTTTAAGAATATTCACTTTTGGCCTCTGTTGATGCGTTTCATCAAAGTAAAGTAAGTAAAGTAAGTCAAATAATTTAGTGTATCACTTTAAAAACAGGTTTAGGTGTGTTTCTTTAAGTTAGAGCCAAATCTGTCGTAACCCCACAGTGCAACCTCACCCCTCCAGCACACACACACACACACGCACATTAAAACAGCAGTTAGTTAGTTAGAGTTAAACACATTTCACACACACCGACTAGACCAATCCATCTGGCCAGGGTGTGAGTGCGTACAAAGTAGGCCAGAGGATATGGAGCTAAAAAACATCCCATGTAGGCTCAGGGCTTTGTTCTGCCGTTCCCACGGTAACCAAGGAGGAGCAAAGTGAATGGGGGGGAAGGGGTGCGAGAAAAAGAGAGGAGGGCAGACCGCTGCTTAAGTTACTACATAACAATAAAACGTCTTTCACCGGAGCCGGAGCTTCACTCCTCTACATGCAGGAGCTGTCACGCTCAGACATTTTGTCAGAACTATAACAGACACTCGGCTGGAATGAGAGAAAATAAGTTCTGACACCATTCATGGCCGCAGTGGATTTTTTCTTTCATTTTGCAGCAACAGTAGAGCTACTTGTGTCAGAGCTTGAATAAGTACGTTCGCTAGAATTCCTCACACTCATGGAAGCTTCATTTTGAGGCATTAAAAGAGGTTGATTGTATTGCTTGCCATTGACAGCCTGCAAATATGTGTAGTCGGACCAACCTCTGGATAAAGCAGCCCTTTTTTTCCTCTAAACAATTAATTACTTTGTCATTTGGTTGTGTCACTGTCGCACTGTCTGTTTAAATTCTCTCTAGTGTGAAAATCGATCTTAGTACGAAGGAAGAATATTTTCCCTGGAGTTGTGTTCTTGGCTACATTGAATCATCGTGCAACTTGATGATTGGTTCTAAAGAAGTGAAGTGTCAACCAATTCAAAACCAGTTCCCTATACCATTTAACGGCAACGTGGCGGGCCTCCCTCAGCTCTGGTTGCTCATAGTGTGAACCCGCATAAGAGGATCATCCTGCCTCCGATTGGTTTCGGCTACGGTAGATTCTGGCAAAGTCACTTGAGCACTTCCAGAGGATCCAGAGGAACCGGATTATACTCACGGATTATCCGTCTCGTGCTCTAATGAAAATGTCAGCAAATATGACAAAGCGTTATTTTCAGAAGTCACTTATCGAAGAAAAAAAGGACAAACAGCCTCTAGGCGCAGTTTCTCGAGCCACTAGGATCCGCTACTTTGGAATTCTCCCTCTACAGTGATATTAAACATTGTAAACGGCAATCCTCACAGTTGAGAGTGGTGATTGTAACGTCATAAACTTTTTCCAGCGTTAAGAGTTAATAGCTTAGTATCCTCCAGAGTGTGTGATCTCAGGTTACTGTGATGTGTGCAATAGAGACGGAACAAAAGGGTCGTCGTCGTGGTCGTCACACACACACACTCAACACACGTTAACGTTGTGCTTTGTCACTGGGGAGACTGGGAGGAGTCACTGGATCAGTCTGTGTGTCTGCCGAGAAATCATCTAATTAGGAGAAAGCCAACACCTAGCCCCTTATAAACAGCTGGCTAGATACCCGTGTGTGTGTGTGTGCGTGTGTGTGTTCTTGTGGCTGATCCTAAACTAAGCGGTGTTCTGAGGCTCATAACTCATTGACTTAAGGTTATACTGTGAGGTGTGTGTGTGTTGAGGCCAGAGTGTACGACTGTAGTTAGAGATTAACCATCATGGACAGATTAACCCCACGCTGCCCAGAATGACCCACTTCACCACACACACACACGCACACACACACACACAGCAGCAGATGCGACTTTTGTTGTTGTATGATCTGCTTCAGAGACACATGACCAGTGTTGTACTGTATTGTGAGAGTGTGCCCGAGGAGACCACCTGTGTGTGAAGCAGCCCTCCTCAAGGGGATTTTATAATGATAATGCCAGGTCACATAATGAGCACCTTATTCATGTAAGAAATACACAAATGGCTATCAGATGTTTATATAAAAAAAAAGCTTTGTAAGCTTCCACTGAATTACAGAGAAAAATGTTTTGGCAATGATACACAGGTGTGTGTGTGTGTGTGTGTGTGTGTTGATGCCAGGCCCATGATGTAATGTGGCCAATCCCCTTTGAAGCTAATTGCAGCTCGTTACTCTGAGGCAGGAGCCGTGTGTCTGCTGTATCATAAATCAAGAGATATGGAGTTCAGATGCAGTTGATTTGGATGAGCTGTAGTCACGTCCTGTTGAGACACACACACACACGCACACACACATTATGAAACCCTTTCTAGATTATGTAAACGTTTGCCTGCTGCCAAAAAGCAAAAGATAAACTCTTTCTGAAAGTCATCATGTAAAAAGTCAAAGGAATAATAAGCTGTTGTGATAACTCACAAACCTGTCAGCAGTTTTAAAAAAGAAAGAAAAAGGTTTTAAATGTCCCGGGGAGTAGCGTTTGAAATGGTTAAGTTATACCAAAGAAACTAAATGCCTCACACTGAGCATTACATTATGAGATCTGATCATCTGACTGCACTGTGTTACTTCCTGTCCCCATCGAGCGCTGCAGAGCTCTGGCTGTCAAGCAAGCTCAATGGTGATCCATACGGATGTACCGAATCATCAATACACATCCCATGAATGACACACACACGCACACACACAAACACGTGTGTGCTTTAGGAATATGAATGTGTGTGTCTGCATGGCCCGGTTCCTTTTCCAAAACTTCCAAGCTGAAACGCACACATGACAAGGATGATGGCTAACAAGCAAAGTAAATCCCCTGAGGGGACAATAACAGCTGGATCTCCAGACAGACGTAGACTTAACCCAAGCAAGAGTTCAATAATATTGGTTTTAAAACATACCACACAATACAATATCTGCAAATGGCAGAATAAGGAGCCATTTATTGGCAGATAACACAACTGCAATTAATAGCCCAGGCTCGTAATTTGCATTAATTCCATTAGCTCAACTGGAATATAGGTGGGACAACACAAAACAATGTGGAGAAATATTATCACGGTGTTCATTTAAAAAAGTAATAATATGATCTATAAAAAGGATGTTACAAGCAAGGTAATGAAAACAAGCATATCCCAAGGACACGGAAGAGGAGAAATTACAGTCTGTGCCAGTTTAGCTGTGGTTTTCAGACAGTGAAATAAAAATGACTTCACATAACTATTTTCACAACTCGGATTCAAGCTTATGAAAAAAATTTGTTTGATTCTGTGGAACTGTGGACCATTTAGGAAAAAAAAGAACGTTAAGGAATACAACTAATAATACAATCTAGAATGCAGCTTGTCTCCTGTGGTGCAGTTGGACTCATGCATGTTGCCATGGTGTGCGTTGGCATAGTTTGATGTGTGTGTTTGTATGTGTGTGTATGTGTGTGTGTGCGTGCATACCTGGTAGTACGTCCTGATGTGTCTGGTGAGAATGGTCAGGTTGTATAGGCGAAGAGACAAGTCATTGTTCACGTTTTTGTTCAGCCTCTGATTGGTTGGGCTGGGGTCGCTATGGAAAGAAAGACAAAGACACACGCACACACACACACACACACACACACACACACACAAATGACGTTGCTTCTTAAAACAAAGATCTTGTAAATTACAAAAAATACACACATTCCAAGTGTAGGGTAACTATTGTGTTTCGAGAGATAGATGCTCACATCAGTTTGTGCCAGACTGATTTGCATGTGTACAAGTGTGTGTGAGAGTGTGTATGGGGGGGGGGGGGGGGGGGAGAGAACGCTGTCTGGCGGTCCAACAAAAACATGATGTTAGTTTGATGCCTAATGGAGACTATTCTAAATATACAGACGCTTGAAGCCAGTTTGTTTTTGCTTGGCGTAATATTACCCCACACAGACAAAGTGTTGAGAACATTAGCCAGTGTTCAGTGTTCATAGTAAAAACCTGTTCTGCATATAAATGAAGACCCGTAAAACAAAACACATGGTGGCGTTTTTCACCTTCTGTTTCATGCTAAGAGGCTTCCCTTTCTGAGTACTCAACCAGTCTGTTCACCAGCCGAAGAAACATCCGTTTGTTGCAGTCGGTCGTGTTTTTTTGTTTACGCATTGGTTATGCAACTGGAATGCTTGGAGGTCCTAAATATTGAAACTGGGACTGAGAGATGCACTCCTTTCATTTGTTATTCTTTTGACTAATGTGTCATCTCCTTTGGTGGTTAACTGGCATCTCAGGTCCTCAGGACAGAGAACATATAATAATATAATATACCGTAATTATATTTCAGTTTCCTATTGGAGCCCACGGTGAAATCTTCATATGGCTTCTTTTGATTGAATATATGACAAAGGAAAGCAACAATTCCTCCCCCGGACGAACCGGAAACCATAGAGCGAGTTGAAACCATGACTGACAGGATTAACCGATTATCAAAACGACTATGACTTCTCATGGATTAATGAACTAACTATGAATTAACAATTTCAGCTCCAATATAAATACACACTGTACTCCTGGTGCTTACAGTGCCAACACTAAATCTAAACGTCAACCCCCTCAACTGACATCTTCTACAGCTTTATCTTTCATCAAGTAGCCTACACTTCAACTTACACAGTTACACTTGAAAAAGAATTAACTCCTTTCAGCACTTTTACTTCACCCTCCTGTTGCAGTTATGTCATTTGACACTTGGAATCGTTTTCAGATCTCAGAATTCGATAACAAAAATCCTAATCATATAGAAAATTCAACTGTTCAGCTCATTTCTTTAATCACTTCCACTGACACTACCACCTCAATTTATCACAGCCAAAATTTGAACGAGGCTAAAACTTCACTCTGCGCCCAAATTAAATTGACACTTCATTCTGTTCACTACAGCTGCACTTCAACTCCTTTCAGTGCGTTCATTATGAATGCCATGTCAACTCCTTTCAGTGCTTAGACCACCACTTAATTTTCAGCCTATTTCAGTGTTCCCTACTTTTTCTAATGTTTCAACTGTGAATAATCACCATATTTATATATATATATAAATATGTAAATACAGAAATATATATACATACATAAATATATATACACATAATTATATATATATATACATAATATATACACACATAATATATATATTGTTCTGAAAAGGTAGAGAATAGCAGATTTACAGACAGACTGCTTTGACAGCTGACTGCTTCTCTGACTGACTGGTTTACCAACAATCTCTGAACGGCTTTTCAGTAATATTCCTCATGACCTCTTCCTTTTTAACCCACTTTCTCTTAAACCCCCTACCAAGCCCTAATCCCCCCGCCCCCCAAGATAGCCCAGTCTACATTCAGTGTGTGGAGAACAATAGCTCAATTATCATTGTTTCTGAAGACAATAACTAACATATGGTACATGGTCCGATTGAGGCCGTCTGGGTGGGTTATTATAATGTGGACGGCATTAGTGTCCCAGTGGTCCAAATGCTGTCTGTCCAATCCAGAAAGAATAAAAAAGGATAAGCCTATATATATTTTATCGTCAACAAATCTGATTAAAAGACCTGAGCCTACCTGAGACCTGCGCCGGGTGACCGTCGTAATAACAAAACCTGGTACAATAAGAAGTATCATACCACTTTGAAAAGCCTCATCACACCACATTCTGCTGTCTGAAACAGACGCCCTGCACTCTTACTGTAAGGTTTGCTCACCTTCAGATATGTGACTGATTCTCCCAGTGCATTTCTAGCTCAGCTATATATGCATAAACTGAATATGCTGAGAGATATTGCACCACACTCTGCCTGTCTGCAACCGTGTAATTCCTCAAAACAAAGTGCAAACAGACAGCAGCTCAAGTGACCGTTAATGATCTCCCATATTCATTCGACTGTTTGTCTTGATGCAGACTTCAGCAGCACATCTGGCCGTGACGTTTACAACCTGAAACCAGTGCGTCAGGATGTGGTCACACTGACACACACAAACAGGAAACACTGGATTAACTCACTTGCCGTTCATAAACCCACTCCAGACACGCCGAAGAACTTTTATTTTTTGTCAGACATAGAAAATGAATGTTAAAACTCTCACATTGGCACGGCGGTACCTACATGTGTGTCATGATCTTGTGCAGAAAGACGCCATCCACCAGCTCCATGAACATGTTGACGCGCTCCTCGGAGCCCGCATCATCGCACGAGCCCAGAGGACCCAGCGTCCTCACCTGGGGACAGGAAGGGAAGTCAACCACACGTCACCTAGAAACATGAACTGATCTTTTGATTCCCATTTTAACTTCATATGCTGGTTAGAGGTCCTGCTGGACTGACGAATTGTATAGCCGAATGTCGTCTTTCAACCGCTGGCTGTCGAGGTGGTGCCCAGCGAATAATGTGGGCTATGTAGACAACTGGAAGACTTTCTGGGGAAAACCTGATCTGATGAGGAGAGACGGCATCCATCCCACGTTGGACGGAGCGCGTCTCATTTCTGCGAATATGACCAAGTTGATCACCGGACTTAATCCATGACAACCCAGGGTTCAGATCAGGAACCGGGAGCAGAGTTGTAGTTTAACACCCTTCTCTGCTCTTCCATTCGAGCAGTTACCCACCCATGACTTTAGAGTAGAGACTGTGTCTGTCCCACGGCCACTTCAATTAAATAAATCAAAAGTAAGCAGAAGAGGAGTCGTACACAATAACCTTATACAAGTTAACACCATTATTTCAGCAGTGCAACAAAACAGGACTATTAAATGTGGTCTCCTAAATATTAGATCTCTGTCATCTAAAGCTGTGTTACTAAATGATTTAATATCAGATAATCACATTGATTTATGTTGCCTAACTGAAACCTGGCTGAGCCATGAAGAATATGTCTGCCTAAATGAATCGACTCCTCCAAGTCATATTAATACTCACATCCCTCGAGGCACCGGTCGAGGAGGTGGAGTAGCAGCCATCTTTGAATCAAGCCTATTAATTAATCCGAAACCAAAATTACACTACACCTCATTTGAAAGCCTTGTTCTTAGTCTTTCACATCCAACCTGGAAAACACTACAGCCAATTCTATTTGTGATTCTGTACCGGCCACCAGGTCCATATTCAGAGTTTATATCTGAATTCTCAGAATTTATATCAAGTTTGGTTCTTAAAACCGATAAAGTTATTATTGTAGGAGATTTTAATATCCATGTGGATGTTGATAATGATTGCCTTAGTGCTGCATTCATCTCCTTGTTGGACTCGATTGGCTTCTGTCAGAGAGTACAGAAACCCACTCACAGCTTTGGCCACACGCTTGATCTTGTTCTTACTTATGGCGTTGACATTGAGCATTTGAACGTCTTCCCACAGAATCCTCTTCTGTCAGACCACAACCTCATAACTTTTGAATTTATACTACCGGAGTGTACTCCGTTAGTCAAAAGTTTCTACACCAGATGTCTAACTGACAGTGCTGTAGCTAAATTTAAAGAAGCGATTCCTTCTGCATTTGATTCGATACCACGTCTCAATATAACAGAGGACTCCTGGTCTAACTTTAGTCCGTCCCAGATTGATCATCTTGTTGACAGTGCCACAGGCTCTCTGAGAATGACACTGGACTCGATAGCCCCTCTGAAGAAGAAGAAGACAGTGAGGAAGAGGAGGTTTGCTCCCTGGTATAACCCTCAGACCCGCAAACTGAAGCAAACATCACGAAATCTTGAACGCATATGGCGTTCAACTAATCTGGAAGAATCCCGCTTAGTTTGGCGAGATAGTCTTGAAATTTATAAGAAGGCCCTCCGTAATGCCAGAGCAGCCTATTACTCATCAGTAATAGAAAAAAATAAGAACAACCCCAGGTTTCTCTTCAGCACTGTAGCCAGGCTGACAGAGTCACAGCTCTGTGGAGCCGAGCATTCCTATAGACCTCAGTGGTAATGACTTTATGAACTTCTTTAATGAAAAGATTTTAACTATTAGGGACAAGATTAATATTCTCTTGCCCTTAACCAGTGCCAATCTGTCCTCAAGTGGAATGGCCTTGGAAACCGCTGTATGCCCTGGTGTATATTTGGATGGCTTTTCTCCCATCAACCGTGACCAATTATCTTCAACGGTTTCTACTTCTAACACGTCTACCTGTCTCTTGGACCCTATCCCGACGAGGCTGCTTAAAGACGTTTTGCCTTTAATTGGCAGCTCTCTATTAGATATTATCAATGTGTCTCTGCTAACAGGCCACGTACCACACTCCTTCAAAGTGGCTGTTATTAAACCTCTCCTGAAGAAGCCCACTCTGGATCCAGAGGTGTTGGCTAACTACAGACCGATCTCTAACCTCCCCTTCCTCTCCAAGATCCTTGAGAAAGTGGTCGCAAATCAGTTGTGCGACTTTCTACATCATAATAGTTTATTTAAGAAATTTCAATCAGGATTTAGAAAACACCACAGCACCGAGACAGCACTGGTGAAAATTACAAATGACCTCTTAATGGCAGCAGATAAAGGACTCCTCTCTGTACTGGTCTTGTTAGACCTTAGTGCTGCATTCGACACCATTGACCATGACATCCTAATACAGAGACTGGAGCAGTCGATTGGCATTTCAGGCACGGCACTAATTTGGTTTAAATCCTATTTATCAGATCGATCTCAATTTGTATTTGTAAACGATGACGCCTCGATAACCACCAACGTTAACCACGGAGTTACACAAGGTGCTGTGCTTGGACCAATTTTATTTACCTTATACATGCTTCCTTTGGGCAATATTATCAGGAAACACTCCATAAACTTTCATTGTTATGCAGATGATACTCAACTATATTTATCGATAAAACCAGAGGAGAGCAACCAACTCGGTAAAATTCAAGCATGTCTTAAAGACATAAAAACATGGATGACCTGCAACTTCTTGATGTTAAACTCAGACAAAACCGAAGTAATTTTAATCGGCCCTGAGCACCTCAGAGATCAATTATCTGGTGATGTGGTTTCTGTAGACGGCATTGCCCTAGCATCCAACACCACTGTAAAGAATCTTGGCGTTATCTTTGATCGGGACTTGTCCTTTAACTCCCACGTAAAGCAAATCTCAAGGACTGCATTCTTTCATCTACGTAATATTTCAAAAATCAGGCACATCTTGTCTCAAACAGATGCAGAAAAATTGGTTTACGCGTTCGTTACTTGAGACTGGATTACTGCAACTCCTTATTATCAGGCTGCTCTAATAAGTCTCTTAGGTCCCTCCAGTTGATCCAGAATGCTGCAGCTCGTATTCTCACTAAAACTAAGAAAAGAGATCACATCACTCCTGCACTAGCTGCTCTGCACTGGCTCGCCGTAAAATCAAGAATCACTTTTAAAATTCTTCTCTTAACCTACAAAGCCTTGATTGGTGATGCACCATCATATCTTAAGGAGCTTGTAGTACCATATTGCCCCACTAGAGAGCTACGCTCACTAAATGCGGGACTACTTGTAGTTCCTAGAGTCTTAAAAAGTAGAATGGGAGCCAGAGCCTTTAGTTATCAAGCTCCTCTTTTATGGAACCAGCTTCCACCTTCAGTCCGGGAGGCAGACACAGTCACCTCATTTAAGAGTAGACTGAAGACTTTCCTCTTTGACAGAGCTTATAGTTAGGGCTGAATCAGGTTTGCCCTGGTCCAGCCCCTTGATATGCTGCTATAGGCTTATAGCTGCCGGGGGACGTTTAGGATGCACTGAGTACCTATCTCCTCTTTTTTTCTCTCCTTAGGGATGAATTTTCATCTCTCAATCACACGTTACTAACTCTGCTTTCTCCCTGGAGTCCTTTTGACTTCACGTCTCATGGGGTCATCGGACCCTATGAGACGGCATAGATCCTATCTGCCTGATGGATCATCGAGGTCTGGGTCGTGGAATTCCTGCTCCTGACTACGCCACTGTCCTGTTGAGACTCCGCCCACTGTTGAGACTCCGCCCACTCCTCCTCCCCACCGCCATCTGCCTGATGGATCGTGGAGGTCTCCATCGTGGAATATGCCTACTATGAACTATTCATACACTCTGTCATATTCATTGAATGTATTTTAACTCTAAATCTGTCCTTCTGTACACATTACATCTATTGCATCTGTCCATCCTGGAGAGGGATCCTCCTCTGTTGCTCTCCTGAAGGTTTCTTCCCTTTTTTTCCCCCTGAAGGGTTATTTGGGAGTTTTTCCTGGTCCGATGTGAGGTTTTGGGGCAGGGATGTCTATGTGTACAGATTGTAAAGCACTTCGAGACAAATTTGTAATTTGTGAAATTGGGCTATACAAATAAACTGAATTGAATTGAATTGAATCCAAGATTTTCTAAATCGTGTGGGTCAACTAGGGAATCCTCCCTTGTATATCAATGGACAAATGGTGACACAATGTCATTAAAAAAACAGCGGATGAACATTAGAATACATCTTTGCTCAGAGAATGGACTGTGAACTTAGTCCCCCATTGCTGACATAGAAGTGTGTTTGGAGGGCATTTATTCGTGGACAGCAGGAACAATATTGGCAACCAAAAACTCTTTTAATGTATATGGGCATGTCAGCAATGTTTGAGGAGAGATTTAAACAAACATGAACTTTTCTTTGAGAGCTATACTGGAATTAAAATGCAATATATGATATATTTAATTTTTAACCTTTATTTATTTCAGGTTGTTTTTTTGTTGTTGTTGCTCAGGGTTAAGCTCTGTTTTTGAGGAACGCCCTGCTCGCACTCACAGTGACACAGCCGCGAGCTGCCCAGTACAACCACAGTCAGATCTGCTGCCGGGTGCCGAGCAACTCCACCGGAGCAAGCACTGCTCTTTAATTTTCTCCTCCCAAACATAGCCAAAAAACCCGGGGTTGATGTGCAAAAGAAAAAAAGAGAAAAGAAATGAGACGGAGAAACTCTTAACAAGTCAGTTTCCACATGGCTGCTTTCTAAGGTTTGACTGTGATTGTCTGTGTCCAACAAAGCTAGGAGAAACTGTTGGTTGGGCGGTCAGGTCAACAGGATGGGGTCACAGGGGAACAGGAAGTACCACAGAGTTTATAACCTGTTGAATGCTGTGTGTTGGTTTTCACAGTTGGGACTGGAAGATCAAAATGGGTACCAAACTTTGAGGACACTGATATCTAGAGTACATTCTACTCGGGAATGAATATATTTAATCCTACTTTTGTTTATTGTTAGCTTTCTTTTATGGTTGTGAAACATCTTTTCACAGAAAAGCACTGCAAAACGAATGCATTCTGTATTTATTTAAATATGCCTGTAAATGAAAACATGTATACAAACAATATTCCAGATACACAACATTTCTGAAGGTTGCAGTTGGCTTTTCACTGCATTCAGTTTATATTAGTTTCTGCCTTGCAGGATGAGGGGAATCAGCTGCAGGGCTGTTTGCTCAGATGGAAGAAGTTGTTTTCCAACACATTCACCCCTTGGCCATGCGAAATTCACCCAAAGACAGCTAAAACCACTCAAACAGAATACTTCCATTTACTTTCCCTGTGAAAGGGTTTTTTCTATTTCTTGGAAGTTTTTCCTGATCCGATGTGAGGTCCTGGGACAGGGTGTCGTGTGTACAGATTGTAAAGCCCTCTGAGGCAAATTAGTAATTTGTGATATTGGGCTGTACAAAATGAACTGAATTGAATTGAATACTTGAGTCTAGGAGGGAAACATAATAATTTGAATGGCAAAAGGTGACAAAGGAATGAAGAAAAAAAGGACGCTGAAATACTGTGACCGGTGAAGCAAAAGAAACACAGAATTCCCTCTTTTCCCTGTTTGTATTAAATCTAAACGTAGACATTTTAGACACAAACCAACATCCTTCAATACATCAGTTAGTCTGAGGCTCTTATTCTGAAAATCATATCCCCTGTCACTGTAACGCATCTGTCTTAGAAGGGTCAATAAATGGATTAATGGTGCGCGAGAGATCAAACTACTGCATTGTGGTACATCAGAAGTCAAAGTAGTTGGTTCTTCTACTAGTTCGCGTAGTTGGGTAGTAGTTCTTCCATAACAACAAGTGTAGCCGAACTGAGAAGCAGAAGAGGAAAAGGAAAGCGAGAGACAGGGCTCGGCAACTCCATGAGTCGCGGCACAACCGTGTTTGCCTGCGCGCGTGCTGCTCCCACTCACCCACACCACCAGCGGCGACTCCATGAAGGTGGCCAGCAACTCGGACAGAGTCACGTCCATGGTTGTTCCGACGGCCCCCCGAGTCCGTGTATCAATCACCAAGCAATCATAAATCCACCGGCAGAGTCAGTCGATATCCGCAGCGGGCTCGCGGTAGGTCACCACACGGGACAGAACAAAGCCCCCGCGAGGCATCGATCCCCCCTCCCCTCCTGCACGAGCTCTCTCTCGCTCTCTCTTTCACACCACTATTGTCTCTCGCTGTCCCGTTTCCCTAAACACTGGGTTTGAAATGAAAAGGCCTTAAATGTGAATTACAACTTTTCGAAATACTTCCATAAACGCCCGTACGCCCCGCGGTGTCATTTCCGTTAGTCTGGCGGGTAAATGTCCAGTTTATTTTCCGGCTGAAGGTGAAACACTTGATCCAAACTTCGCAGGACAGTTGTTCGCGTTTCCCAGGGATTCAAGACTCTAACCGTAAAGCGGCAAACCGGCCGTTAAATACAAAAAAGTTAAGTAAACAAAGTAGAGAAAAGTCAAATGCTCGGTATAGGCAAACAGAGAATGTTTAAAAATGTAATGTTTCCGTTGTTTGCTACATCTTTACCAAGTCTCTCTACCTCTATCCTTCTATCTCCATCAACCTGACTGACCCAGCAGCAGGGGAGGGTTGGCTGACCAATCCGCTCGCGCAAAAAGCGCGGTCACCGCCCTCTGCGATATATCAACCAATGACAGTGCAGTAATTTGGAAGTGTTTTTACTGAGCATGGCGTCACTGCCGTTTGTTACCAGTCAAAGACCTTCGATAGAACAAGATAGTAAACGTTCTCAAAAGGATGGAAGATTACAAGTTTTTAAAATTAGTGAATTTCTGTGTGTTAGGTAATCATATTGAGTGAGCTTCATTATTATATTGGCTTTTCATTTTTGGTAAAGTTTCTTAAAGCAGATTACAAATAATAACAATAACAAACAATATTTTACTAATATCATGATATTAGTGTCGGTACAATGACAACAAAAATCTTCATGCTCTATCATTTTAACTATGGTTCCTTCTATTGTTAGTTCTTACATGTCCTTGTACATGCTAGTTAGTTGAATTGTAATTGATCATCCTCAGATTTGGTTGGCAACAGTTAGTTTATCAGACGTGTGCTAACCTTCCTAACTAACAATAACCAACACCACCTACACCCAGTGGCGGCCAGCCAATAGAGGTAAAAGGTAAAAGATATAAATAAGTGATATACTTTTCAGAAATAGTTGTAGGATTACTTTTTTAAGTCCAATACCATAGTTTTTCTGAATATATTTTACAATATTTGACCATTTGAGGGATAACGTAACATAAACATCAAAAACAAAAAATAAGCTGACTTATTTTTTTAAAGGGGGAGTTTCCCCTACAAACTAACAGACAGGGGTTGGGGGTAATCCTCTTGCTCTGCATTAAGACTCTCTGACTGCTCCTCAAACAGGTTGAAAAGGAAACCGAAGATCAGCTCAGATCAAAAGGACAAAAAGGCCAAATGCAAAGTGGCAGCAACTGTTGACAAATGACTTCTGAGTGTGTATTGTACTTTTTATGTGAACACTTACACTTGATATGAATGTTTCTGGTTTTACTTTGCAGAGTACAGCATTCAGTAAACCTGCTCCTTTACAGAGGAGTGGAGTGAGAGGTGTTAATGCTGATCTCAGAGCAGCATGATAGCAGACCGTGTGGAAGAGTACAGAGTGGATCCGATCTGGAAATCACACCACAGTGGGCTTTTGATGTCGGCATGATCACACAGGCTTCATGTCCAGAACCAGACCAAACATGTCGCCCACACAAGCCGAGCGAAATAAAGAGGAAAGCAAAGCAGCGTCATTTTGGAAAAACAAAAAGGGGTTTTGTTTTTGTTTTGTTGCTGAAGTGGTGAATCCGGGAGACGAAACGGCAGTGGACTTTGTTCCACCTCAGAGATCCTGCGTGGTAATAATAATACTCCGTAGAACAGTGCCCCCTTGTAGCTCATTTATTCTACTACACCTGACCTCCGACAGAGAGCCAGCAGGAGATGGATGGATGTAAGCTTCCGTGTAATAAAACAGTCATAGTTTTCATGAATCTTTCAACTTTTAAAATAATGGGTTTCTATTTTACATTCACTTAAGAAGTATTTAAATGGTGGTAAAAATAAGTTATAGAAAAAATAATGATACTTTGTACCATCCATTCCTGACTGTAATGTGTAATATATTTCGTTACAATCTGAAAATCTGAACTCATACTGAGTGTATGAAAGTACTTATGGAACACTACGAGGGACAACATTCTTCAACTCAAAGGCTCTCTTTCCAGCTTGCTCTTCAGGGGTGTCACATTTCATGACCTTCAACGGCATATTAGGAACTGCAGAACATCAGTAATGTGATGACCACTTGGTGTTCCTAACTGAGGTCATGTGATGACCCCTTGGTGTTGGTGAGTGGACATTTTAAATATGATTTTCTTGTCACATACACTGTAATAATCTGCTGTAGAAAATGTTAGCCAAAATCTAACTGTTGTAGCATGCTCACAAAATAAACAGTCGAATACTGTAATATTACATGTATTTTAATGCTTTTTAGAGGCAATAACACTGTACATCAACAGCAGCATTTATCAGAAGGTCACACATCCTTGTTCTTCCTCTGTGGAATCAAACTAAGAGGCAAGTCATATCTTGTTGAGAATAAATGATATTCAGGCATTCGGTCACCATGGTAGCGCTGGCTCAGCACTGTGGAGCTCCTGGCGCTTTGCAGGACTACTGGATTAGGAAACCTGTCTGATACAGACTATATTTGGTCTACATTGGATACTACTACATTTATACATTATAAAATTGATATCCAGGTGTGAACATTTTACAAGTGAAGCCTGATGTTCCCTTTGACGCAAATAAAAAGGCATTCAGCTTTTTCATGAAACACTAAATCAGGACTAGGGATCGGTCGATACCCAAACACAGGTCTCAGTATCGGATGTTGGATCGGTGCGTGCCCAGATGGATTCTTGAATTTGAAAGGAAAAAGAGGAAACCACTGCTGTTGATAGAAGCTTTTTACTCGCATTTGAAGCCAAATTCCATTACAGATTTTTATCCAGCTGGCTCTCATTTATTTGAGTTACTTTCAAATGTTAGTCACTTGAGACCCTTTTCTGTGAAAAATATTTACACGAAGAAACCTAAAAACAAACATAAAGAAACACAAAGTCAGACGTCTTCTATCATCTATTTATTTATTTGTTGTGAATATTCATAAAAAAAGCAGATTTACTCAGGAAGAAGTGATGTCTGATAAACAACAAGTGGTATCAATTAACTTTACATTCAATACAGTTAATTCTGCTAAACTCCGCCCTCTCCTCCTCCTGGACCAATGGCAGTTGAGGCAAAAGGTGAAACCTGCAATCCTATTGGTGCATTCTGGACTTCATAAATCTATTTTTCAATATTACAAATATATAAATGCTCAAGCCAGTGATGAGTGATAGTTCGTCAGGTCTATTTCAGGTCATAATAATACTTTGCTGTCTTCAAAGACAAGACACACAGATCCATTCACACGCACACAAAATATATCCATTCACACTAAATATATACTAACTTCAGCATCACGACTATAAACTACAACGTTCACGTTTCCTGTACCCACTCAGACATCGGATGTGATCAGACGGAACGAGTCAGCAGACGGTCGGTCAGAGAGGAAATATCAAGTGCTGCGTCTTAATTAAGTGTTTATGGCAATAGTTTGCATTTGACCAGTCAGTCAGAGGTCAGTCAGGGCGGAGAAGGCTGCAGCTTCAGGCCACACGTGGAAAGACTTCCGGGGGAAGTCGGCGTCTAATGCACTGTTGTGGTGTGTACGTACACAACTGTGTGTCCTCCACAGCAATAACGGCTCGGCGGTGATTTAAATTAGCACTTTATGAATCTGAGCTTGTGTGTGTGACTTTTCACGACTCACCCGGGGCAACTCATCTCATTACCGAGTACAAACACGTCTGAACACAGAATCAGATTTGTTTTTGTCGTTTTACACAGATTCTCGGCTCTGCAAAAAGATAAAATAATTGTGACTGTGATATCTTAAATATTTTAAATCATAATGGTTGAAATGAGGACAGAGTGAAGGCAAAGGGTGCGTAATAAAAGAGAAAGAGCTCTGAGAGGAGAGAAGAGAAAGATGAAAAAAAGAAAAAAAAGGAAACAGTGCCTTTTCCAGGTCCATATTTTGGTCTCACTGAGAACTGATGAGGAGAAAGATGATGAAGGTCACAGCTGGACACAAACTTCTGTTTCCTCCAGACACACAAGCTTAGTGCCAACAGGTCCAGACATTCTACGACCTGTACTCTGCAGTACAACACAGTCGTATTAAGAGATGTCATGAGAATAAAGCTGGAATTACAAGAAGTCACATTTTAACAATACATCAATAATTCTATGATAATAATTGTAGAAAAGGACATGCAGTCCAAGCCTCGTCAACTAAGACTAGTACAGTGTCAGGATTCACCAACACACCTGGACGCAAACTTAATTTGCAAAACAATAACTACATGTTCTCTGTAATAGTATTACTTTGTTCTGGATATTACATTTTTCTCGTGAAATCCCAACTTTATGTGTAGGATCTTTTTCAAATGATCATCCAACTGTAGGTGTTACTATTACAACTTATATCTTGCCAATTGTCTTGACCTTTTCTTGTGAAATTAGAAATTGATCTAAAAACATTAGGACTTTTTCTCCTAAAACTACATTATCATATAATAAGATGGTTGTTTTTTCCATTTATATCCTAATATTAAGAAAAATAACAACTTTAGGTTGTAATATTGTGATGATTCCCCATGAAACTACAACTTCATCTCATATCATTCCAACTCTCAAAAGACGTGTCCTCTCCTGGCGGTGCCCCCAATACCCAACGTCCACTGTGTTGGACCGCTAGAAACGTGTACTCCAGTGTGACGTGTGTGTGTGTGTGTGTGTGTATGTGTGTGTGTATTCTCAGCGCAGCCAGGAGCAGGGCACCCACTGGGGCTCAGTTTCGAGTTTGTTGATGAGTCGTAGCAGCTCGTTGAAGGCTTTGTCCTGGTCCGTGTTGACAATGATGGCGTCAAACAGGTGACCGCAGCTCTGCTCCATCTCCCGTGCTTTCTCAATGACGTCTCGCAGCTCTTCGGGCTGTCGGCCAAACACACACACACACGTAAACACCGGTGATGTGTAAAAAGGCAGAGAACCCAGAGAAGGGGCATGTTAATGAATACCTTTGGGTTCTTGTTGTCTTTAGCCAATAGGGCTCTGAGTCTTTCCTGGGAGGGCGGAGCTATGAAGATGATGTAAGGCTTCAAGTCTGAACTCCTGAGCACCTTAAGAGCCTAACACACACACACACACACACACACACACTTAACCTCAAACCTTTTAGCTAGTGTTCTGCAGTGGGTGTGTGGGTGTGTGTGTGTGTGTGTGGGTGTGGGTGTGTGGGTGGGTGTGTTCTCACCTGTGTGTGCAGACAGAGCACACAGATCTTTCCAGTGTTGATGACCTGTCTCACTGAGTCCGTGCTTGTCCCGTAGAGGTTCTTCTCAAAGTCACCGGACTCTATCAGCTTCCCTGGGAACAGAACGCAGAAGGGGAATGTCATTCGAGCCGATGCCATGTCCTTTTCTTCGCACGAGGACGGGACGCCGGCGGCGTTATTCTGACAGTTTTACGCCCTCTGTAGCGCCGGGTGTTACGCTCGTTATCACCCGGCATGTTGGAACATTTCATTTGCTTAATCCAGTCCGGAAATGATGCCATTTTTCACTCGCTCACTTTGGCTTATGACACCGTGACAATCCATTGTCATGGATACATTTTGGATCCTACCACACCGTGGAAGAGAACTTCCTGTTTGCACTGTGACCATGGAAGGGCGGACAGTGTCTGTGGGCGTGTCCTCATAAGCAAATGGAGGAAGTTACGCCGCATGCACCCTTGCATCAATCCGAGGCTGAGGGTTTGCCGCATCATTTAATTAATGTGCAGACACACACACACAATCGGTCGCCAGCTAGTTTTTTGCAACCAGAAGGGACTTAGACAACTGAATGCTAAATGTGACATGTTATGTGACATGTTAATCACCTTGTAGCCCCGCCCTAAAGCATAACCTCCTTTATGGTCAATGTGACTATCATTTACTAAATGAACATCATGCTGTATTGAAGAAGACTTGAAACTAGAGATTGAGACACAAACTTATGTTTACTGAGGGAATAAAGAGCGAATGGAGACAACTTTATGCGGTAACCTATCAATTAGTATGCCGTGAAGGCTTTCGAGCTCCCACCATTCACCTGTAAAGCACTTTTACTAAGTCTCGACTCATAAATGTCCTCTAAACAGTCTGAGCTTGATCGCTTCGGAGTAATATTTTGTCATTTGTGAATGAGTGAAATTGAGTCCACCCGTGATGGAGCTGGTACAGAACAAGCAGAGTCTGTGACTCTAAATAATCCATTTACAGAGTATCTAATAACATGAAACTCTACCTGCTGCCAGTTCTGCCTCAAAGGTCTGACGAGACACAAAGTGGTAATCTCGACCACTCAGCTCGCAATCCCGACGACTCCTCGTGGTGTCTACAGACAGACACACACACACACACACAGGTTAGTATATCCACAAACACATAAAAGCGTGTGTACAGTGTTTACAGTGTGTGTGTGTGTGTGTGTGTTAGCCTTACGGGGTACAGCTCCAGCAAAGCGTTCTGGTTGACTGTTGAGCAGTCTCTGTCTAAGCTCCACCTGTCCGCAGCTGGTTGGACCAATCAGTGCAATCGGCCGCTTCCTATTGGCCGGCTGGTGGTACAAAGCCATCTCCTCATAGGTGAGTATCTCCTCATTGTCAACGTCTGGGCAAATGGACAGAAAGAACTGAATGAGAACGTTATGATGGCGTCCGGAGGGAGAAACTAGAAGAGGTTAGGAGCAGAAACGGTTTCTATCACAGAAAATAGGAAACGATGACTAACATGATGTATCCAAGATAAACTGATGGAGATGTAAGCCAGCAAGTCAGCAGCGAACAATTTAAACTCTGTGAATGGTGATGTTTTAACAAATTAGAAAGTGTAGACTGTCCACTTTCTCTCATAAGCAGAGAAAATACTTGCAGGTGTCCAACTGATCTCTATACTGGAGCATTAACTGGTTATTACTTCATTTATAACTATGTGTATATGATTTTGTAGAAACTAATCAACACAAACACTAAAATAAGAATTTGGATAATTATTTTGTCCATTGCAGTGATATTTGTGATATCTACGATGGCATTTTAGGGCCCCCCCTCCCGTTAAACAATGCGTTAACTTGAGCCACCGAGTGCAAAGCATATAAATTGCATTAGTATTTATTTAGATTCATAAAAAAACAAAAATTGTGAAAATGAATCATTCAAACTTTCTTTTTTCACAGCCTTACCATCCATTACTACATTTAGGACACATAAGAGTAGTGCCCCGGTTACATTAAAAGAGATTGGAGCGTCACAAAGAGACAGGAAGTCCTACCATCGGTCCTGTGGATGTTGTACAGCAGCTTCTTTCTCTTCCTCTTGTTCTTCTTCGCGCACCACAGCTTCCCTGAAAACGAGCACGCAACTTTACACACACCTTTAAGTCAACAGTAATACGTGTCTAAAGCAACTATTTGAGTTTGATTTTTGGAATGTATGTTATGTGTGGTGGTGGGGAATAGTTTCCTGTCTGGTAGCTAACTGGAGAATTGGGCACCAACAAACTCTAATGAATCAGGAATGCATCCTGTGGTCCGGCTGGACATCAATCCAGTTATTAAACAAATGATACAACTACTATATACACTAAAACGACTGGATTGGTCAGTCATCAGGTTACGGTGTAAGCGAGAAGAGCAACGGACTAGTCTTCTCTGGCTCCTTCTCTTCTTCTATGGTCTGTTTCATGGCTTCTCTCTGCTGCTGGAAACTCTTCCCTGTGGAGGAAAAGAGAATATGAGAGCAAACAAACAGCAGCCAGATGAGAGTTTGACTAAGTAACCTTCAAATGCTCTCATAAAAACACTCAAGACAAAAACAACAACAACCACAACAACAAACCAGACAGACAGATGAAAGTACCTGGCACCAGTCCGGCTAGAGGCTGGTTGTCCTCGTCTCCGTCCCTGTACGCCTGCCACCAGTTGGGGTCCGACTGGCTGATGATGTGGAGAATATCTCCTTTCTGGAAGGACAGGCCGAGCTCTCTGCACGGCACGTAGGGGTCATCTGAGGGGTCATAGTCGAAATGGGCCTTCACGTGGACCTGGAGGAGCGAGAGAGAAGGCCAGAGGACATTTTCACAACTCACTCCTGTCGACACCTTTTTAAATGTGCTCCACCTCGAGCCCTCGGGGTGTTTCACGACTCGCCACTCACCACAGACTCTTTGACGGGAGGAGGTTTGCTCTGAGTGCTGGGAATAAGCACGAAGGTCAGCAGGCCGTGCATGTCCGCCTGACACACACACACAATTTATTAGCCATTATAAACTATGCTTTGCATTAAACCTTTACATGACGTTTGCTGTTGAGCTCCATTTAATGAAAGTACCAGAGAATTACAGCCAAAGTAAACTATTCAACAACAAAAATCATCTCGACACAAATCAGCGGGATGGAGGTAGAATGTTAAATGTTCATATGACATTTTAGAAAAAGCTGAATATGCATGTAAACGTGTGTATTTTGTAAAGATAATGTAACTACTGAAAGTGAAACCACTTTTTTTTAACCTTGATTTAGCCAGGATGATCATCTCTACAAGGTGGTCCTGGCATAAAGGTTTCACCATAAATAAAAAAAACACAGATAAGTGGCCATTTTAAAACCAACCAGCAGAAGTCAAAGAATGTTCCTTCTTCACACTAATGTATTCCATGAATCACTCTGGTGTTACCACCCAGTGAAGGTCAAGGAACTGTGGGAACAATGTCCACGCACTTTATAAAAAGGGACAGAGCAGACTCTTTCTGCTGAGGTGACTGAGGTCCTTTGGAGTGCAGAGAGCACTCCTGAAGACCTTCTTCGACTCTGTGGTGGCATCAGCCATCTTTTATAGAGTGGTCTTCTGGAGCAGCAGCATGGCAGCGGCTGACAGGAAGAGGCTAAACAAGCTGCTAAAGAAGGCCAGCAGCGTGCTGGGGTGTCCTCTGGATACTGTGGAGGTGGTGGGGGATGGGAGGATGATGGCAAAGCTCTCGTCCCTGATGAACCACGCCTCCCACCTCATGCATGACACTCTCTCAGCTCTGCTCAGCTCCTTCAGCCACCGGCTGATTCCTCCCCGGTGTCTGAGGGAGAGGTACCACAGGTCCTTCCTTCCTGTTGCTGTCAGGCTGCACAACACACTGCAGTAGATCGCTGGAGATCCTGGCAAACTCAGCACTTTACTCAGCACTTTATTTCCCTCCTGTATATTTAGTATTTAGTTTTTTTAGTATTGTGTTTTTGTGTTTTATATTTATTTTCATTGATGCTCTGATGTGCACCGCAGCTGTGATTTTTTAAATATCTCCACTGTGGGACAAATAAAGGAATATCATATCATATGTGGACAAACTTACCAGTATGTCAAAGACTTGGTTGACATCTTTCCCTCTGATCTCTATGCTGTTGATCTCCAGTATTTCATCTCCTTCAGATAGAAGTCCACTTCGCTCGGCTGCTCCCCCTCGAACGATGCGACTGATCACTACACTGTCCATCTCATTACGCACAGTCGCCCCCTAGAGGAGACACGCACAGAAACAGTGGAATGTTTGAGCTGCGGCAAAAAGAAGAAGTTAAATATAAAAAATCCTGTGGCACACCAAGACCAAAAAAGTTAGAGAAAGTTACATTATAGCATAACTCTGCACTTTAGCTACTTCGTTAACCGCGTCAGGGCCGAGCATCTCGTTCACAATGGCTTTGCAGGCAGGTAGTAGTAACACCTCTTGCACAGGGTGAGGGCTTTTTCATTTGGTCACCAGTTCAGCTACTCAGTAGCTTTGAGAGCTTTCTCAGACACATTTGTGGATTTCTTCATAAAAGTGTTCTTAGTTTGTGTGCACAAGCAAACAAAATAGTCCGTGTTGTTGTTGTTGTTGTTCTGTGACGGGTGTTTCGTCTCGTTTGGGATCATGACGCTGTTGATAGCTTTTTCCCATACACCAAGCATAACGATAGCGGTGCAGTCGATCCCCGGGGGAAGTGAATCCAAACGAAACATAACTTTCGCTAGTTTTTCTTTTTACCACCAGTCGTACTGGACTTTCCATCCGGGTTAGACGGTTGCCCAGAGCCCAGTTCCGAGTCTGCATTTTTCTTTTTGAAATATTTCTTCAATCGCCGTTCTTCACCACAACGTCTCATTCCTATTGGCACGGAAGAGCATTTGATAGGCCAGACCCTCAACAATGGCAAATTATTTGCGGCAACTAAATTGGACATTTTCACAAGGCACACCGGACGATCTCTCACAGCACACTGGTGTTGAAATGTACGTAATGTACATTGAGCCCAGCAAAGAAAAGGCTGGTACTTTACAGAAGAGAATCAGAGATTCTACTGAATTAAATCACATTATATGCTTTACGGAGAGCAAAAAGGCAGAATATTCATAAAGTATTTGCATGTGTTATCTTCAGTTCCTACTACTGGGTTTAGTTGGGGAATTATTTTAATGAGTGCAATTAAAGCAATAAAAGACCCCAGTAGTCTTACCAGCGGTATGTCCTGGGCTTTCTCGATGCGGACTATCTTCACAGTCTCTCCTCCCCACTGGGTCAGCGTCTCTCCCTCGGAGGGCAGCGGCTCAGGCTGCATCTCTGTCTCCGCTATGCTGTCATGGGCCAGGAGCAATGACTGCACAACACACACACACACACACATCAACAACAGGAGTGGAGCAATAATTCTCTGGTATCTTTGTTAATGAACCACCTGCGTGTCTCTACCTGGATGTGTGAGTCTGACAGCAGGCTGTGGAGTTCCAACCCCTCTTTGTTCTGGCTCGACTGGATGAGACTCCTGGTCTGGAACCGTGGTGACAAAAAAACATCGTTGGAATCATCACAAGCGTATTATGTTGGCATATTATCAACGCAGCAAGTGCATGTATGAACATAACAGTGAATTTGCAGTGGAGAACAATGTACTTGATGGAGCCAAGGCTCGTTTAAAATGTGACAAGAACCATCTTTGCTCTAAATGATATACAGGACTGTCTCAGAAAATTAGAATATTGTGATAAAGTTCTTTATTTTCTGTAATGCAATTCAAAAAACAAAAATGTCATGCATTCTGGATTCATTACAAATCAACTGAAATATTGCAAGCCTTTTATTCTTTTAATATTGCTGATTATGGTTTACAGCTTAAGAAAACTCTAAAATCCTATCTCATAACATTTTAATATTTCCTCAGACCAAGTAAAAAAAAAGATTTATAACAGCTGAGTGTTTGTCAAGGCTCAGGAAACCCTTGCAGGTGTTTGAGTTAATTAGACAATTCAAGTGATTTGTTTAATACCCTACTAGTATACTTTTTCATGATATTCTAATATTTAGAGATAGGATATTTGAGTTTTCTTAAGCTGTAAGCCATAATCAGCAATATTAAAAGAATAAAAGGCTTGCAATATTTCAGTTGATTTGTAATGAATCCAGAATGCATGACATTTTTGTTTTTTGAATTGCATTACAGAAAATAAAGAACTTCATCACAATATTCTAATTTTCTGAGACAGTCCTGTATGTGCTGCTATCTAAAAGAAAGAAGCTCATGCGTTTCTACTTTTTTAGTTCTTGAGAAAGGTCCCCGTCGGACTCACGATGTGTTCCTGAAGCGGAGACCGGTTCTCACAATGATGAATCCCATGATCCTCATAATGTGAAAACATAGTTGATCCTAATTAGCAGTTAAACGCCCTGCTAGTCCCCATAAAATGTCTATGTGTGCACATGTAGAAATTTAAAACAAAAAAGTTGAGAATGAAGTCAAGAAAGCGCCAAAACAAAAGTCTAAAGAGGGTTGGAGCACTGGACTTCAAATGGTTTTAAAAATATTTCAAACTATTCTTCCGAACAGAAATTCTGTGAAAAATGTGTCAAATTTTGTAAAATGGGTAAGAATGGAAAAATAGTTCCAATCGGCACCTAATATGAAGTCAAGCTAAGAAGAGAAAAGCTAGTATGTATTTAGAGCCAGTTTATATTTTCTCTTCACTTCTTTTCCACTTCGTTATCAGTGACAAAGGAGCATGTTTCTGGCAGTGCCGCATGGAAGCTGAAAGCTTTTCCTGTTTTAAAGCCAAATGCGGGGCGGAGATGCCAACATGGAGCAGAAATAATGCGCTGCTCTTTAATGAGATTCCACTGAAATGAGCCATGAATAGCTCCGACAGCTAGCCGACTCTTCTCCTTGGCAGAGAATAAAATTGTCCCCTTCCCTTGAACTGGTTGTCTTCGACCTGATGTCACGAGCAGAGCCAACTTCACAGACTTAAAGCATGTCGGTCCCTCCGACGGCTTCGATTCTCTCCTTCTGATGAATCATCAAGTCTGAGCTCAAACTGACCACCGCAGCATTCATTATGAAAGGGCTGTCGTTTTAAAATGTGATTGCAACATGAAAGACTTGGCTGACAAAAATGTGTGTGTGTGTGAGTGTGTGAGTGTGCACAGCTCTAATTGATGCTGAACAGAGCTGCTCTGTCTCCAACCTCGTTATCACGGCATACACTCGCTGACCTGGACTGTGTTTGCGTGTGTGTGTTCTGTCTGAAGAACATGATGCAACAACAATTGTCGCTTTTCGAAAATGTGAAATGCAGTAAGCGGTGACGTACCTCCAAGGCCAGCTGAAGAGCCTGGTGTGTGTGTGGGTACGGAGGAGAGGGTCGGTGCATGCTGGTGGCCACGGCATTATGGATCTTCAGCGCTGACTGGAAGTCAGACTGAAGGAGAACCAAAAAAAATACATGGTGAGTATCTGCAAGTCCCCCTTCTCACATTATTTAAAAGGCAAATCAAAGTGTAATGAAATGATTATGTTAGTTACTGTACGTCACAGAGATTCAGTTTATATACTTTTAATCAAAGTTTTTTATTTGGGACTTTCTAAGTAAAACCTCTTTCGTTAGTTCACAGAGCGAGCTGACATTGGTGTGCGCTTCTGGCCATAATTTTGAGGCACTAGTCGACCCATTCAGTCAGTACTCTGAAAGCGTAAAAGAATCGGTCCACGAGAAGAGAGACGCGAGGAACAGCAAGCAAACGACGTAAGTCTAATTGTACGTCTAGTCGATCTCTCCATTTCCAGAACATTTCCAGAATGAAGCGATCGGTGTAACGACAGTTGGCCATCGTTGATTTGTTTCACGTTACATAACAACGGCTCGTATATCAGCCTGTATATTTATGTCAGTTATTAGTCATAACAATTACAATGCCAATGTTATACATCAATCTTCAAAGCTCTGACATTTTTTTCCTTCTGTACAGCTCTCGTCGATACGATTCCATGTGTCCAGTAGACTACGCACCCTATACCCTGACTATACAACAAACAGGCGTGAGGAAATGTAAAGAGCTTTTCATCTGGTGTTTGATGAGTCAACAATATTCAGTGCCGCAAACTTCACCCCAACAGGACAATTTGGAGAGGAGGCAGGGAACCAAAACTAGTTACCTTTACTTGAAATACATGTCAAATGTCCCTGCAGCCACAAAGAGCCATTCAGAGCTTTCTGATGCTGACAATTGCTACAACATTCCAGGAGAAACACTTAATTATTTCTTAGCCTGGGGCATGAAAATAGCCAACTTATGTAATATTTAATACTGACACAAAAGAGTCCATAGCCTCTGTTCCAAAAAGATTTAAATTGTCTATATGTAGCCTCCGGTCCCGCCCCCCCTCCCCATCACAAATCTTGCTAGGCCCTTGTCATCATGGATGCTCCAGCTGAGACCACACCGCTCTGTCTTTGTAAAGTCCTTCTACGTCATAAAAATACCACAATTACTTATTGACTCGGGGCTCTCTCCATACAGCTGCCTTCATGTTACCTTGTTTAGTAGAGCATAAACCAGCTCCACGTCATTCTGGCTCTGCTGGTCAGACAGGCAGCCCCTGACCTGCTTCAGTGACAACAGCAGCTCCTCCAACTCTGCAGGAAAACACACACACACACACTCTCATTAAGGACCATTGACTTTTACATAGCGTCCTACAGAAGGGAAAAGACGACAATTGGCTCGATTTTACAGATTCACTTTGGACAGCCTGCTTGTCCTGGCTTCAGATTGATGTGTGTGTGTGTGTGTGTGTGTGAGAGAGAGGTTGCATCTTGTTTCTAAGTCAAGAGCGCACATCTTGGCTTCCTGTTTGTGTGACGGTGTGTTAACACTACTACCCGAAACAGAGTTTTAATTAAGTCGCCCTCAAGAGCCTTTTGTGTCCTTCTCTCCCTCCCTAAGGAATTCTCCTCCCTAACGGCAGACATTCCTCTCCCTCGCAGAAAGCGTTCTCTCCCTCTCTCGCTCTCTCCCTCCATCTTTCTCTCTCCCACTCTTATTTCCCCCCCTCCAGTTCTTATTATTAATCATTTACATTTTTAAAGATTTAAATGATCATTAAGGTTTAAGCACCCTTCTCACCGTTGCCTCTTTATTATTTCCTTACCTCTCTGAGAGACTCGTTACATCAGTGATCTGTAATTATACTCTCCTGTGTGTGTGTGTGTGTGTCTTTACCCAGCAGTGCGTGCGTGTGCTGGCTGCCGAGAGCCGGCTGCTGCGATGTGTGCGAGTCTTTCAGGAATGTGGGGTTGTCGATGCCGATGTGGGGATGCTGGGAGAGCTTCCGGAGTCTGAGCGAGGCGTTCAGGTCCAGCTGCCGACCCTCCTCCTCTCTGCGGCGACGGAGATCCTCCTGACGCACATACGGACACACAAATGCATCACGGATGGAAATGTGATTGTGGTGTTTTAAAAAGGCGGTCACTTCTCCACTGATCTCTTGTACCGTGCAGCCTCTCGGCTTTGATGCACTCACTGTTTACATCATACTGCCAAAGTCCAATAATAAGTCCAATAATAATTGGTTAACAAACCGTTTAACAAAAGTGCCCAATGACAGAATTACCTTGTTTAACATTTAAAAATAGAAGAACCTAGGACAATGCATCTTTGTATTATATAAAGGGCACTCTTCTGTATCACTTTTGATGAAAGTAAATTATGTGAACAGTCGTTTTGTACATTACACACTCCAGCTGAAACCTGGGAGGACCTTAAAACAACCAACCAATATTTGTTCGCATTCTATTCATTTAGAAACACGGTAATCTTCAGATTTTGCTTGGGGCGTCATATCTAAAACTATTTAGAACAAGTACGAGAGAAAATGATCACAATTCAAATTGCCAACGCAATCCTTTCCTTAAATCTTTCCACACAACATTGTTGTTTGTAGAGATGTTCACTGTGTGAGATTTGGTGATACATATATGTGTATGTGTGTGTGTTCTTGGAGTGACTTGGCTGAGAGACATTGGCAGACTACTCGTCCTTGAAGGAGGAGGAGGCCCCAGAGATCAGTTCCTTGTTCCTTCTGACAGCACCGCCAATGCTTGCTTATGTAAATATGGATTCATGAATGAACATGTGGCTGGAACCATTCGCAGTCACACAGCAGTAAAGGTTGGCTCGGTCTTTTTTCATGTGTGCAGATGATGACATAGGCTATCCAATGAGATTAATAGTATGGATGGTATTTCAAGGAAATGGGCATTCACAAGGGACAGATATGCTACTGTGTTGTGATTATGGGAAATGTAGGAACAAGCTTTACATACATTGTACCGAAAGTCAGGATGTATATGTCTCTATTGCAACTACTCCGACCAATCACTTTATGAGTTGCGAATGCCCAAATTTACGGAATTGTAACAGTAAGTTGTTCTTTCTCTTTACCATGTTTACAGGTGTGCATGGAAAAAATGGCCGATGTGCCACGATTGGTCTACTGCACAGCACCGGAGTCATGGGCAGGCAATTTCTTTATGATTTGTGGGGTAGTTAACGTTCTTACAATTGATCAAATCTTATAAGTGTCTGGTTTCTAAAATCCTAAACTGCAAAGTAACTTCAGTTATTTTATTCTGAAATGTAGGGCATTCAAAGTGTAAATGAGCATACTTCAGTAAAGTACAAGGCAACACAGACTACATCATCTGAGTAAAGGTACTTGGTTACATTCCAGAGCTGTTAACTCTTTTGATACATACTAGTGGGCACACAGGTCTTTTATTTCTACTCTATTTGTCTGTTCCCATTCCAGGTGTGTACAGCCTTTGTTGATTTTAAATGCACATTATACATGTGTGTGAGAGTGTGTGAGAGTGTGAGAGTGTGTGAGAGCATACCTGGTGCTGTCGTATCCTCTCCAGCTGTGCGGACCGTCGGACCGGCAGCGTTCGACTACCCAGCTCACCCGGACAGTCGATAGCCATCTCCCGGTGCTGCTGTCCTCCCCTCAGTTCTTCATCACATCCTCCTCCTCCTCCCCCCTCCTCCTCCTCCTCCTCTGTGACATGGCCGTTCAGATGGGAGGTCGTCATCCCTAGGAGTGGCCGTGGGTGGATTGCGGGGATGTTGCGGTATGTGTCTCTAAATACCAGGCGGGTCTAGGAGGGCAGCTCGGTAAACAGGGCGGCCATGACACCTTCACCATGTGGAGAAAGCAGAAAATGGTGTCATTAATCCAGTTGCGGACATTCCCAACATTCCTCAAGTATGGATTAGAAGTCCGCTGCATAACATGAGGGGGTTTCCTTATATCCAGAAGGCAGCGAGTGGCCTTCACACTACCAGACCCAGAACTATCAGGTATCCATTTACCCGGGATGTAAACAGACTGGTATGACTGGTCAAACACAGAAGGAATGCGTGTTTAAACAAACCACACAACTAACTGGAGGACTGACTGAGCCAATAAATAATTAACTTGTTAACAGCGTTATCAATTTACTAGCTGGTAAATACTAAAATGACTCAAATGAGATCTGGGAGACACGAGCAGGTCGACGCTCGGACAGTTTACAGAGAAACAAGACGAAAGTTGAGCCTGATTATTTTAACCGCCTGATTTAGAAGCAACACTTTTTGCTTTGATCCCAGATCTCAGGACTCAACTTGAGTATAATGTAAAAATAGGTCACAATGACGCAACATGTACTTGTCAGCAAGGCAGATCATACACACAGAATCTGTAATCAGTAATCGTCAAAGTCACAATATCGGAACACTTAGTGAGTTAACAGTAAAAAATAAATGTTTTAAAGACACAAATAATCTGCTTTATCAGGACTGTGTTGGTGTGGTTAGAGCCTGGAAACACAAGGACACAACCAGGTGGCACCGCATTTTGTTTAAAAAGTTGCTGAGTATGTATCACAGAGAGCAAAGAGAAAGACGGAAACTTTCTCATTGGAAATAACCAAAACATGTGTAGCTTTTGGTGGAAAGCGTTGTATTCTTGTATGATGAGTAGTTCAAATTGAGTTCCAGGGCCTACAAGTCCAACAACATTATTTTTTTCATTTGCAATGAATCTTTCTATTAATTTTTTCCACTAATTTATGCATCCACACAGGTGATTTCACTCATTTTATTCCCGAAGGCTAAAACCACAACCAAAGAATGTCAAAGTTGTGATCAAATAGAATCATCTTTTAAACGGCCACCGTATACTGGTTCACCTGCTGGTTTGTAAAGTGACTGGATGAGACTAGTGACTGCTCCATCAGAACCCGACATGGTGCTAAGAGTGGATGGAGCAAGAGAGGTGGGGGTGAGATAAAAAGGTGAGACAGATGGATACCTTATCTTTCCCTGCCACAATAACAACAGCATGTTGATGTGCTATCTCTTACCAGCAGGACTGTTTGTCACACACACACACACACACACACAGCCAGTCCTGGGAAAAAATTCCACAAATGGGGGATGGGGGAGTGTGTGTGTGTGTGTGTGTGTGTGTGTGTCCTCAATTTCAGCATGTTCTCACTGACCAGAAGGAAGCCTTGAAATGTTGGGACCAATCCGGTCATCCAGTGTTGTGTAATAAAGGATATCCGTAGGGTTTACGTATTTGGTATGTTAAACTAGAATATGACGTTTTCATCCATTCTCCATTTTAAGCAGACATCAACCGTGACACATATCAGAATAAACATGCTTGCACACACTATTGTTTTCCAAGGCCAAAGCTTTTCTCTGGACACAGACAAATATGTCAGCAAAGAAGTCGTGGAACGATCCTACGGAAATCCATGTTTATCGTTATTGCTTTCACTGAAATGATAGATTATCAGCTTTTTATTAGAAATGAAACTTAGTTCAGTCTATCTTCCATGTCTCAGCCAAAAATGTGTTTTAATAAATGAAAATAAAAATAAAAACACGTAATACAATAATACAGTCCAAAATGACTAGATATTAAAGTCTGTGCCCTGAAATGCTTTTCACTCTTCTCAGTCTTAAAATTTCAAGTTCATATGGAGGTCAAAAGAGAAACATTTTCAACCCGCCTCTCCAAAACAGGTTTGACCAAGTAAAACCTAAAATGCAGACACACTGCACTCCATCACATTCAAAGGACATAGAACATTCTGTTATGCTGGTTTTGCACATTATAATAATGCACCGCTACCATAAGCACAACCCGTATTCCTACTAAAACCAAAGTGCTCTCTTCCAAGTACAATTTATAACTCTCACATTACACATAATTGTATATTTGTAAATATACATGAGGTGTGTGTGTATGAGTGACAACCCAACCTTAAACAGACCAATCATTTAAAATGAGGAGAATCGTTCGTCAAGAACAATGCTGTGGTGAAACTTGTCCCCGGTCCTGAAAGGCCCAGCACAGGTTAGATATCTACCAGGGCTTTAGACTGTCTATTTATATTTTGTTGAACTTCCTTTTGTGCTACTTTTATACAGTTTGTCCGATTTCATTGTATCATTGTGCAATCCTAGACCGGTTGACAGACAGACACTGTATGTATTGTATAATGACAATAACAAATCCTTGAATGAGGCTTCTGTCTGAGAGCTGGTGATGGAGGCCTGGATGGTCAGTATCTGATGCTCAGACATCAGTGAGGTAAGTGCTCCTCGAACAACAAATATGAACCGGCTCCCGTCACTGTGAGGGATTCAACACACGGTAGGGATGAAAATGAGGCTGTTGAAACTCATTCAGGGGCCTGAAGCAAGGAAAACAAAGGACTGGAAATCAGCCCTGATGGATTACAAGCTACAAAAAAGGATACAAACCGCCTGGGAGAAGCATGTGATGGTAACCACATGAAACAGGACATGGACCGTAACCATGGGTCAGCTACTGGTTAGCATCTAATTAACATTAGCTTCCAGGGTGTCCAATTCAAGATTTTCTTTTAATGCTTCTCTGGCGGGTTAAGGTTAGGGCAATTTAAGTTACATTTGAAAACCAAAATATAAGTAAAAAAACAGTTGGTAAACAACAGTTCAGAGTGAAAATGCATTGCGTCATGGAGCGGCGACGTTCATTAAAACAAACTCATTGTCCTGGCACAAAGCTCCCACACAGCCGTGACTCATGAACACAGGTGTTTACTTTGGTTTGCTCATCAGACCTCTCCTCAGCCTTGCAACATTAGGTTTGATATTCATCGCCCTAACTCTCACCCTTACATATTAGTTTGTTGCACCTTTATCGGCTTTATGAAATTAATGCTTGGTCCTAATTCCACACTATCATAGCGTAGGTACGATATACATATACTTATCTTTCCCTGCCACAATAACAGCATATTGATATGCTATCTCTTACCAGGACTATATACATACGTGTATATATATATATATACATATACACATACCAGGGTTTTTCCTGGGTCAAAATGGGTCTTCGGTGCTCCCCAAAAAGATTTGTGCGCGCTGCACGCGCACGGTCTGTGTCGCTCTGTCCATTCGCGCACCTCACAGTTGCGTATTGATCGGACAAGAAGACACGCTTATCAACTTGATTAATATTGATCAAAACAGAACGAGGGTTCGGCTGTAGCCTACTTGAAACATACTATTGAGAACATATTCGCCGGCACAGTTTTTTTTTTTTTTTTTTCCATCGCAGACTTTTTTTTGCCTTAGGCGCTCGGGATTTGTCATAGGCGTTCGGGAAAACGGCTTAGGCGCGCGCCCAAATTTTCTCTATGCAGGAAAAACCCTGCATACATATATATATATTTATAAATAATAATGTTTCTACAGTTACTATACAATATACTAACATCTTTTTCTCTTTAATACAAACAGAGCGTGACACAGTATCCATCAAATTGCTGCCGTGTCCTAATTTCACACGACAGACTGATTGCATAGACTAGAGAATGCTCTTTCCACTGACGAACATGGCATCATAGGAAGAGCCCAGATGTAATAAATAACAATGACTGCTGCAGTCCACTTTTGACGTGACGGTGTAAAGTTGGCAGCAGTATTGAGCAAAGAAGCGTAGCAACAAAACAAATGAAAATGTAAACACTAGAGATGCACCGATCAGGTTTTTGATGCCGATCACCGATCACTGAAATCAGTATCTGCCGATCACTGATAATACCGATCACTGAAATCAGTACCTGCCGATCCGATAATACCGATCACCGATCACGGTGTCGATTGAAGCATTCTATTTATTGTGTAGCATTATTGCCTAGGACTATGAGGAAATACATATATAAAGCAACTCAAACATTAAAGAAATTACAGATTTCTTTAAACATTTAGGACTTTTACTTTGAAAAATGTCCTAATTGATACATTAAAATTGTTTGATTGCTATTGTAGGGGATTTCAGATATGTATGGAACACATCTGCATTATTCATTTCCTGGAACTCTTGGGGAAATCTATTTACAGGACTTTTTTTAACATACAAAAGTCTGACTTATTTTTATAAACTCTTCCTTGGTACAGTCAAAATGTTTTCATGTTAGCATAATTTAAGCTAAATCTCAGAAACGATCTATAAAGATACAAAATCAGTTCATTGTTTACTTTTATATGTTAGTGTATGATTTGTCGACATCTTATTTTGACAAACGAATGTTGTTTCACGTGGTTCTTTCCGCTAACTTTGCAAAACCGGATGTTGTGTCACGTAAATCCTTCCGCTAACTTTATCAAAACCCTCGCGCGCTCCCGATCGAATGTGTTTACCGTGAGCATCAGTCTCTAGGGGCAGACATGTGAGAGTCGGCTGAGTTGACCCAGTGATTCAACTCGGGGGACAGAGACGCCGCTCGCTGCGTGAGGATCCCCTCCTGGACCTCTCACTCTGCGGCCCTCGCCGGGCGCATCGTCTCCGTTGCGATGCGCGGCGATTGAAACGTCTCTGACAGTTGTTCTCGCAGATGTTACGTCATCTGATCGGCCGTTTTGAGAACGCCGATCAAAACCGATAATGGGAATATCGGCCGATATGGATCGGCGCCGATCAGATCGGTGCATCCCTAGTAAACACTGCAGCATTCAAATTCCAAATATGTTTTGACTTACATACAACTTATGGGTTTGGCGACGTCAGCAAAGGTAAGTCCCTCCTGACTCCCAGCTCTAATTAGCTAGTCATTAAAAATGCCTAAATGGTATGCAGAGCCCAGTTTAGTTCATGCAACGTGTTCAAGAAACCTTGGCACTACTGACAGATTGTCTAATCACACAAGCATGTTTTCCTTCCTAGGTCTTAATGTCCCCATGATACTGTGCAAGCATAAGTGTGTGCACATGCACTTTAATAGTAAGATATGAGTTTAGAGGTTTCCTGGCTGATTCTATCCCAGTTATGATGATGACATCAGCCATTGCCCCAGTAACCGGGTCAGGGACACAAACTAACCGAAATTATATTAACATCACAATGACATGCCTCAGTTATATTCAGCCTTTGGTGGTTGTCTGCCGTCCACCTTGCAATCCCGTCAAAAGCAGAACGGCTAAGAAGAAGAAAAAAGCATCCGACTGGCTGCAAGTAACACTTCTTTACATAAAGTGGTGTCATCAAAATATTGAGGGTAATTATCGCACATTCCTTTTAGGTTTGACTTAAGGGTTAAATGTTTCAATATGCAGTATGATATCATCATTTTACAGAAAACAATATAGATAATAAGTAGAATGCCTTTTGTCTGTATTGATAAAGCTTGCGCTGAAAACTAATTCCTAGTAGTTTTTTAGTTCGCCAAGTCTAATATAGCCAAACATAAATTAAGCCAGCTATAAAGCAGGTGCCTAAAAATGTCTTGGATTTCTCCCACTCAGAGCCCGGCTCATTAAAATACTTTATGTCTAATGGTGTGGAATGCTAGCAGAAGCGGATCCTTGACCTACTTAAAGTGGTGATCCATACTCTGTGACTGAAGGCTAAAAACTGAATGTGCTGTAGCTGTTGGGAGGAAGGACGAGGCAGGGTTGGGTTTCCGCTCCCCAGTACGGCTGATGAAGACCGGCAGGATCTCTGTCCTCAGACCAGGGACAATTAGGACTTTATTGGTGCGTCAGCTGGACTCCTAAAAAAACACACTGAGGGTTGACAACACACACAAAGATATAGAGAAAGAATGTATGGCCTAGATTACTGAATGGATGACATAACAGTTCTAAATAGAGACAAATAGCTCAGCGCAGGGACCAACTCTGCCATATTTAATGAGCTGCCAGAGACAAATGAGAAAAACAATGTGTGGAAACACATCACTCGGGAAATGAGCTGTTTCAGAACCGAGCGCCCCAATAATTGCCCCGTCAGAGCTGTGAAGGTCAATGTGTCAACAGGAGGTTTAGCACTCTAGTTTAGAAGGGGCAATATAAGCATCATCGATGTCAGTTAAAATACCACAACAACTTCTCGGTTTACATCAAAAAACATTCTTGCAATAGTTGACTTAGATACATTTCATGGTGTCAAAAAAAAACATTTAAGTTTAGACACAAATCTAAGACGTGGACCCGATGATAAAGTTTATCGGACTGTCAGATTGTTGATCGTTCAGGTAACTAGTCAGACGTCATGACCTCCTTCAAACTAAAAGTTGAACAATAATGGTTCGGGCGGGAATCTAGCCCAATTCTAAAATGTGTCATGGCAAAGCAAGAGTTAATATCAGGCTTCATCTGTATAATGTCTGATCAATTCAAGAGTATGGGATGCAGTGTTCCTGCAACTCTTAAAACAACCCACATCATGTGTCACCAAGACTGAGTTGAGCAGTCAGTCTGTGAATCTCCGTGAGAGCAGAAGCAGAGCTGCCACACACACACACACACACACACACACACACACACACACACACACACACACACACACACACACACACACACACACACACACACACACACACACACACACACACACACACACACACACACACACACACACACACACACACACACACACACACACACACACACACACACAAATAGGAGCCAAAATGCAGCAGAGAGGGGGAATACAGACATAAGTTGGATTTTTATTAAAATACGAAAGTAGAAAATATAGATAGATAGATTTCAATAAACAATAATCTTTAACATTCTGGAAGACTTTTGCATCGTTTACAGCTATGAAGTAATGGTTCAGTAAATATGAATGGAAACATAGCATTTACTATTTAAGGGGAAATGACCGAAAGCCTGTATGTTATTGTTTTTCAGCAAAAGTAATCTACTGAAAGTCAGGCTAAGTAGTTCCTTAAGACCACTCGACCGCTTGTTTAGGCTGGTTGAGGCAGGCTTCACTGACTGACAGCCTGAAACCGCTAACAAATGCCCAAACAGCACACTAGAATTAAGCTCACTGAAAAGCTCTAGACAGGAAAGAACCGTCATCATATCTAAAAGGTGGGTGACACTGACCAGGTGACAGCGCCAGCCCCAGCGCGATAACGTCTAACCTTGATTTCGCGACACATTTTCATTTGGCAGCGGTCTAACTTTGGGTTGCAATCAGGTCAGAGAAACGGAGTGAGAGTGAGAGGGACCGAGAGAGCATTCCAGAGAACAGAGAACTTGTGTATTTTGCTGGCCTGTGGCCCAACGTGCCTGTCCTCACCTCTCTAGCCGACAGTGGGTTTATGGAAAAGGCAGCATCGACCCCATCGCCAAACCGATGTGACCTCTTACCTGCACCAGAGCCTAAAGATCAGTTCAGAGCTGTTGAACACCGGGTGATCACATGCGGTCCTACACGGTACACACTGTAGACGAGGGACCACATGCCCCTGGGGCTCAGTAGCTAGGCTGACGGCCATAACTAAAGGGAAGCAATCTGTCAAGTTACTCATTCCTGCTATGTATCAAAAATGTATCCATCAACAAAACAAAAAATATTACTTTCACCTTAATAAAATGTGAAATCTGACACATGAAAAAGGCTTCTCGTGGGTGGGAATTAGGGATGCACCGATCTGATCGGCGCCGATCCATATCGGCCGATATTCCCATTATCGGTTTTGATCGGCGTTCTCAAAACGGCCCATCAGATGACGTAACATCTGCGAGAACTATCAGACGTTTCAATCACTGCACAACGGAGACAATGCGCCCGGCGAGGGCCGCAGAGTGAGAGGTCCACGAGGGGATCCTCACGCACCGAGCGGCGTCCCCGTCCCCAGAGTTGAATCTCTGGGTCGACTCAGCCGACTCTCACATGTCTGAGCCCCTAGAGACTGATGCTCACGGTAAACACATTCGATCAGGAGCGCGCGAGGATTTTGATAACGTTAGCGGAAGGATTTATGTGACATCCGGTTTTGCAAAGTTAGCGGAAAGAACCACGTGAAACAACATCCGTTTGTCAAAATAAGATGTCGACAAATCATACACTAACATATAAAAGTAAACAATGAACTGATTTTGTATCTTTATAGATCGTTTCTGAGATTTAGCTTAAATTATGCTAACATTAAAACATTTTTACTGTACCAAGGAAGAGTTTATAAAAATAAGTCAGACTTTTGTATGTTAAGAAAAGTCCTGTATATAGATTTCCCCAAGAGTTCCAGGAAATGAATAATGCAGATGTGTTCCATACATATCTGAAATCCCCTACAATAGCAATCAAACAATTTTAATGTATCAATTAGGACATTTTTCAAAATAAAAGTCCTAAATGTTAAAAGAAATCGGTAATTTCTTTAATGTTTGAGTTGCTTTATATATGTATTTCCTCATAGTCCTAGGCAATAATGCTACACAATAAATAGAATGCTTCAATCAACACCGTGATCGGTGATCGGTATTATCGGATCGGCAGGTACTGATTTCAGTGATCGGTGATCGGCACCAAAAACCTGATCGGTGCATCTCTAGTGGGAATCACCAGAGGCCGCAAGATACAATATTATCACTTCAATATTATACTATCACGACACCAAAGTCACAATACGACATTATCACAAAACAAAAATCATGACACTATTATTGAGATTTTGCAATCATGCTATAGATTTTGCAATATCAAACATTGCGAAAAATGCAATTTATTACCTATTTTCATTTGCAAATCATGCAGTTTGTTAACATCTGTAATAACAAATTGGAACACCTCTATACTTCAGTGTTTCTTTCAAAGTGGGACATTGAGGTTCCAGTCCAAACTTGTTAGTAACGCATCAACCGCTAATAAGTATGCCACTGTGTAACAAAACAAAAACCTCACCCTTTTAGGTCACCCAAGTCTACACAGACATGATACAATCCTCATGTTGTGCCATACAACAGAAGCGCTGGAACCAAAACCCATTACGTAATAGACCATATCAATTAAAAATACAGTCTAAAGCTCGGGATCGCCTCTCCGCCGTTTGCAGATGATGTGGTCCTGTCAGTATCCTCGGACCATGACCTACGGCATTCACTGGGGCGTTTTGCAGCGAGTGTGAAGCGGCGGGGATGAGAGTCAGCTGGGTTTGCTGCCCCTGCGACCCGACCCTGGATTAAGCGAAGGAGAATGGATGGATGGAGTCTAAAGCTATTTAGTCAATACGTGTTTGTTCCCTAAATCGAGCGAAGAATAAAGAACACAGTTAATAAATCTGTTAATACCTGTGGTTAAGTGTAATTGATCTGGTCTCGCACACTTCAGCTGAGCAAGACAAAGCGTTGTTCCTTCATTTCATCTCAGTTAAGAGTTGTCACTACAACAGTGTTTGTTTAACTTTAAGAGAGTATAAGCTTCCCTACAACACAGTACCCCACTTGGATACATTGTCAGGCAATGTTGTCTCACCAACATTGCAAATAAGCATAGATTATCAAACCCATGCAGACAGCCTCAGGCACCCAACATGACGCAGCAAGGGGAGAATCCTTCACTGACATGAAGAAAAATCGGTGTTCATTGTTCAAGACAGCACTTTGGGACGACAGTCAGGAGGTGACATGGTTGCCTTCCTCCTTCACAGTCGTTCCATCATTGTCTGTATGCATGTAGTCAAACCTTTGTGCTCCTTGTTTGTGTTGTTTGCATCAGAGAACCAATACAAAGGCTTTTTCACCCAGCATCATAGTTCCTTTTTTTTTTTAAACGACTCCAACTATGCGATACTCAGTGCGGTTACATGCAATCGAATTATTGGCTTAGTCGGACTGAAATCGAATTATCCGTTTCATGTAAACACCTTAGTCGGACTATGTGCGGTCCGACTTCGGTCCGATTAACACCCCTGGATAGCTCGGTCCGATCCAGTTAATAATTCGACTCTCGCGGCATGTAACTCTGAATTCGATTCGGAACTGGACTTTGCGTCTTTGCGCATGCTCGAGATCCCGCCGCCCTCCCTCCCTCCCTCCCATGTCGTGACCCGGAAGTCGAAAGAGACGATAAATTAAATTCTCCGTGTACCTTCGGCGACGGTGTCTTCTCTCCGTTATCAACTCAGCCAATAGCGCCATTTGCATTCGCTGTGCTCCTATTAACACCATGGAAGAATAGTAGAGGGATGTAGCTTCGCCTTGCTCTCTGTTCGCCATCTTTCTCGAAATGTTGTTGTTGGTGGTGGTGAAAAGGTCAAGCGGAAATGGCTGTATCACCACAAGTTGTAATGAAAACAGCGCCACCTATCGTATCGGATATGACATGCTTTCGGCCAATGATTCGAATTACTCACTGCCATGTATATTGGGATAACAGCAGATCCCCCAAAAGATAGCATAGTCCGACTAAAGCAAGATTCGAATTATACCATAATGTAAACGCACTGAGTGTAATATATTAAGACATGGGCAGTTTGAATTTAGATGAAAACACAGGAAAACATAAATAAGGATAATGTAGACAGGACACGTTTGACATCAATGCAGATTTTAGTGGCATGTGACTTATGTTGGCACAGCCGAAACTGCTCTCCAAGGTTACTCATTTGAAGAAAATGCCTGTCAACATTACATCCTTGTTCTCGAACTGCAGATACTCGGCAGGTAAATCCCTAGAATTAACTATTGAATAGGTGAATTGCCAAGTTTCGGTTCATAGACAGGTTGTTGTTGTTATTATTATTATTGTGTTACCGCCTGGTAGAGCTGATACCGACATTGGATAGCAGGCAGTAACTAACACATTCTCACTGACGCAATCAACGCTAGCATCCTAATGTTTTAGTCAGAACCCAACACGTCTCCATACCATACAGAGGTGTAACGTCAAGTAACACAATGTAGCGTAACGCGACCGCAGCTACGGGCTGAAACACTAACTAGTTGTTACACTGTCCTCAGATGACCACACGCAAGCTAAACTCAGTCCTCTGCTGTAGCTAGTGAACGGTCACTACGGGTCAGCATGTCGGTGGAGGTCCGGGTGGTTGTGTGACAGTTAGCTAAGAGACGGTTCTAGTGAGCCACTATCAAAGTAACTCAGCAGCAGCTTTCGGTTCATTATATACTCATATCACCAGGAGAAAGGAAGTTAATTCCGATCGTCTAAAGCTTTGGCGCCATATTAGCGACCAGCCGCTCTCACGAAAACGACTCACTCTTTTTCCGCGAGTGTGGTCAACTTTAACGTTATGAGGCTAATGTTCGCGGCTAACTAGCTAGCTCGCCGCTTCCTGCAGCACCTGTTGATAACAAAGCGGCTTCAGACACGACCGAAAACCCTTCGACACTCACTCTGTTCCAGAGCCCTCCACGTCCTCCTTTAGCAGCTACGTCCCGACTGATACTTCGTATTTCAGTTAGTTTCTTTCCAGTCGTCGTGATTCGGGGTTTTATGTTTCTTTGCCAGTTTCACTCCGAACAGAATCGTCGCTCGTTTTTCGGACACAGCACCAAACCTCACCCTCCTCCTCCTCACTGACTGTCATTTCCAATTCCAGACAGGGGGCGGAGACCACATACCAGCAACGAGACGAAACAATGATGCCGATTGGATACAGCGATGAAGCGAATCGTGTTTAAACCAATCCAACACGTTTCTGCATCGGTGGAATGCAGCTCGTGAACGTCACAGTAAAATGATTACTATTGATAAATTAGTATCAGTCAAACCGGACCACAGAAAAGAGCAACTGCCAAATGACTTTTAAAAACATTTGTTTAAGATAACAGTTTAGGATGTATTGCATGTGTACCTACTGTTTAGATCACATGCTGAGTTGTGTGCAATAACACTTATATGTTACTGCCAAGATAATAAATGTCTTTCGATCCCAATCCCCACGATTTGAAAATCAGCTCACTGGGGTTTGTACCTCTGTAGGCTACATTGTATTTGGGAGGAACAGGCTGTTTCCAATGCATTAATATTAAATATATATTATAAGAAATGGGCCATCTGTACTGGATCCCATGTCCAGACTGGGATCTGATCACAAGGTTTAGCGAGCCAAAAAGAAATGCTGAGCTACGAATACATACTGAAAACCTTCTCCTGGGCTTTGTTAAGGAAGACTTTTTGCAAGACAAAAAAAATCCAACATTCTGGCAAAGAAAATAAAGCAATACAAATATGTTCATCAGCATTGATTTTGGCACGTTCTTTGATATCAAAAAGTTTGTGAAACATTAATTCTGAGCGTTTGACCTAAACTCGAAAAAAAGTGGAACATTTCCTAAAACTAAGTTTATAACTAAATGTGATTGCAAATATATCCTTATTGCTCACTAATTTATTTTTAATTGTTTGTATGATGGAATATATTAATATATTTTTCACAACCCTTGAAGTTGTGTCCCAGTCATCTGCAGTTATGAAGACAAAACACCAGTCATGTGAAATAACTGACTGATCGCTTGTCTTGCAGCTTTCCCACACGAATGAAAGTAGTAAAATTAATTTATTAAACAATGTTTGTCATTATAAATCACAAATAATCAGGAAAAAAAGAAACTTTCCACAAGGAGAAATACAGAATAATCAGGATTATTTTTATTAATTCATCTTCAGTTTCAATAATATCATTACAGAAAAAAAACATCCTTTTCATTATATTTATACAGTAGTAGTAGAATGCTGTGTCATTGCTTCATTACAAGTGCTGGTCATAGTTTATAGTGTGTGCAGTGTGACACGGATTTCAGTCCAGTGTTACGAATCACTCAGTACAAAGGCAGTTTAACAAGAACCTGCTTCTTCTTACTCAAATGGATCTATCTGGGTTTGACTGGTCCTCCTTGGGCAGGTGGCAGGACTGCTTTGATGCTGCGTTCATGTCATGACGGGCTAATCGTAAATATGAGCTGCCGAATACATAAACACGGAGTATTTTAATATTTAAAAAAATGTTTAATATAATTTGGATGTGGTCCTTCAATTGAATGAATTATCGTCTTTGAACTGTTGCTAAAAAGTCACCCTGTTCTTCCACTTTCTCTGACGTGACATGAACCCAGCATGAGCTGCTGATGGTTATATGGTGCATTTGAGGTAACTGGGAAGTTTCTGATATCTGAACGAGAGGAATTAATGAGAAGACAGTGTTGGTACCAGAGTCTGGACTTTGAAAAAACCTCTTACTTTCACACCAGTGAATCGCATCGTGAGCAGCCACGAAATGTGACATTTAGTCTGTTCAGAAGCCCCGCCCAGGTGCTGCACCCTCGTCTCACGCCTGGAATGAGACCTGCCCAAAGAGAAAGACACGCCCCCCTCCTCCCTTTATGGGCATGCAAGTGTGGAGAAGGAGGGAGAGGAAGAAAGAAAAATGGAGGGGCGAGGGGAGAGGTGGAGGAAGACTGCGTCGGCCTATCAGGAGAGGGGGGAGGAGGGGTCAAAGCTCAGAAGTTCTGCCCCATGCTGCACTTAGGTCACAGAGGAAAGATAGGAGATGTGTGCGTCTGATCTGGAAGTCAATGCTTTTGTAAAGATCAGCAGCAGAAAACAACATCTGGGAACAACATGAATGATGTCCTGTACCATTCAATTCAAACGAGTACCAGTTTGTGTCTACCTTTATTCCGACATGACCTGAATGCAGCATTAAACCGTTGAGCACGTGGGTTTTGTTTTGTACTGATCACACTGATGGGAAGAATCAGTTAAGTAAGGTATGGTGCGCATTGGTGAATGCTGGGGACTCACAGATTGCATATGATGCATTTGAACGGTCCTTGATAATCGGTAAACAATTTAGTGTTTAATCAGGATACAGCAGCCAGCCAACCTACTACTTTGTTAATGCTAATAGTAAACTTAGCTTTCACTGTAGGCTAAATATCAAACAAGCTTTTCTTCCGGTGATGCTCAGAATATGTACAGTACATTGAGAGAAAAGCAGTCAAATTATGTTGTCTATTTTACAGCCTTGAACTGCGTTCGATTCTTTTGACGAGCACCTAAAACACTGTTGTGGTATAAATATACCGGTCGTGTAGTTTACGAGCACCTGAACGCGACACCCTGCTTCTGAGGTGATGTCGGGTTGGAGTTTTCTCTGAGTGGGAGGGAGTGGAGGGTGGGGAATCAGAGAGAGAGACGATATGTCACAACTCACTCAAGCGGCTCTTTCGTTCATGTTCGTGTAGTTTGAAAAAAAAGTGATGGAGGCATCTGATTGGACGAACAGGAGACAGCCTTTGAGACCAACTATCAACAAGTTACACTAATCAATCTTTGGCTACCGAAAAGGATAATCTTATCATATTCTACATGTTTCGTATCGTCAACAAATCACACGGAAAGACCCGAGCCAACAATTGATTGTGTATAAGTCTTCATCCTCTGAGCCACAGAGCTCCAGTCGTATCAAAACTGCACCACTGTAGTTTATTTTGACTCGATCCCACATACACCGTCCTGCTGTCCCAAAATACTCGCAGGAGCACCATGTGTACAATAATCCGTGGCTAAAAACAGTTCAACAAATGCAGTGCAATCAATGTTCGCGAAAAACTACAGTGCCCAACTGTTTCAGCAAATTACTGAGATTTATATAAATACTATTTATGTTTTTAGTTGGAGCTTTTACGACCCTTTATAAAGGAAAAGTTAAGATGTTTTGGTCACCACACTTGCCAAAGTTGGATAAAGCGATTGATCAATATGACTACTCACGTCTGCTCAGTAAATGTGAAGCTAAAGCCAGTAGCTGGTTAGCTTAGCATAAAGACTGGAATCAAGAGGGACTTGACCTATACACAATCCTCACTAATCAAATTCATTGTTTGTTTCATGGGAATTTGTTGACAATGAGACAACATAGAATTATCGCGACAATAGTTGTAAAAAACCAAAATGCGAATATCACATTTATCGAAGAGCATTTAAATTCCTGTCCTGTAGTTTTGTGGCTGAGCCTAGTCGTAGGGTGACGGCTGTAGTAATGCTGTGTATGTGGCCCACCGTGAATTTAAAAGTGGTTTTCTCACCGGCTACACATCACAGAAGCCATTATCATATCGTTTATGTTCATATCTTATGTCACGAGTGAGGATTCACTTATCCAGTCCCGGCTTGCTCTGCCTTAAAGACGAGCCTAAAACACTTCCATGGCTTTCATTGAGAGTCATGAGGTTCAGTGTCCCAGTATGGTTGGAAAAGGTTGCATCTGGAACCCAAAAGAAATTTAAACAAAATATCTGTAGATTTTTTTGGCAAAAACAAGTCATATTTACTGTACTGACACAAACTATATTAGCAGCTTCAAGAAAGAAAAAAAGAAGAAAAAAAAGGATCTTTAGAAGCCTTTAGTTCATATTTCTGTCAATACTGGTGTTAGGGTCAGTGTGTTCCGGGAAGAGATGAAGTAATACTGCACAGATGGGGGTTATTAAGTAGTTCCTATATCTGGGTAGAGGATGCCAGAGCAGAAAAGAGGGGGAGCGAAAAAGGATAAAAGGTCAGGAGGAGAAGATGATGAGAAAGTTTCTATATCTCTATATTTACTAGTGAAAAATATTGAACGCACAAAGCAAATGAACAGGAGAGAAGAGGGCAATGATTACTACTAAGATGAGAATATTCAATCAGAACCATGATAATAATAATAATAATAATAAATAGAATATTAATTAAGAATATCAATAATCATTATCATCAGGATAATAATAATATTACAGAATAAATCTCATATTTTATATATATCTTTTTTTTCTCCATTGAAATACAGTGATCTCCTCAGAGCAGACCAATGAGGTTTCAGCCTCCGCTGGCTTCCGATTGGCTGTTGCATATGACATCACAGCTAATGGCGACCAGGTAGACATGCATCACTTCCTGCCCCCGCCCGTTTCCTGTCCAGACAGGAAGTCCTGGCACTGCCATGGTAATCGGTAACGAGTGACATTGAAGTCTGGGGAGAAAGTATTTTGGCGTTACAATTGTACGCGTCCCCTCCTCCCCCACTCCCTACCCCGCTCTTACAGGTGACTTTACCTGCATCATAGCCGTCCGATGACCATGACGTCCACGACCTCTCCCTTGTGCAGTTCCACATACTGCTCCGTCTTGGGTGGCAACATCAGCAGACCGTTGGCGCTACGCATCGACATGAGCCTACTGGAGACCTGGTTTCCTGGTGGGGGGGAAAGAGAGAAATTAAAGCTACGGTTTTAATCTTTAATGTTTTTTATATATTTGTTAGAATTACCTTAACATACAGACCGCAATACAAAACATATTAAATCAGTAGCTGTCGCAGGACTTTAATAATCATTTTATTCAGATATATGGGCCGAATGAGATAATTGGACAGGCTACATGGCGGTCTACGAATCTTATTTACGTACATAATGATCAATTTGGGGATGTGGCTTGGAAGGGAGGTCTTAAAGGACGGGCTGTGACAGTTACCGACTTCGCAACTTTTACTTTAGCTGCTAGCTACCTTTTATTGGGAAAGAGTTATCTTAAAAAAACAAATGTACTCTTCCTAGTTTCTCAAGATGACCAAACCTAGCTTTAACATATACTGAATAGAACTTAAGAATGAAGTGATATCCTGTTGGTCTTATGTGTAATGCCTGCACCAAGTAACTGTTTGTTTGGTGCCATCTAAACACACCTTTTTGGAAAACACACATATTTTAAGGCTACATTCACATTTCCCTTTTGAAACACATATTTCAACAACGTTTTAGAGCACCTAGAACAACGTTTGTGTTTGAAAACTGTACTCATGCCGTGTAAGTTGAAAAAATGTGGTGTTGTGTGGCAAGGCACTGAAGCGGAGACCTTTTTAAAACGATGACAGACACCTGCGTTCGCTACTTGATCGGGTCTCAGAGACGTTTGCCAGCTATATTTATTGATCTATAATCTAGTCGACTTTGAATTGTAAGGGTTCATTTGAACATACATTTAATGTGAGAAAGAGACAGAGCAAGACCTGCAACTTTTGTGTGTCCAGTGCATACCTGTGCTTTGTGCCCAGGGCAGGGGCTCCTGGTGATGCCAGGTGAGAATACAGCGGTGGTACTCTGGTCTGGGATCCAGCTTCACATCACAGGAAAGCTGAAAACACACACACAAACATATATATATATATATATATAAAAGATTTTCGGAAAAGATACCGGAGTGAATAAATGAGGATTTCACTTTAAAACCAGAGGCGTTCAGAAAGTGGACGGTCCCAGGAGGGACCTTCTCCTTTTAATCTCCTCCCAACCGTGAGGTCTAAGGTCAGTTGGAGCTTGTAGGAATTTAGTGTATTACTCAAAAACTAGGGATTGATAGGTTACTTAATAGCTTGTGTTGGTGATATTGTGTGTGTGTGTGTGTGTGTGTGTGTTACCCTAGCTTTAATAATTGTAGGTCTAGGGTCCAGAATGCCTTGCATCTTCCTCAGAGCAGGAATCACAAACAGGTTACATGTCACTACTGCAGACACTGGGTTACCTGAAAGAAAAAAAAACAATACCTTGTTACTATGGCAACTGCACCGAGGACAGCCTGCAGAGGTAGATGATCAATTGATCATTAATACAGTTTATATTGGTGCATGCACAGTGCAGAACTTCACTGTATACACACACAAATATCCACTCCGGGTCTCTAATAGTATTAGCAGGTGTGCTAGCTGCCATCTTTAAACACCCCCCCCCCCCCCCCCCGTACATTGGATGCACTTATCTTGATGACTGAGTCATGACCAACACGGGAGACCTTGTGCCAAAACTGTCCCCATTACATGTCCAACGCAACCACACGAGCATCGGCTGAGCATGAGAACTTTGACGGTGTCTTCAGGACAGTAACGTGCGAGTCAATCAATTATCAGAATACTGGCACGATCAAAGCAATCAATGTCATGTGTGCAACACATTTGAGGAAGTAAAGAAAAAACAACAGAAGTCATTGAAGGTGCGTTTTGATTGCTGGGGCAACTAAAAAGGCATACACAACCAATCAAATGTATCTGGTGGATTACCACAGCCTTCAGTTGCCTCTTCTCCTTTTTTTAACCACAGACGTAAGAACATTAAAGACTAAACTAAGCCCCCCAAAACACTTTAATCAGAGAACTAACGTGCATGTGTATTAAGCAGTGGTATTGATGGCTTCAGGTCATCATCTTGAAATATATTGGTGATATAAATATTAAGTAATAACCCTTAAGGATGGCATGAAAAGGCTCTGCCAAAGATGTACACACACACACTAATATTATATAGATATATATATATATACACACACATACAGTAAGTACTTATACAATAGTGTGACTGCATACTTGACAAACAAAATCCACAACAGGAAGGCAGCTTGTAAACGCAGCATGAAATGAGTTCTGAATAAGCAGGTAGTGACAGAAGTGACTGAGATGGGGGGGGGGGGGTTCCAGGTCTTGGACTGAAGAGGCTATCATTTGGGCTCATCGGTCAATTAGACTGAGAGTTACTTGAAGGTCAGGGTTTTGTAGATGTATAATGGATGCTGGACGGGCGATTTAAGGCCCTCCAGGGGTCACTTTGGGTTGGAGGGTATGATCAGAGTTCTAAAGGCAAAGTGAGAATGGATTTGTAGAGTCCAGTGGATGGAGCCCTGTGGTCAAAATCTATTAATAATAATGTACACTTGTATGATTTGTGATCCTTTTTTTAGGTCCACGGTTAAATGTCATATTCATTGAATGTATTTTAACTCTAAATCTGTCCTTCTGTACACATTACATCTATTGTTCTGTCCATCCTGGAGAGGGATCCTCCTCTGTTGCTCTCCTGAAGGGTTCTTCCCTTTTTTCCCCCCTGAAGGGTTATTTGGGAGTTTTTCCTGATTCGATGTGAGGTTTTGGGGCAGGGATGTCTGTGTACAGATTGTAAAGCACTCCGAGACAAATTTGTAATTTGTGAAATTGGGCTAGACAAATAAACTGGATTGAATTGAATAGTTACTAATTTCAGTTATAAGACAAATTGTATGCGTTATATAAATTGGAGCTTATATATCATCACAATGTGATATGAGACTCCTGGGAACACACATCCAAACTATTTCCCTGTTTCAGAGAAATCTAATAAACGGAAAAACTAGTAAAGTTTTAGGCATAAACAAAAAAAAGGCTGATACGTACAAAATATACGCAAGTCCTTTACATCCGTCCCGCGTGGATCGGCAGGGACTCCGCGGCCATCTATTGTAACAGCGCTGACTGCAGTAGGTCGGTTCTCAAAATGAGCATGTTGATTTGCATTTTGCAAACATTTTGCAACATTACTTGCTTTTAATTTTGTTTGTTTATTTAATGAAAAATGGTCGAAATCCCACAAAGCCGTTCTCAGCGGACAGATCACAGGCAACGAACTTGGCTATTAATATTCCTTGCAGCGATAGCAAAGGTCAAGCTGCATGTTACGTTCACTTGCATGTCGATTAACATAAATGGCGTTGGTTAATTGGTAAATACGTTTGGACAGAAAATGTCTCATTTTGTGGGGAAATATTCATTCCTAATGCAGAGTCAGTCTTTCAAGCAACACAGGCAATCAGAAATGCTAGAATTGGACACTTTAATCTTTGGTTATGTTCACTGACATATTGCATTTTTAAATGTTCTGTTTGCGGTGAAACGTCATTCAGAAGTAGTTCTTCCCAGCAGGATGAAAAGGGATCTGTGCAGTCACAGGTCACTGATGGGTTCAGCATCAGGAGCATCTCGTTTTAAAGATTCAAGTTTTTATTTGCCATTTGTGCCTAGACCAACAGTCCAGACCCATTGGAAATCTAGTGCAGGGCTCTCAGAGTCAACAGTTTAGAAATAACACTATAACAAGAAAGGGAAAATACTAAATATAAAAGAATACACGATACAGAAGGTGGTAATATGTACAAGAAAAAGAAAGACGCTAGCATGTACAGTTTTGGATACAGTTTTAAATTACAGATAGTAATAATATGTCACATATTGCACATTATAAGTGTAGTGAGGTAGTGTTGGGTTATTACACACTTCCTCTAGGTGCAGGGCTTAGCGGTGGTCTGGCCTCACAGGTCTCACTCGGGGCTACGACCTCCAGCAGGGAGGGCCCAGTCTCTCTGAAGTTGTAGTTTCCTTTAATAACAACAATACATGTATAGTGCCGGACTGGAGGAAAGACCAACACACTCCAAATCACAGGGGGCCGAGACTACGGCCACAGGCACACTATACTGTACCAAAGAAACAGGAAAACTAGCACTACAAACTAACAGTTTTTAAAATAGCACTACAGTAAAGGTGCTTTAGTTCAAAGAGAGACTGGCGGTTCGACATGGGCCTCATCAGCCAAAATAAGTTAAAGTCTTGTTGTTGTGCTGGCAGCTCTTCGAAGGACAGTTCTGCCCATTTCTAACTCTTGTAAAATTTTCATTGTGACAGAGAAAGTGCTTTTTGGTCCAAAAACAAAAAGCACTGCAGTCTGAAACTAATATGATGAACTATACTCAGTTCTCCTTCAGAGCAACAGTTATATGCCAATGCGCATGGATTCTTCGCTTAAGAACAATAGCGACTGAAACTGAGCGGACCATATTGGAGTTTGGAGCTAAAAAACGTTGAACCACAGTTAATTGGACTGAAATTATGACAAAGTAGAGAAGAGAGAAGACATCAGAGGAAAAGGAGTGTTTTCTTTCACCGACTTCTTCAGTTAACCTTTCCTTGATTTGTTCCACGTTCATGAGGAAGGAGGAGCTGGAAACGCGTAGGAGGAAATACTCCTATCAAGCGAACAGGATCACAGTTGTTGCAATCTTTGTTGACGCAACTTGTACTTACATTTATTATAATGCACATCAACCTATGCATAGATTCAATGCAAAAGTATAAACCCGATTCAAAGAGCAACACATCTTGATTTCCATCCAAGCCAAGTAGCATCTCTACACATCAGTTTACACACTGCAGGTGAAGCTCATGCTTTGTGTCTTAAACATGCATTCTCTCTACTGACCATCAGGGGGTGACTCCTCTGGTTGTATAGAAGTATATGCTTCATGTGTTAAAGCTGCATTCTCTCTCCTGTCACAAGGGGGCGTAAATGATCACACCCACATCCAAATATGATCACAAAATGCAAAATTCTGGGTCTATAGACTAATGGGGGACTACAGCCACAACCTATATACACAGTCCATGATAACACAACGGTCATAATTCCCTGTACAATGGTATTCGGGCATGGTGCACTCAATCGTACCTGAAAATCAAAAATCAAAACGACCAAACCCCAAAGAAACAAGGACCTTAAGAAGTTGAGTCACTCTTTTGTTTTGTTCTGCCTGTAAAACACACTCCCATTTTGTTTTCTTTAATTAAACAATCCCTAACTTCAACAGTGTATCAATAGGCAAATACTATTATGGAAGAGATCACACCTGAACCCAGTGGCTCCCAACCTTTTCCAACTGGAAGCGCCCTTTACTGGCATCTATGAAATACTTTATCTCAGCCCCCCACCCCCCACTTAAGCAATTATAAATCCCTGAACAAAATCCTCAATTTGAATAAAGAGATTATTATTAGAATACTGAGCTCTGACACTGCACAAATACCAGGTTTAAACTGCACTGTTTTTTAAAGATTGCATTTATACAAGTGATAATTTTCATCATGTTGACAACCTTAGAGCAGACACTGACCCCGTGTTGGGAGCCACTGCCCTACCCAACACTGTTGATCCACAATAAATGCTAGCAAAATAACTGCAGAGCAAGGCAGTGGGGTGTCAAGAGATGATACATGGTATTAGACAACAAGGGGACACATAGACACACACACACTACCTGGCAGAGCAAAGATGAGTTTCCGTGTTCCATCGATGTCAGCTGTGGCGAAGGTCGTAGGAAGACTGAGGGAGAGAAACACGGTTTGTTATCTTTCCTCTAGATGTCACCAGAGGCAGTGGTAGCATCAACAACAAGAGCTGCTGCAGTAGTGGCGGTAGTAAACATTGGCAAAAGCAGTAGTAGCGCAAGCAGCTCTAGCAACAACATTAGTAGCAGTCGTAGAAGTAGCAGCACTAAAACTTGAAGTAGAAGGAATTATACTATTATAGTACTGGGAGTGTAAGTACTTAAAGCAGTAGCAGTAGTAGCAGCAGCAGCAGCAGTAGTAGTAGCAGTAGTAGCAGTAGTAGCAGCAGCAGTAGTAGTAGTTGTAGTAGCAGTAACATCAGCAGTAACAGTAGTAGCAGTAGTAGCAGCAGTAGTAGTAGCATAAGCAGTAGTAGTAGTAGTCGTTGTAGTAGCAGTAGTAGTAGCAGCAGTAGTAGCAGTAGTAGTAATAGTAGTAGTAGTAGCAGTAGTAGCAGTAGCAGTAGCAGTAGTAGCAGCAGTAGTAGTAGCAGCAGCAGTAGTAGTAGCAGCAGTAGCAGTAGTAGTAGTAGCAGTAGCAGCAGTAGTAGCAGCAGTAGTAGTAGTAGCATAAGCAGTAGTAGTAATAGTAGTTGTAGTAGTAGTAGTAGCAGTAGTAGCATTAGCAGTAGTAGCAGCAGCAGTAGCAGTAATAGTAGTAGTAGTGGTTGTAGAAGCAGCAGTAGTAGTAATAGTAGTTGTAGTAGCAGTAGCAGTAGTAGCATTAGCAGTAGTAGCAGCAGCAGTAGCAGTAATAGTAGTTGTAGTAGCAGTAGTAGTAGTAGTAGTAGTGGTTGTAGAAGCAGCAATAGTAGTAATAGTAGTTGTAGTAGCAGCAGCAGGTCAGTATTATAAACGTGTGTTTGCCACAGAAATATTTGTTTGCAATAATCCGATGTTCAATGTAAAAATGGCGTTGGCTTTCAGTGGAGAGAACAGGTGGGACGCAGACTTCCTGTTGGACTTCAAAAACACGTCATCCTTGCAGCACTCCAGCAGTAGTAGAAGAGGTAGGAGGATTAGCATTACGAGGAGGCAGCTGCATGACTCGCATGAACAGCGAGTAAGGTTCTCGCTGAAAGTCAATCAGTTTGTATATATAAATCATCTTTTCCCCCCATTTGTATTCACCCACCCAGCCAGACTACCCCACCCCTCTCCCCCATCTCACCCTGGCTTCATGAAGACTCGTCCAAAGTGGATCTGAGCATGAAGGTCAATATCCAGCACCTGTTTGAGGTAGTCCTGATGAGACACACAAACACAGGCAGATTGAGAACACTGTAAAGCTGAATCAACTGTGACCAGTAAGTTAAAGATGAGAAAGTTACCTTCTCTCCCATGGACACACCCCCTGAGGTGATGATGACATCGGCGCGACTGATTCCCTCGTGGAGAGCTGACAGCAGGTCATCAGGGCTGCAGACACAAGCGCGATAGAAGTTTATGACTTAAAGGGGATGCGACGATGCTGTGTAACTAGGGCTGGGCAACGATTAAACATTTTAATCGCGATTAATAATTTTAATCGCGATTAATCGCATGATTTCCCTGATTAATCGCATTTGTATACGCAAAATCCAATAATTAATTCAAAAGTAGTGTATAGCGCACTTCTATTTTAAATGTTCTGCCATATGAACTAAAGTGCCATAACATCTGTCAGGACATTGTCAAACGCACTGTTATGCAGAGATACTGTGACAGAACGCTGGAGACTATGCGCGAAGCAGGGGACATGATCAAAAGGCAGTTGTCTCGCAGCAGCGATCATCTCTGGTGCTCTATCTGTGCTCAGTGTGGTGACTTTATTTGACACATTCCACTGCTGTGCAACTTCAGTAAAGTGTCCCGCGCACGTTTCAGCATCATGTCTCTCCTGTTTTCATCACAGTCAGGGCATGTGAATGCAGCGCCCACTTCTCATCAATATAATGCTCAGTAACTACGAGGTAATTGTGGTTACCGAGTGATGTCCGGTAGGGTGACCAGATTTGAGTTTGTGAAAAAGAGGACACTTCGTCTCGGGGTGGGGGGGGGGGGGGGGGGTGCTGAGATTAAACATCTCTCTTGTTCTGCTTGTTTTGTGATATACATGCCTAAAAGGTGCCTAATATTTCTAGACTGAAATAATATCGGCATTGTAATTATTATAACTATGAGGATTTTTTAGTTGCCTACTTTGTGGAGCCCCCTCAGGACTTGGTGCCCTACGCACAGCGCGTAGTGCGCTATGGGAGCGGCGGCGCTGGTAGTAGTGTGTAGCATGCCGCACAAACAACAATGAACTAGTGGAGGCGGCAAGGTGCTCAGTGTTGCCAGATTGGAAATGGTGAAGTATCGTACCAAAGGCTCAAAATGGTTGAATTTGGAGGATAATTATCGTGTATCTGGCAACCCTGAGATCGGTCGACCAATGACTGTTCTCTATACCGTCAGAGCTCGCGCAAGAAGGTGGAACGTAAGGGAGATACCATTTCCAAAACTTGTAAGGGGTAAATACTAGTTTATGAAAACCCAGAGAAACACAAATATCCGACGAAGCAAAATCCCGGACGTTTTTGGAATCCCTGCCGGACGCATTTTTTTGGTCTCAAAAGCAGGACATATCCGGGGAAAACCGGACGTCTGGTCACCCAATGTCCAGTCGTCCCCAGTGAGAGCAACAGCGGGTGCACGTTGTAAAGCTGTCGCTTTTGCAGTCCTCTCCTTTTCATACAACTGGTGTATTCTCCGTGTGATGGTGCGTCTTGAGGGCGTCTCATACCTGCCGTCATTTGTTGAGATGACTTTTTTTCCGGTTCCGCAGCAATCAGTAGCAGACTTTTACAAAATAAAAGCCTGTGAGCAACAAACTTTTATAATAATAAAATAAATAATAAAACCTGCGTTAACGCGCGATAAAATAATTGTCGGCGTTAATTAATTGATGCGTTAACGCAAGATTAACGCGTTAACGTGATACATGTTCTGTGTCTGAGTGACGGGGGGGTGAAGCCACATAATTAATAGAAAGCCTGCGTTACAAACTGGAGATGTGGAACTTGAAAGATTTGGGTGTTTCAGGCAAAGAGGCATTATGGGAAGTGTAAGATCCATTTTCTCTCTCACTTGACTCGAACTAGTAACCCATTGTCTTTCCCGTTGTCTCTTGCCATTCCAACCACTTAATTAAGCGCAACAGCAAATGAGAACTCAATGAAAGAACACTCCAGCTGTTGAATATTCTTATTATTAGTTATTTTTAAAACAAGAAATATTTGTTAATTTAATAGGCTCCTACTTGTCTCCGACGATACCCAGGTTGATAGTGGGATAGCCGTGCTCCTGGATGGTGGACAGCAGGGTGGAGCGGTTGGAGTCTCGGATTTTCCCTGGGTGGAGGTCATCCTCTGGATTTAACAGCTATACATACACACACACACACAAACGAAGATGTAAGATTCAAAGGGTTTCAATCCAAGCCTGCGTGTGTGGTGTGTGTGAGTGTGTGTGTGTGTGTGTGTGTGTTTTCACGATCCGTTCATGTGTGCGTACCTCGTTTCCGGTGGACATGATGGCCACCACAGGGAACTTGTGCACGCTGACCTCAGTCACTCCCACCGTAGCCAGCAGGCCGATCTCTGACGGGCCCATGTGTGTCCCTTTGGCCAACACACACTCCCCTCGCCTGATGTCATGACCTATGGGCCTGTGCAGGCCGAGAGAGAGAGAGAGACACATACACACACACACAATCAGAATAAGCTAGTGGCTTTCCAGGGGGGGCGGGGGCAGCTCTGTTGGTTGTATGTAGGAGGTGGCGGAATGAAATGGTGCGGAAGAGATTGATACACAGCTTCTTCTACGTGGCTCCACCACACTGATCTGACAAAGACTCTTTCATAAACATACATTTCGTTCTGATTGACAGATGTATACTTTGGTTGTGAAACAGTAGCCTTATGCTGTTGTTATTTTATCCTTGCTGATGCCAAGATGCTGCTCCGATGGTCTCGTTAATTTGGATGGTGGAATTTAGTCAACATGGTGATTCATGTGAAAATCACTCAGGCGGCTGATTATAGAGCACATGACTTATTTTAAAATTGTATAGCACGGTATTATTAATTGGATGACCAAAATAGGCTATACATATCGTGAGATATTGGGAGATACTAAGGAATTATATGTACAATCAGACATTAAGCATCGTAGGCAGAATGGAACGGTCCTTTGTTTCATAAACACAACGACCCCCCCGTGAGAATGCAGTCGCATCAGGCTAAAATTCTTTATCATCCACTTAGTTACTTTAGAACATTGTGCTGTGTTGTTTACCTGATGTCCTGTCCGGGCCGGGCCTGGACCAAAATCCTCACCTCCAGCTCCTCTGTGCCCTGAAACAAGCCAGACTCAATATCGTTATGCCTGCTGACAACAACAACAACAACAACAACCACACATATATGGTTAAACTAGACAGCGGCCGAGGTACCAGCCTCACTTGTGTACTCACATCCTCAGACTCTCTCAGCAGCTCTGTGTCCTCCACCTGGACCACAGCGTCGGCCCCGCAAGGAATCGGAGCCCCGGTTGTCACCCTCATCACCTGACCTGGCATCACTGTGTGTGTGGGCTGCACACGCACACATTGAATTATGAACATGTTTTAAAAAAAAATGTAAACGATGATCAGACTTTTAATACATCTAGGATTCCCCTGGAGAGGCTCCCTCCGTTTGTCGAGTCAATGTTTCATGCTTTGCTACGATTGGCTCATCGGTTCTCCTGGCCATGACACCGGTGATGTGTCTGGATGAGAGTGTGTCGACTAAATCACAAAGACACACCTGTCAGCATATTCATTTCAGCGGTGTTACTCACAGCGCTTTATGTAGACAGCGGGATTTGTACACGCAGAAGTGCCAATAGTTGTGTTCTGAACAGGGCTGGTACCTTGTACTGCTAGAGCAGACTAAGGGTACTAGGTTGTAATACTTTGGGACTGGAACAATACCAATAGAGTATAAATAGCTGACCTGTTGTCCAGCCTGTGATTCTCCCATGATGAAGCGATCTCCGGGGCCGTCGGCAGCTACGGGTCAACGACAACCATGCTGATAAGTTTCTTTACGGAAAATACGAGGAAAGATACAAGATACATTTACTGTTATTGCAACAGCGTCGGTGGGAAGTATTTTGGCCCAGCGTGGTAGTGCTGTCAGCCGACAGCAGAGCAACGAGGCCGTATGGAGACGGGAAGGGAACCCGGGGAGGTGAAGATACTTCCCGACAACTGCGCTCGTTACTGTACAGTAAGAGCGGTAAAAAGCTAATACGATGCTAATACGAATCTGTTCAGCGAGCATAAACATGATGCAATGTATGAATCTGCTCTGTCATCTGTCGTCAATACGTTTACACAAGCACAGAGCTCTGGCTCGGCAAATAGCAAATTGTTCAACAAAAGCAGGCCATGTTAATGAATACATTCTCATCCTGTTCTCAATTTTTTTTAAATAGAGATCGTATATAAATAAAAAAGAGCTATTATTTATGATAAAAAGAAATAGAACCGATAAGGGGAGGAGGGGGGGGGGCATTAGTGGCCTCACCTCGTACAGCGTAGCCGTCTTTAACGGAAGCGGGGAATGGAGGAAGGTTGTCTTTGGCATAGATGTCCTGAGCGAGCACTCGACCCAAACCATCTGCAGAAAAGAGCCCGAGGCTCGCCAATTAAGTGCACAGTCTTACAAATGTTACCAACAATAAATGCACATATCTACAATACACACACCCCCCCCCCACACTGGGGACTCACCTCTGTAGTTAATGACTTCAATTCCCAGAATAGACGTCATCTCTAGAACAGTGATGAAGGCTTTGTCCATTGATGTCAATGGGAATGGAGACATGCGATGACGACGTGCCACCTTGCTGATGTCCACCGCACTGTGGCCTACACACACACAAGCACACGGTACATATGTTCGTGTAAACAATAACCCAACATTTTAACACAGATGTAAGCTGGCATGTAAATGAGTCACAAACACACACACAGAACTTACTGGCTCTCAGAATGTTCTCATTACTGCCACATCGGGACTGAACCTGCAGAGAGATGGGACAGTTATTCTATATTTGGTCATTATTTGATGCAAATATATGGAAGGGAAGATTTCACAGGAAAGTCTGGCCAAAGGCGTTCATGTTCTATTAATAATGTTTAATACACAGAACATGGACACGCAAATAATGTTAGCTGGGATGTTAAAGCCAAGTTTGTTTGACGCATCAGTCCCAATTCTGTCCCTTGAATGGCACATAGAATATCGACGGTTCTTCTCCGAGCACAGTGTTATCAAAACAGTTTGTAACGCCTGTGATGACATCATAGCCGTTTACTGCTTTTATCATCATTTTGAACACTCTTTTTCCAGAGTTCTTGATTTAAATGTTAATAACAGTGGTTGTCATTGAATAAAAAATAAATAAGAAAAAAGGTAAATTATTGAATAAAGCCAGAATTTAAATAGTAGATAAGTCTGGTATAAACTATAAAAAGGACAATTAAAAACCATTGAGGACCGGTGGAAATTCCTGTATACTGTAGACTTAATTGGTACACTCTGCACTAATGCCAACTGAATCATGTCCGACTCACCACTCACCACTCTCGCTTCCTCTTTTACACAGAAATACCATTTTCATTCTGGAAATCATTTATTTATTTTAAAATCGATGTTTAGTATATCTTCAATGAAAGACAACACCTCCTGTGCTCATGTTCAAACATAAAAAGTCTACAAAGGAAAAAGAGAGGTGATCAATGCACTGACGCTGTAATGCAACATGTCAAGGCCTGTGTCAAAATCATGACTTTTGAATTATTATTTCTAATACAGGAAACATCGGCAGAGTAGTGAGTGAGACATGAATCTGTTGTTGCATTGATGGAATTAGTCCTGGTGAAGGTTTTTGAGTTTGGATTAAAAGCAAATTAAAATGGTAGCAGATGGGAAAGATATATAAGTCAGTACATACACAACAAGAACAACTACATGATGCCTAAAAGATTATTGCATAAATAAAAGGCCTGAATCTCTTTGTATTTGAGGTGAATAAAGACCACTATCATATGAGAGTATGTAGTCATTTAAACATGACCTATAAGAAAATGCTCATGAAATGAGTTTTTTTTCTTCTCCAATTGTTCCCCCTTTGCCAAACAAATTTTATGTGACTGTACCACAACTGAAGATATTTAAATGTCAGTTTTGCCAAACAGCACGCAAGTCCCATAGAGACCTTTAACCTATGGGTAGTCCATACCAGTCACAAGCCTTTGCAATTGGTCTCACAAGAATATACTTATCTAAAAGTAAAAGTGAGACAGGAGTCGGTGTCACATTTAATATGCCCATCCTCGATATTTGGCTTCATTGGGACCAACAACTCTCAAAACAATTCGAAATGTCATATTTTTTAAGTTTTGTTTTAAAGCTTGGAATTGAAATTGGATACCTCTTCTTTATTTTGAGTCAGAATATGTGATTAAAGCATAAGAAAAGAAAAAAGAAAAAACTCTGATCATGCATGAACTGTCTTTCATTAGGAACTTCTGAGATAGAGTTCCACTACCATCAGCGTACATGTGTTCTCGACATGCAAACTATACGCAACAACAAAGAAAACATGCAAATATATACATATACCTATATGGTTTTCAGAGATTCTTATATCGTAGTGCTAACGTGTGTGTGTGTGTGTACACATGTACCTTGGGTGTCGGGCATGAGGCGGTGGAAAGGCGGGAAGTGGCCTGTGTTGCCCGTGGAGACTCGGAAGGGGTGGAGCTTAAAGAGGCGGAATCTCGAGGAAGCACCTGAACTCCTCGCGAAATGATAGAGTCCGGGATCTACACACACACACACACACACACAAATGCACGCGCACGAACACACACACACATACATTTTATGTCAAAGAGTATGTGTCTCCATGGCGCTTGGTTTTAGGGAATGCAAACGAGACAAAGTAACCTGGTGAAGCCAAAAACAACTCCTACAAATGTGCTGCAACTAAAACAAATAAGAGTGCTTTATCTTTCATTGTAGTTCATTCTATAGTATGTTTCCTTGTATCCCCCTGAAAAGTTACGATAACAGACAACAAAATCATCCATGTTTCATATGCCAACGTGTACCAGGAATCTATGGAATATTTTACAGTCTGTTCTCATCAATGAATTGCCATGGCGATCACAACAAAAGGAGACAGGATTTGTCAAATTATTCTTAACCTTTTTTTTCTCAGGTTGTTAAGTAAATAGCCATCACACCGACAAACTGCTTTATAAACTGGTTGAACTAATCCAACCGACATAATAATAATAATACATTTATTTTATAAAGGCGCCTTTCAAGGCACTCAAGGTCGCCGTAAAACACATTAAAAACAGTTAAGACAACCGGAGATGATTAACTTTCTGGCCACCTGCAGGCAGTAGACAGTAACAAGCAGCGGAAATAGTATTGACATATTCTCACTTATAAGGTTGTCTCTTTACACATCCAGCAGGCATGTTTGTATCCACTGAAATAATCAAATACATTTTCCCTTCTTTTTGGTCTCCATCAGCTCCTGAGATAAACATCTAGCTATTTAGATGCAAAATGTCCAACTTTCATTAAAGCTTTCTTAGGCCGAATACTCCAGATATATTTTAAGCAGTTCATAGAAAGGCAGACTTTTTTAAAACGGTTATCCATGTATGAACAACAGGGCCAGGCAAAAAGACACGATGAAGTGACCAATGACAGGGAGAGGAGGGGCGTGTGGGAACGTCTCACCTGCTCGTCATGGGTACAGGAGCAGGTGAAATGAGTGGGCGGGGCAGGCGTGTTGCTGAGCAGGTAGGGACCGCCCTTAGCCATGACCGACGCATGGCTTGTCTGATGGACACACACACACACACACACACACACAGACACAAATGCACAAACACAGACAGACAGATGTTCCCAAAAACAGATGAAATGGAGTGCTTCAATCTGGTTGATGAATGACACAAAAAGTGGAAATTTTCCTGTAACAGCTTGTGACACACTTCTAAATATTAACCACATTTTGTCAGCTGCCAACAATTCTGTTTCACATCAAATTCATTCAAGTATTTGGAACTGTGAGATCTGTATCCTAATACATTATCTATTCCTCAGCTTGACCCAGACTACTTTCTTTATTTTTTTATCAGTGGAGAAAAAAGATTTTCTGAAATGTGCTGCTGCTTGTCTCTTTTATTACTAATAAGTGATATTGTTGTAGTCTTGCAGCAGCCAATAGCATTTGAGCAGCGGTTGTCTTCAGTCCAGTACCATGCTGCTGCAATGACCCAATTTCCCCACAGGGATCATTAAAGTAGTATCTATCAAGTCAGCACTGGTCGCGGCGCGTCGTGGCGACTGGTTACCTTGGCAGCGATAGCAGCTGCGGTGATATGGGAGGAGCCATGCTGGTGGTGGTGGTGGTGATGGTGGTTGTGCACATGTGGACCCCGCCTCCTGTCCTCCTCCTCCTCCTCCTCCTCCTCCTCGTCGTCCTCGTCGTCCTCCTCGCACTGGGTGCCGCGCTCCATGGTATGCATGTTGATGTGCGCGTCGATATGCGTGTTGGCCAGCAGGGGGGACGGGGAGGGCAGCTGCGCCAGGGCGGCGTGAGTGGAGTTCACCCTGACGATGGCCTCGCGCAGCAGGTCAATGGCATGGGGCAGAGCGGGCAGGATGAACTGAAAACACTCCTGAGAGAAAACAAGACAACAAGTTCATCTTGGGGCACTTTGGAACATTGGATTGATTGTAGTCGCTCTGTATTTATCAATATATTGAAAACATCCTGGGCAGGCAGGGTACGGCTGGTTTTTGGAGCTTTTTCCACTGAAAACAGCAGTCAGCGTTAAAAATAATAATACTTATGCAACACCCTCTTAAATGAAACTGTCCACTATTTTATCAGGAAAGACATAATGTATAGCTACAATGACATACCAAATCACTGCCACACAATGGTTAAATTATTATTTTATATTCTAATAACTTTTGGGTTACAAAAATGGATGTACTAGTTTAAAAGAGCAAACTACTAGTGTAAGAGAGCAAACCCCAGAATCTAAAAGGTGGGAACAAAGCAATAGAAAAGGAGAAGAACAGACTGTTCTTTGAACTATTCGCCGTGGTCAAGAGAAAATGGTTGTTGTCGTTAGTTGTTATAATTACAAAGAATGTCATCAGTTGGGCCGTAACGAGTGCAACGGCAGGGGAGGTAGTTACAGAGCCCGACTGATGGCTGTAAAAGACAATTCACACTTTCTTGCTTACTGACGTATGTAGAGGGAAGTGCCTGTACGGCTGTTGGCTCAACGGGAATGTCTGTTCTACATCTATGGCTATACGTAAATGTCAAGTTAGAAGTCTTTAACTAGTCAGAATGCATTCTTCACCAATTTCATTTGAAATGACATCCACTTAGCAATTTACAATATATTTTGAAGTTAATGTAATACAAATATAATTAACTTATGTTTTTATAATTTAGGAAACATGTCTGGGACTCGAGCAGCATTCATAAAGCAGAGAATCCCACCTGAGAGCCCTTCTTGCTCCCTGGTAGGTTGATGATCAGGGTCTTACCACGGATACCACACACCGGCCTGGAGAGACAATGCAAGCGGGGAGCAGATTAGGCACACACACACACACGCACGCGCGCACACGCACACGCACACGCACACGGCTTCACCTGGACAGCATGCCTAGCGGTGTCACGTTGAGTGACCCCATCAGCATGGCGAGGGCCATACCCGGAGCCTCTCGCTCGATCACGTCTCTGGTGGCCTGCAACACAAAACGGACGTGCTCAGCTAGTCGAAGACATCAAACTCACTCGTTTGGTTAGAATACCGACTTCATTTTTATAATCAGTGTGCTAGTTTAGTCTCTAATGGGCTGCTCAGTTACGCTCGTCCTATCAGTGTGAATCTGGTCATCCCACCGTGACAGGACGCATTCTATATATTAAACAAAGGTCACCATCATACTGCAGGGAGGAAGAGTGATTCGCAAAAACAAGTCACAAAAGACCCATCGAAAATACAAGTAGGGCTGCAACTAACGATTATTTTGATAATCGATTAATCGGTTGATTATTTTATCGATTAATCGGATAAAAAAACAAAAAAAACATTCATTTTCAACCCTTTATTCAAAACAGGGTCCGTACGGTCATGGAAAACCCATGGAATTTTTAAATGGCTTTTAGCAGGCCTAGAAAAGTAATTAAAAAAATAAAATCCCAAAATATTTGGAAAAGTAATGCAAATTTGTTTTATTCAAATGTTAATTTACACGGTATATATACGGTATGCTTTGGAATTCTCATTGTTATTTTAAATACTACATCTTCTCACTTTGTCACGTATAGACATAGTTTTCACAAAATGTTTAATCATGGAAATGTGGTTTAAAGTCATGGAAAGGTCCTGGAGATCCACTGGTCAGCATGTGGATGAACCGTCACAAACAGACTGACAGCTTTCCTCTCCTGAGCAGTGGTCCACATGTGGCCCCCTTAACAATATCAGAGACGTGTTCCGATTTATTATTTTTTTCACCTGGCCCGCTGCCGTTGAGATTGCAGTGAGACGCGGAAAAAATGTGAAGTGGTGCTCTTCGCAATAAAACATCTTTGATGGGACGTGTCGCGTCTCGGCCAATCAGCGTTCAGATGTCCACAGCGTTTGGGAAGTTAGGTTAGCTTGAATGTTAGTCCGCTACATCTGCTGCTGTCACGCTGCACGGTGTAGCGATACTAACAGAGTACCCGTACGTTAAAAACGATGTGATTTAGCATTTTTTAGTATCGATACTTCATTAAAAGAGCGATCAGAGCGCACGCGCTGCTCCGCTCCGTTAAATGTTGTCTGCACGCGCAGCGCAGCGCTCACAAAGAGTGGCGTCGTGGCTTATCTCCGTGGAAAAATATTTTCCGCTATCCGCCACGGAATAAATAACCACGTTTTCTACGTTATACTCTTGTGGAAATGCCACACACGTCGTGACATGTAGCGCCCTGGTGTCTTAGTTCATAACGTCACCCGTCGGCGCACTTAGCTCCGTGAATGTCTCCGACTACGTGAATGACTTCCGCATCCAGCGCCACGTGAGCAGCAGCAGCCAATTAGATTCATCAACAGAGGAGCAGCTCAGCGCTGATTGGCTCTCACAACGCAGTGTTCTGTCCTCTCCCTCGCTCTGGTTTCCCCTGCGCCGCTCTGCGCTCAACTCAACTTTGTTTATACTCCGTGACTTATTGAGCGCCGTAATAATCGCGCGACACAACAAATCGATAATGAAATTCGTTGTCAACTATTTTAATAATCGATTTTATCGATTCGTTGTTGCAGCCCTAAATACAAGTATAACCACGGTCACGCTTACAGTTTATTTTTAACACGTGTGTTGGTACCTCAGGTGTAACATCTCGTGGTGCAAATCCGGTTCCTCCGGTAGTGAGAATGAGATTCAGCTGCTGTTCATCGCACCACTCCAAAAGAGTGTCCTGTGCACATGTAAACACAAAGTTTACAACTACACAAAACATCCTCTTTCCCTGGAAATCCGTGGGCCCAGCAGGCAGCTGCAGTGGTTGAAGACACTTTCATTGAGGATAATATTGTATCTGGAATGCGTCTTCTTCTCTGACAGATTGAACATTCTTTTAGTGCCAGTGGGAAAGTGTGCAAAGTCCAGTCTTCCCCCCCATATTGCGATGCGTCTCGTAAAACTCGGAGTAATGGGGATTGCTAGCGAGCTCAAAGCGACGACACGTACCTTGATTTCATCAATTTCATCTGGAACTATCTTGTAGGCCGCGATGACTCCTCCTAGCCTGCAGTAGGGGACAAATACGGAGTGAGGGTGACGTCAGTGTACGTGTGCACTTTATATATATGTGTGTGTGTGTGTGTGCGTGTGTGTAGACTGTGGGGTCAAATCGGTCTTAGTATTGAGGTATTCACATATTTATTCGTCGATTCAGATTTAAATGACTCCACAAAAATAGTTTAATGCAGGAAAAAATAGTCATTGTGCAAAAATGTATAAAGAAAAATAAAATACAAATAGGGCTCACAAAGGCGTTTCTGATGCATACATTAACATTTTCAATAAATGTTATAGAAAGATGCATTTGCTATTTTTTGAGACCTCCCTGCCTCGGCTCCATTCACAAATGCAATTTTATGCAGTGCGAGTTCAGATGAACACACATGACTGCATGCAGCTGCCAGGAGGTCAGAGGTCAACCTAAACATGGCATCTGAAGGTGGTGCTTCGCAGCAGGCATTCATAACTCAAACCTATTTACTCACACACAAGACAGTTATTAATTACACTTTTTAAACGCCACCACCACTTGACCTCTGACCATGGGACAGCTGTATGTCGTTAGTTTGGTGCCCATCCTCCTGTTCACAGTTGCAGACAGCGCAGATGTAAATTCTTTGTGACCTAATTAAATCGTACCCTCGAATGTACGCTTACGTGATTGGTTGAAACGGAGGGAGACGTCCGATTGGCTACGGATAATTCCCTGTTGGAAAAATGCTTTTGTGAATGGAGCTGAGGCAGGAGAGTCTAAAAAGTACATACAAATGTGGATTTCTATTACATTTATTAAAACGCAGTAATATGCTTGCATCAGAGATATATTTGTGAACTTGTTTCTGGTATACATGTAGAAATATTATTACATTTATGTACAAATATTCCAACAATCACCTAAAAATAAATCAAGAAATATCCATCAGTGAATTGTTTCATGTGCCTTCTTTGATGTTGAGACTGATCTGCTGATCTGTGTGTGTGTGTGTGTGCGTGCGTATGTGGGTGCGCATGCGTGTTCTCACAGTGATGGATCATGGACCAGGTCCTTCAGGTTCACTCCACTCCTGTCCTCAGCCAGGTTCTTGAAACAGCCGTCACTGACTAAAGCAGAGGAGTTCAGGTTACAGGACAGACAAGTGTGATGCAATATAAAACTGCTCATTGAAACGCTGACTGGTTACCTATCCCTTGGGATCAATAAAGAACTATCCATCTACGAGTCCTTTGCCCAGTAATTACTGGGCAAAGGACTCATAGATGGATAATTCAATTGAATTGAGGGCATCCGATCTCTAACCTCCCTTTCCTCTCCAAGATCCTTGAGAAAGTGGTCGCAAATCAGTTGTGCGACTTTCTACATCATAATAGTTTATTTGAGAAATTTCAATCAGGATTTAGAAAACACCACAGCACCGAGACAGCACTGGTGAAAATTACAAATGACCTCTTAATGGCAGCAGATAAAGGACTCCTCTCTGTCCTGGTCTTGTTAGACCTTAGTGCTGCATTCGACACCATTGTACTACAAGCTCATCATATCTTAAGGAGCTTGTAGCACCATATTGCCCCACTAGAGAGCTACGCTCACTAAATGCGGGACTACTTGTAGTTCCTAGAGTCTTAAAAAGTAGAATGGGAGCCAGAGCCTTTAGTTATCAAGCTCCTCTTTTATGGAACCAGCTTCCACCTTCAGTCCGGGAGGCAGACACAGTCACCTCGTTTAAGAGTCGACTTAAGACTTTCCTCTTTGACAGAGCTTATAGTTAGGGCTGAATCAGGTTCACCTGGTCCAGCCCCTTGATATGCTGCTATAGGCTTATAGCTGCCGGGGGACGTTTTAGGATGCACTGAGTACCTATCTCCTCTTTTTTCTCTCCTTAAGGATGAATTTTCATCTCTCAATCACACGTTACTAACTCTGCTTTCTCCCCGGAGTCCTTTTTCCCCTGAAGGGTTATTTGGGAGTTTTTCCTGGTCCGATGTGAGGTTTTGGGGCAGGGATGTCTATGTGTACAGATTGTAAAGCACTCTGAGACAAATTTGTAATTTGTGAAATTGGGCTATACAAATAAACTGAATTTAATTTAATTGAATTTGCAGCTCAGTTTCTAATTCATGAGTCACAGACCTCAAATGCAATTGTCAGTTTTCCAAAGGAAACTGGAGAGTACCAAATTCAAAATTAGAATAACATTGGGCAACTCAGTCTCTGAAGAGCAAATCTCTATATCCATGGAATATACATTTATTTTATTATATCTATTATGAATAGTTGAAGAAACCTGAGATGTTGCAGGTCCACTTGTATGGACCGTGTAGACCAGGGGTGCTCAATACGTCGATCGCGATCGACCGGTCGATCGCGGCGACCTGCCAGTCGATCGCGGCGTAGTATTGGTAGATCGCATGACATAAAAAAAATTTGGCCCGCCCCCCTGTCACTTTCTCTATAGCGTCACATTACAGCAGAAGCACGTCATTTCTGTCTCTACGTGTTGCGTTAACAGTCCTCTGCCCGCTGTCTCGTGCGCCGCGGAGCTCCCGACACCGGTTTGCGCGCATCGGGACGGAGCAAAGAAAAAGTCACTAGCACCCCCCCCCCCCCGTCAACAACTCTTCTCGGCTCGCGCGCGGCAGGTGAGCACACTTACTAGCCCCCCCCCCCCGATCGCCTTGACTTGGTCACATAATAAGTAGCTCGCATGCTGAAAAAGTGTGAGCACCCCTGGTGTAGACTAACACAGTGATTTATAAAGTCGGCCTTGTTTGGTCTCACAATGCAAGCAATCAAACTTCAGAATTTGTGATGGACTGGTTCCAACAGAGCCAGGATGGCAGTTCCTCCCCATTTCCAGTCTTTATGCTAAGCTACGCTAACCAGCTGCTAGCTGAAGTACTGCATTTAACGGACAAATATGAGAGTGGTAGTCACTCTCATCCAACCCATAGCAGGAAAGAAAAAAACGATGGTACTTTACAAAAATATAAAACTATTTGTTTCAATCTATTTAAATCTAAAATTATATATTGATGAGTGAATCTACATTTTGCTGAACATAGATATAAGAAACCAGAAAACCCGAGCTGTTTAAAAGCTATTACAATTCATTGCATTTGAAGAAGACATTTGAAGCATTTGCACACATTTTCATTACAGCCCCTCTGACACAGAAACATGCTACACATGCTAAACATGCTACAGCATTTTGTGAAACATTGGTACACTTGGTTCAAGGGCAACACGGTTTAGAGAGCATGCAACTTTGGTGAAAGTGAGTGTGTGCTCTAATCCAGGTGATTATTGTTTTGTAGTTATCCACCTCTGTTTAAAATGAGAACACAATTATCACAGAAGGAACAAGTTACTCTAAATATTTTCCAAGAATGTAAGATTCGAAACACACAAACATGCACCAGAGACTTTCTGTATTGACACACAGAGGTAAGTCAATGGGTTCACTGGACCGTGAGTATAAATAGTGGAGTCCAGCTAAACCAAACATTGACCACTACATTTGACAGATTTGGCTGTGGATTCAGCAATGAGCCTCCCTGACTTCCACCATATGTAGAATACAATATATGATACTCCGGCTTTTTTATATTGTACTAACTCAATTGATTTATAGTGAGATCTTAACTGTGTGACTTGGCACAGTGGGCCGATATGACAGTGAAGCTGACCTAGCAGGTAAGATTAAAAATGTCTCCAACTGATACATAATCGCTAAATGATGGACAATAAGTCAAAGCGAAATTAGAAAACTGTTGTGAAACCTTTTGGGTTTATCACAAATTTGGGACATTATCATTCATTTAAAAAGAAATATTACAAATTTAAAAAACATAACAGCACATGACAAACATTTTATTTTAGGACAAGGTTGTGTATCAACAATATAAACTTGTCAGTGCTCTCTAGAAGATAATCTATGTTATGGAGACAGCGATTTCAAATTCAAACAAAATCTATTATTGGACAACATATACTATGCTGAATGGCTCTTTTTAGAAAATAGTTATTACATTACTGGATTATAACTATTGATGCATGAATGAGTTAATTTAATTTAATGATGTAATGGTGCAGCTAAGTTTTCACCACCGTTTAGTTTAGTTGTATATTTAGTCGTAGAGCCCACTTGTATCTTTCAGCGTGTGTCACTTAGTAGTTCCCAACTTCCAGCCCCATTATTACTGTACATGTAGGTGATGGGCTTCTATTATTTAATCTCTCTTTAAAAAAACACAAGATGATTTTTTTTTTTTAAACAAAATATAATGTTGTTCTGATGTTTTTTCCAGAATCCCAAAAGACTCCTCTTACCTCTGTAGAAGAAGAAAAAACGTTTCACTCAGTTGCACAATTTTACAAAGAAAAAGTTGTAACCAAAATTAGTACTTTATGTCCTTGGTTTAATTTGTATGACATGAAACGATACTAAAACAATTTATTTGACTATAATGATGTGAATTTATATTACACTTTTTTGTTTATTTTGTTATTGTGTCATACAAGCAACATGGAATGTAAGGCTACCTGGGTTCAAATATATATGTGTACTATTTTTTAAAGTTATATATTTCGATAGATTACTGTTATTTGTCCGTACTAAAAATGTAACCAAAAAAGTAAAGCAAGCTATTTCTTGAAACAGCTGAGCACTGTGGTTTTTCCACAAATGCGATTGGGACAGGAAAAATATTGTTCGAGACTATTTTGGGCAGCGGATTAAGAGACATTAATTGCTCGTGAGTATTTTACAGCGACAGGAAGGAGTATGCAGCATTGATTTTTTTATTTTTAAACTACAGTGGCCATCTTCCAGTACAACGCTGTTGCTTATTGGAGTGGTTCTACGTCTTTGGAGGAATAAGACGCATCGGACTTTAGATACATACAGAATACCTGTTTATAGGATTAAGTAACTGTTGGTTTGGTTTAGGGCTGCAACAACGAATCGATAAAAATCGATTATTAAAATAGTTGGCAACGAATTTCATTATCGATTCGTTGTGTCGCGCGATTATTGCGGCGCTCAATGAGTCACGGAGTATTAAAAAAGTTGAGCGCAGAGCGGCGCAGGAAAAACAAGAGCGGAGCGGAGGGAGAGGACAGAACGCTGCGTTGTGAGAGCCAATCAGCGCTGAGCTGCTCCTCTGTTGATGAATCTAATTGGCTGCTGCTGCGCTCGTGGCGCTGGATGCGGAAGTCATTCATGTAGTCGGAGACATTCACGGAGCTGTGTGCGCCTCCAGGTGATGTCATGAATCCAGACACCAGGGCGCTACGACGTGTGTGGCATTTCCACAAGAGTATAACGTAGAAAACGTGGTTATTTATTCCGTGGCGGCTGAAAATATGTTTCCATGGAGAAAGGCAACGGAGATAAGCCACGCCCCCTCACCGTATGAGGCGTTTAACCCATAAATAGCCAACTCAGGAGAGTAAACCGCTGTCAGTTCTGTTTATGACAGGGTTCATCCACATGCTGACCAGTGAACAGGGTTCATACACATGCTGACCTGGATCTCCCGGACCTTTCCATGACTTTAAACCAAATTTCCATGATTAAACATTTAGTGAAAACTGTGTATACGTGAACAAGAGAATATGTAGTATTTAAACTAACAATGAGAATTCCAAAGCATACCGTATATATTCCTTGTAAATTAACATTTGAATATAACACATTTGCATAACTTTTCTAAACATTTTGGGATTTTATTTTTTCAATTACTTTTCTAGGCCTGGAAATAGCCATTTAAAAATTCCATGACTTTTCCAGGTTTTCCATGACTGTACGAACCCTGTTTTGAATAAAGGATTGAAAATTACAGTGTTTATGGTTTTTTATCCGATTAATCGAAAAAATAATCAACAGATTAATCGATTATCAAAATAATCGTTAGTTGCAGCCCTAGTTTGGCTCTTTATGAGCACAGTTCCCTCTTTGGTAAAACCATGGCCTAGTGTATTGGAAGTATATTTCAAATAGTATCTTATCTACATTTAGCCCACCACAAACAGTAAACACAAGAGGTACCATCTCATTGGTTCTTTGGTTACCCTAATGCTGACTTTAACCATCAAACACTTTAGACTAGTAGAACCCACTGTTCTTATGTGTTCATCATAACCAACAATACTGTGTACATTGCGACACCTCTGGCTCCACATATGTGACCTTAAGCATACCTTGCGTAACATTTTTCCAACCGAATCTTTGACCCTAAGCATGACCGAACATAAACCCTTCGGGCTCGGAACGTGTGTTAACATGTGACAGGGGGCTGGACCGACAGCAGGGGTTAGCTGCCCTTAGCCGAGATGCTAGCTCATCAAAACCACGACAGACTTCCCAGCCAGCTGCTGGGGCGCATCCTCTTAGCATTATTCTCACGTCCCCCCTCCTCACCCCCTCCCTCCCCTGCCTTTGGCGAGGAGGTAGAGGGGCTACTGGTGACTGTCACACGACAGTATACTGGTCCCAGTCCTCCTCTGCACGACTCAGACAAACATCAGCTGAGCTAATTAAGAAGCCGCTAAACAACCTGCAAAAAAAGAGAGGGCAGGGGGGGCAAGCGCTTCAGCAGTCGGCCTTGCCTTCCAAGGAGCTTTAAATAGCGACCAACCGCACAATTTATGATTCATAAATGTACATTTCTACGGACGTTTTTACAAAAACTAACAAAACATTAAGCCCAAACGAAATGGCCGTCAAAAGAACCATAAAATACATGTTAACGAAGAGCACCCTCACTAGCAGCCAATACATCGGATCTGCAAAGACACATGAATAATGCAGCTGATGTAGGCTCGGTATCGCTACATTGCTGTTAGAAGAAAAAATATAGCGTTCCCTTGCGTCAAGGTGGCAACATACAGCCACAGCCAGAACGGAAGAACGGTGCTGTTGCTTTCACAATAAAAGCGGCAATCTTCGTTAAAAACTCATTGCAGCACTCGCCCGCCAAAGGAATAGCCCCTCTAATTTTGAAAGTCCTCGCAAGACGTTGTTTTTCCTACTGCCTCACTTGACGCCGAATAAAATATACCACTACAATGTCGTGCAGCGATCTAGAACCACACCGACTATGACAGCCAGTCTGCCCACGTACACATATACATGAAAGACTTCCCCACAGAAATGCAAATGACGTCGTCACAAAGCAAACCCCACATCTGCCGGACCTGTCAAATGGGGAAGGCAGCTAACGTTCGAGCAATGACAGTCAACGAAACCGGTTAGCTTAGCACACTGGATAACGACAGCTAGGTCGGCAGCGGAGACAGCGCGTATCGTGACACCGACGTGCACGCGCAACCGACGGCAAAACGCCACGGAGGTGCATTGCTGAGATGCATCTCATCGCATATTACGAAACAGGCTCCTTACCCGTCAGAATCCCCACTCGGGTCTGATGGTCGTGGTTGGTGAGCACCATCCCGTCCGCCGCCATGTTTACAACCTCTGTCTGCTCTGTGCCGGCACATAGGGGAGAGCCGGGTAAGAATTACCTTGCGCGGCAGCTGGACTCTCGCGATGTCACGACGTGATCACGCGAGAATCACAGGATCACGAATACACACGCGAAAATCCATCATGTCAAGATGCAAGTAATGAGTTTGTGTCTGATAAACCAGAGTACGGAAAAAAATAAGCGTCCTGTGAGCAGCTACTGGCAGATATGGCTTGCTTAGGTGTGGGAGAGACCACTTTTTGTTCTAAAGAGGTCAGCGTCGGTTCTGCCCTAGCGCCAGCTCTATCGTAACTAGGGATGGGTATCGTTTGGGTTTTTTCCGATACCGGTACTTTTAAAACGATACCGGTGCCTGAACCGATATTTGGTTTTTTTTAACGCACAATGAGGACATTAAAAACCTCTTTGGCCATATTCCCTGTAGAAGCCGTTATCATGGAGCACCGACACACAACGGATATCAGACTGTTAACATACACAATATATGTTCTCCATTATATGATGTGATATGTATTGTCATGTGCAGCCCTTATAGGGTTAATCATGTCACTGTGTTGATGGGCAAAGAGAACAACCAATCAGAGGTACTGAAGATGACACGTGACAAATAAAGTTTTGCTTCTGACAGCGAGAGTTACACTGAAACAAAGTGACGCCCCGTGGTCTTTATTCCTCCGTCATTATATTCCCGGTAACACCAGGTATACAGCCGGGATCGCTGGACATCAACACATCTGCTAGCAGACTGTCACGCTCGTAGCTAGCGCTAGCTACGAGCTAACGCTAGCTACGAGCTAGCTTAAGCATGGTTATAATGGCTAATTTATTATTTCTTGGGCTACTTTTATGAATGCAAGACTTGCAATCAACGTTACGGTACTAATCTGAGTTCAGGCTGCTCGTCATAATCGGTCTCCACGTGTTCAGGGGGACCGGTGACGGTCTCCCCATCGCGTCCAGCCTGACGCTGGTGTGCCCCACACGGGCTCACGTAGTCACACACGGCGCAGCCTCCGCTGTCAAAGTTAAATATGAGAGGCTCGTAACCTGCTGACAGGGCGGAGTCATCAGAGAAGTTCACAACAATAGTTTTTTACAATTTCAATCGGCTCAGGCACCGGAAAGAAGCACCGAAATGTGTGTTGCGTTTCGGTCCGGGTAATACCGGTTGTATTGTAACCGGTACCATATTGGCACCGGGTTTCGGTACCCAACCCTAATCGTAACTGGTGAGCACTTTTAATTGAGAGAAGAGCAATAAATGGCACTTCAGTGCGTTATAGGCTACCAGGGGTTATGTTGAATCGCCGGCTAAATTGACCCCATAGTCATCATTTTAGAATATTAGCTTAGTTTAGCAATTCAGGCTAATCTTTAGCTAAACACATGCCATATGCAGCTGCATTACGTTTTCTCATCTGGACTGGCACCCTAGGGGGCACTATTTTCTCTACTGGACTGACACCCTGGAAGGCACTATTTTCTCCACTTGTCTGGCACTCTAGAGGGCACTATTTTCTCCACTAGTCTGAAAACCTGCTTCACAAAGATATGACGTTCGAAATGGAAGCAGGATTTTCAGAGCTTTTTTTTGCCAATTTTGGAATATTCTGCTTTGATTTTGATCCAAAACACCGACAGGGTGTTTGTGTGAAATGTACTTTCAAGGCCACCGTCATTTGCGATCTCCAGCGGTTGATCTTCTGCCACGAACAGGCTCAATTCACCGGGTTTGTTCACCAATGGGCTGCAGATCCGTTATTTCGCAGTCTGCGGGTCTTTTGTGGTTGGGAAGTACTGCTCGAACTCTTTTAAAAGCAAAGACAAGTGATCATGCACCAGCTGGGAGAACCTCAGCTGCTCAGCCTCTTGTAATATCCTGGTCAATGTTTGAAACATGTCAACTTTTCCTCTGTTCACTCGCTGTCCCCATATTTCCAGTTAAGCTTTGAATGCAGCGACGTTATCGGACAACTTGGAAGCGGTTATCATTTTCTCCTGAAGTGACAGATTGAGTTCATTGAGCAGTTTAAACATATATGTTTTAAGACCCATTCTTTTTCACTGAAATGTGCTGCCAGTGGTACGCAGAGCGGGTTCTGCACGTAAGTCTCGCCTGCAGCGATACGTACTTTAAGTACGACTCCTGATAATGTCTTTCGAATGCAGCTTTCTTTTTAGGCTTTTCTTCTTATGTCTCCTTATTGGGCCTTTTCCCTTCGTCAAAGAAGCTCTACAAAGACGTTTTTTCTTTTTCACTCATTTTCGCTAGCTTATGGATTTGCTAGCTTGGGTCAAAAGGTCACCTTTTGAGGTGCTTCATGTATTTCATGACGTTGTGAGAGGCTCAGACGCACAAACGGATGTACCGATTGGAGTACCGCTGCCCTAGAGGACCCTATTTTCTCCAGTGGATGGGCACCTTAGAGCAGCTATTTTCAACCACTGGGCCAGAGCCCCCTGGTTGGCCCCAGGGCATCATCTAGTGAGATGATGAGCTACTGAGAAATAGTTATTTTAATTGAGAAAGCACATTATTTTTAGATCTAAAGGTGCTCAACAACCAAACAAATTAGTAATTCAATCAAAGCCTAATTTTAATGAGCAATTGGATTTGAATATCGCAACACTAATCATGACCAACATAGAGCGAAATGTGTTTTCACTTTTGACAATGTCAGGCATTAATTGTTAAGGGTTAGCAGAATATTTATTTTGCATCTGACATATTTACAGTATTTTTTCCTTTTTTTGGTCATGTTGTTTTTTTGGGTTCTCAGATTATTATAAAAAAATCTAAAGTGGGGTTCAATTCACAAAAGGTTGTAAACCCCTGACCTACGGGACAGTTCACCACGTTGTCTTGCACATTGAGCAAACATTACAGGGAACTGTATCATGGTTAATCTAAAATTGTAACCTAAAGACGCTTGACGCCTTCTAAGATGTTCATATGTTTATCTATCTATATTTTTTATCATGGGCTATATGAATAAAATAGATTTTACTTGACCTTGACTTGACTGATGACCTTCGTGTCCCATGTGGAGCCGCCTTATTTACCACCTAGGGTGTCTGATCTGGCACTGTGGATCTATAAGACTATGTTGCCAGAGCAGGAAATGACTGGTGTGCGCTGCAAACCGAAGAGGTTTCAATTTCAAGTCACGTTCTTGAGAGCTCCTCGGTGACTCCATCTAAATCTACTTCCTGGTCATTTAATTGAAGCTCTGCTCAAACTGTGGAAGTGGAGCCGTGGATTATTTAGCAGCTGTTACAGACACTGTGCACTTCCTTGCAACATGATTGGAATTATTTTTTTCTTTTTTCAAAGAATTGATCAAATATAGTTTTCATTTTGACAGAACCCAACACATGTTCGGTGTTGATACATCAGTGTCAGTCTCAAATGCTCTGACATACACTGTACACACAAAATAACTGCCGTTTAATGGAGATGATATTTCAGATAATATTTCCCCCGTCGTTTTGTTTGGACGGTACATCACCAAATGTGATAAATGCCTTGATCAGCTCTAGAGTTGCAGTGGATGTATTATGAGCTGTGTGTTTTGGTCTGTAGACTGTACACCGCCTGCACAAGGTGAGCTCACTTCTTCCAATGATGGCCAGTCCTGGATTTTTAGTATTTGTGTGACAGCTTCCTTTGAAATCTGATTTTTTAACCCCTGTTAAAAAATCAGTTTTCAAAGGAAGCAGGAGTTATGGATTCCAATGCCCAACTTTATAACAAGATATATAATATATAATATGCACTGCTCTCTTTCAAAATGTGTTATTGGGTGATTTCTGCATTTCAGATACCTAAACAATGTATGAGAAGCAATATATTACTCTAACAATGATTTGTACATTTGTATAGAATCAGATAACAGGGATAGGACTTCAGATAAGAGTCCAGTTTAAACTCTGTTCTACATAAGTGGTTCCCAAACATTTTCTGTCTTGACCCCCTTTGGAAGCAGAAAAGGTCAAACCACGCAAGCAGCTTTGATCATTAGCGATCGATCGATACAAAAATACTCTATAGCTTTAAATCCAAACTATAACACAACTTTGTTGAATACTTCTATCGCAGACCGCTGCTACAAATAACAAACCATTGCTATTGACGGAGTTCTGGTTTCCTTACTTAGATTTAAATACTCTTTATATCAATGAAACCCTTTAACTATTATTTTTATTTCAATATTTTTACGATAGTATTTTACAGGTGTTATTTTTATTATGTTTGCCCTCTTTTGTTCAACATAAAAATGGTTAGACATAGCTGGCTGCAATACCTTTGCATATTCAATTTATTTTGTATAGCCTAAAATCAGAAGTTACAAATTTGCCTCAGAGGGCTTTACAATCTGTACACAAACGACATCCTCTGCCCCAGGACCTCACATCGGATCAGGAAAAACTCCCCAAAAAACTGTTAACAGGGAGATAAAGGGAAGAAACCTTTGGGAGAGAAACAGAGGATAATCCCTCCATCAGAATGGAGAGAAGTACAATAGATGTCATGTGTACAACATAACAGAGTTACAACACACTACATGCATATGCATGTGACCTTGTCTTGCTTGGTTTCAAAACAATTTGGATTGGTTATTATATATTTTCATGAATGGGGACTGCAGTGTTTCCACACTCACGTGACGTGACTGTACATAAGAGTTACTCGGAATAACAGTTAAACGTTTCATGAATTGACTGAAGGTCAAATAAAGGCGTACCGAGCCCTGAGAACGGGCTTTGATGCAATACTAGAGTTATACCACTGAAGGGCGCTAGCGCGGTGCAGTATCCGGGGTGCAGCCACAGTAGCACACACACACGCCACAAATTATTATCTCTGTGCAGATAAACTTGACTAGAACCTCTTTACGTGCATTTCAATGTTAAACCAAGAGCCTTCAAGATCAGTGTCTGAGTCATTTACTTTGCTTTTCAAAGTTGCTCGGTTTGCAAGTAAAGATTCTGCATAGTGTGATAATGACAGACACAGCCACTTATACAAATCTACCGACCGTCGCAATGACGCAAGAAGCCAACCGTTGTCTCGCTCCTCTGCATTTAACTGGGTCAAATCCAGTCACAGTTGCACTGCGCGGTGCGCCGGCGCAGCTTGTCGGCTGCCCGTTAGTGCCATAGCAACCAGAGAGAAAACGTCAACCATCAACATGGTGAGTGTCTTCGGTTCATTTTCCTCTCGTTGCTCTTTCGTGTTCTTCAGCGACACGTTACGACTCCGACCTTCTCCGAACTTGCCCCGTCTTCCTTTCGGAGGGCTGTGTGAATTGACTCCACGAGCAACATTGTTGTCGCCGTTAGCTAATAGGGGCTAACCTTAATTAGCTAAATTGGATAGCTAACGTTAATTAGAGGGCTAACATCAAGTCTGCCCCCGTGTCGTGTGTGGATGTCGGGCTCTAGTTTGCCAGTGTGCCGTCCGGCTAAGCAGAGTAATGGGACGAGGACTATTAGTAGGAATGGCTTACTCACAATTAACTGCCAACCCCGCCCCCCAGATGAAAATGAAAATATAGACAGTGTATATTAAAAGCGTGTGTGTTTGACGAAGCATCGCTACTAGCTTGTCTCCAGCACCCATCTGCTGTGCTGTCATCACTCGGAAAATGACATGTAATGTAATGTAACTAGCCTCTGTCGGTCTAATTTAATGTTATGTAATGTCTCCAGAACAGAGCGACGACTGTGAAAGAAGCCCTGGCCAAGTTGGTGAGTGGCACACACGGACAGGATATCATGCAATGTTTCTGTGATGTGGTTATTCATTTGTGCTCACGCAGGTGTTTACAATTCATGAGGGAAAGTAGTTGCATGATGGTAGAAAAGGTATTGTGATTGCATCCTTTGATGTGTGTGTGTGTATATGTGTGTATGTGTGTGTGTGTGTTTGTGTGTGCACAGGAGGAGAAGTCAGGGGAGAGAGTGAGTGAGAGTAAAGCCATAAAACTGTATGGTCAGGTTCCTGCCATAGAGAAGATGGATGCCTCTCTCTCCATACTCACCAACTGCGAGTGAGTCCTGTAACATACAAGTATTCGATGGAGCGTTGTTTTATTTTTTCATTCCTACCTTAAGTTAGACAATCTTGTGGATGCTTGTGAAGACATGTCAAACTCTGAGATCAGCCTAGTCGTATATGTGCCATTTGATCCTGTGAAGTACTGCCTGGAAAAGCTACAACTTGAGACTTGAATCGACAGCAGGAACCTGCCAACATGCAATATGGGGTACAGTGTGGTGGTAGGCTAGTTGTTACAGATTATAACAGCTAGCTATTTGCCTCTACATTTTGTGAAGCTGGTGTTTGAAACACTTCGTTCAATTCCAGAAGTATGAACTGGCCCTTTCTCATGTCTGTTAGATCTGTTCCTGAGTACAATTTGGCTACTTTTTTGAGTCAAATACAGCGAATGTGCATAACTGTTTCCGAACAATAATTAAGCACAGGAATTACCGGCTCATACTTTTGTAGATCAATTATGTCGACATTTCCAAAAAACAAAACAAAACAATTAAACTGCTCAAAACAACTTACATACTTCTAACGGCATCAACAGGATAATAATTTCAGATCATACAAGCCCCTGGCTCAAGCATCGCCATTCTGAGAGCCGTTTAGAGGCAATGAAAATTCTCCCAATTTTTCTCAGGATTAATCATGCTTTTAAGAGTACACAGCAAACCAGACCACTTTGAAAATGGGCTATACAAATGAACTGAATTGAATTCAAAAAATTATCTTGCTGTTGTTATTTTGACTTTTTAATTCTATGTATATATATATATATATATATGTATATGTATATGTATGTGTTCTATCTGCGGTGAAAAGACAATAAAGAAAAATTATGATGCTCCCAATCTCATATTATTGACCTTTTTAAATAAATAAAAAAGATTAGTATATACTAAGCAATTTGTTTGCTCAAGAATTCCCATAAATAAAGACTTGTAATAGTTACAGTTGAATATAACCACACGTATCACAACACATCACCCGGTGGAGACTAGCTAACTTTCCCTCTGATAAAGTGACACAGAAGTAATCGTCTTTTTTAAACTTTAAAAAGTGATGTGGGAGACCACCTGCAGCAGATGAAGACATGACCCTGAATACATTACATTTGGATTCATGAGTGCAGGCGAAGCAAAAACATTCATGTTTATTACATTTTTATCTCATTTATGTTGGAAGATGGTCCTCTAGGTATTGTCCTGATGAAATGTGGAAAAAGGTTGAGAATCCCTGCTGTAAAAAGCACCCTCATTAACGTAACTGATATGCGTTTTTTAATGCTTCCACAGGAAGCTCTCTCTGTCCACAAACTGCATTGAAAAAATAACCAATCTCAATGGCCTGAGTGAGTCCTGCTTGCATCAATACACACACACACACACACACACACACACACACACACTTCTGAAAATGTGGGTTGTAATGTGACGTTGTGTTGTGTTCTTCCAGAGAACTTGAGGATATTGTCATTAGGAAGGAACAATATTAAATCCCTCAATGGGCTGGTAAGTTCTATACTGTGTGCAAGTGTTTCATAGGGGTTTCCGACAATCTTCATAAATACTTTGAATGTACACTATTTTGCATTAATTGCTTCTGTGTGTGTGTGTGTGTGTGTGTGCGTGCGTGTGCGTGCGCGCAGGAGGCAGTGGGGGAAACACTAGAAGAGTTGTGGATCTCCTACAACTTGATCGAGAAGCTGAAGGGAGTTCAATCCATGAAGAAGCTTCGAGTCTTCTACATGTCCAACAACCTGGTCAAAGATTGGGGTGAGCTGTGTTCATCAACACCATCGACACGCATGGAGATGGACAGAGCAAATGAGGTTATGAAACATAATTTAGTTTCATTAAAACCGCAAACTTAGGCTGCACTCTCTGCTGGAAGGACAGAGACCTCTTCTATGGGCCAGACAATTTCTTTATTAAAAATGTTTTGTACCATCAAAACTACTGCCAGTAAAGCTTTCCAACTTTTTCGCAAAGGTCTCTTTAGTCATTTATATCTTTCACGGTGTTGTGCTGATGGTTATTTAATTTGTTGTGTGCTGTGCTGTCTGTGTTGCGTAGTAGAGTTTGTGAGGCTGGCCGACCTGCCATGTCTCGCAGACCTGGTGTTTGTTGGAAACCCTCTGGAGGAGAAGCATTCGGCCGAGGGAACCTGGATGGATGAGGCCTCGAAAAGACTACCTAACCTACGGAAACTAGATGGTAAGAGTAGATGTTTCAGCAGCATTTTCATCCATCGACATTATAGCGCAATATATAACAAATACAAAACGAGATTCCAGGGTTGAAAAACGATAACTACTTTTGACGTTGTCACGAGACGCATGATAGCGGTATGTTGTTTCTTTGAAGTTATGATTGGAGATCTCTTTTCCTGTGGTTTCCAGGAAACCCAATCATCAAACAGGAAGAGGAGGAGGCCGATGGAGGAGAGAGCTGAGGAGCGCGACTATCTGCAACCTCCTGAAGAGTTTTCCCTTTTTTAATGTTTTGTATGGTTTGTTATGGTGCTTTTCTTTTTATAAAATATTTTTTACTACAGTGTACACTTTGTTACAGACAGACAAGCACAAGATAACTGATAAATACAAGGATGTTTATGTTTTATAGAATGAGAAAAGTCTGTTTCACAAAAAGATCTTGGAAGATTTACATTTGAACCAATGTATTTTATCTATCACTGACAGCTGTAACACAATGGTGATCGAGCCTATGGCCCACTGATTGCAATATTCATATATTTGCATAATTACCAACAAGGTGTTTGTCGTAACATTCCTGGAAAAAATGCTTTATTTCAGTTTTTCCTAATAAACATACAACCAATAAATATTTGGACATTGACACCATTTTCATAATTTGGGCTCTGTACACCACCACAATGGATTTTGAATGAAACAATCAAGATGTGCTTTAAGTTCAGACTTTCAGCTTTAATGTGAGGGTATTTACATCCACATCAGGTGAACGGTGTAGAAATTACAACATATTTTATATGTGGATCCTCCTTTTTAAGGGATCAAAAGTAATTGGACAAACTAACATAATCATCAATGTAATTATCAATTTTAATACTTGGTTGCAAATCCTTTGCAGCCAATGACAGCCTGAAGTCTGGAACCTAGAGACATCACCAGACGCTGGATTTCATCCCTGGTGATGCTCTACCAGGCCTCTACTGCCACTGTCTTCACTTCCTGATGCTTCTTGGGGCATTTTCCCTTCAGTTGTTCTTCAGCAAGTGAAATGCAGCTCCATTGGATTCAGGTCAGGTGATGGACTTGGCCATCGCAGAACATTCCACTTCTTTCCACAATTTCCACTCAAACGGAAATTGTAAATCAACCATGACTGACATCTTAATGATTGCCACTTGAAGGCCATGTGGGCTTGGGACCAAAAGGACATCAGTGGAAATACAGTACTATTTATGGGACTGTCCTCCCTCCATGGAGAGATGACCATATACAATACTGTTGTACTGTAATACTCATTAATGTACAAGTCATATTTTGATATTAATTGTACTTAAGTATTGAAAGTAAAAGTGCAAGTAAATGTTGTTCCATCTATGTTCAACATAATATATTGTACATAAGAATACTTGTGCATCTACTATGAACTTGTCATCATAACTCTCAATATGACACTATGAAGCAGTTGAAACAGTGTGTTTATAAGTAGACTCATTCTGACGAGAGAATGATGTAGAGGGGGAATTCATAATTTTGTGTTCAGCAAAAAATATCAACTTGTAAACTCCTATGGGCCTGATTTGAACATATCAGGCAAAGGTTTGGCTCACGCTGAATATGCAATTGGGTGACTGGCTGCTCCTGTCATAATATGATAATCCACTAAATGACTCAAAACATGATCAATACTAAAGCAGCACCGAAAGTAACAACCCAGTGATTTATTGAAACTGAAACATGTCCTGTTTATCTTCAAAAGAAAAAACGTGATTGGCATACTCGGGCACCAATGAAAAGTAAGACCAACCTACTGCTTTCGGAACCCTGTTTATAATTGGCCCACCTCGAGTTCTGTCACAACTTCCATGGCAACGGCCCTCAGACCCGGAAGTTGTTTTCGCCGCGAAAAATCAACAGCTCTACTTCAGAGCGGTTGACATTTATTGAAGATATGTCTAATAAAAAGCAGTTCTTATTGGACTAAGCTGGACTAAGTGGCACAGCTGAGTGGATAGAAGGTTTACCCGTACGCGTGCGGTGTGCTGTGGTAGAATGCGCCGGAGAACCGCGGCTGTAAGTGTGGAAGTGAAGCAGGTGATCGGAGCTCTGTGCAGACTGCTGGCGGCCGCCGGCCTGGAACCTGTCCCGCCACCGGACAACTTCCGGCGGGCTAAGTTCGGCGGGGGACCCGAGGTGGTACGTTCCTGGTCGGTTGGCACTGTCATATGGAGGACTTAAAATGACTTAAGTATAAATAAATAAATGCATGAATAAATACAAGAATAAATAAATGCTTAAATAAATGTATAAATAAATAAATACAAGAATAAATGTATAAATACAGAAATTAATAAATATAAGTTATAACTCAACAGGACATCATTAAATAAATGTATTTCTGTATTTCTTCATTTATTTATATCTCTATTTATGTGTCCACACGTATTTCTTCATTTATTTATGTGTGACATTTATGTGTCCCTATATTCAAATGAGCTGGGCGGTCCGAACCTCATTGTTGAACAGGATTGGTCAAGTCGGAGAGCAAGACAGAAGCAATCGATCCCTTGCACTTGGACCTGTAGACGAACAGTGTTTATTATGCATTCTTGTCTGTACATTCTAAATACTACTGTTGTTGAGTCACGGAATGTAATTTAAGGATGTTTTCAGCCGAGAAGTTAGTAGTTTAAGCATCAAATTTGTGGTCGGTTTATCGAGATTCAGCCTAATAAGGATATGCGACGGAGATTTGAGGTCCTGCTCGCGGGACCTCTGAGCTCCGGGCGCCGAGAGCAGCCTGATCTCGGCAGGACTTTTTGAAATGCTCCGCTGGCTCTGACGTCTCCGTAGCGGCTAAACATGAGATATAATTAGGTTTGGGAGGATCTAAAGAGCACAAAGAGTTTATTATTTATTAAAAGATAACGTTACGTCAATTTGACTCAGGGTTAAGATTCATAACTTCATATTGTAGCGACCCTGGGTCAGGAAAGCTACGAGACGTTGTAGTTATTACCGTTTATTCGTAGCCTACGCCAAACGACAGGGAACACCGCAACATATTCTACTCCACTGCAAAGTATTTTACAGTGAATAATTGGAGTAAATTCATGAGCAAGAACAGTTGATGTGGTGACGTCACAAGACCAGAAAGACCGTCCTGCGTCCTCGAGAGTCTGGACTCCCAAGACCAGACTCCAAAGGAACACGAGTCTGTACTCAGTGTACTTGGAAATGATAAACGGCTCAAGTCAAAAAGCTGTCTAGTCTAACTTCTGCTAACGGTTAGCTGAGCGAGCCAACTTCAGCTTCATGTGCCAGGCAAAAATAGTGGAGCATAACACACCAGGTGCATCAAACTCCTGTGACCAATCATGCTTTAGACAGAGGTTCGGACCGCCCAGCTCATTTGAATATACGGACACGTAAATGTCACACATAAATAAATGAAGAAATACGTGTGGACACGTAAATAGAGAAATAAATAAATGAAGAAATACAGAAATGTAGAGATATATTTATTGAATGATGTCCTGTTGATTTCTAACTTATATTTATTAATTCCTATATTTATTAATTTATTTATACATTTATTTAAGCATTTATTTATTTATTCCTATATTTATTGATGCATTTATTTATTTATACTTAAGTCATTTTGAGTCCTCCATACTGTCAGGGTGTAATAATGTAACTATTTATATTTTTTAAAGTAGGTTCTTCTTACTTTAGAAGTTTTCTAAAATAAGACTACATGTATTATTTTTTGACAGCTGTAGTATTTCTATTTTTTTAAACTCTAAAGTAAGACTACATGTATTATCATTAGTCGACATCTGTAGTATTTCTATTTTTTAACTAAAGTAAAACTACATGAATTATTATTTGACAGCTGTAGTTCCTAGTTACTTAAACTGTATTAGTTAGCTATATAAAGCCTACATCAAACTATATAAAGCTGTTTTAATTTGATGATGATTTCTTATTGCACAATAGCCAACCAAGTCCTTGCATACTGGAATGATGAATTATTTTCATGGGACAGCATGTGACAATGATAGTGATACCAGTAAAACACCAATGAAATCAACAGTGTCATCTTAAAAAGGAGCAGAGTGTTGGAGCACTTTTTTTAAAGCAGCACATGCTCGTGTCTCATCTTCCTGCTTGCTGTTGTTTCCCAGGAGGACCAGTTCTGGCAGCTTCTCACCAGCTTCATTCAGACATCTAGCTTTGTCTCCCAGGAAGCCGCTGCACAGACAGGAGGAGGTAAATCACCTTGATCCATCTGTTGCTGTAATGCTGTTTGTCAAGGACTTCCAAGGAGTCTGTTCTGTGTCACCGTCTATTCTACATCATATTCATCTTCATCATTATCATCATCATGTGACTCTTGTTGATCATGCACCCACATGTTTAAACCTTATTTAACTCCGCTGATTACCACAGCACAAATCGATTACCATCTGTTAGTGGGGATACAAATGGTGTGTTTTGTTTTCTCCATTTATGTTTAGCTGGAGAGAACAGAAAGCTGGTGGAGGCAGGCCTCTGGCAGACTGGCTACCATGCAGACTGGATGTATGCAAGTTGGGGAGGAAGAGGAGGAGAGGAGCAAGGGAGAGTATGTAGCAGAGACCTCCTCCTGGCACTGGGTTGGCTTCTCGCGACAGGAAAACTGGAGGAGCTGCTAACCTGGCGAGTGCAGCGGCTGGACAAGACCCTGCTCACGCCTCCACCTGTGAGTATCCCACCGCATTAAACCTCATTATGTTTGAGTGTATTAGTGTATTAATGTCTCTCCGTCAGGTTAACCCTCAGCTCCCCAACAAGCTTCCGTCAGATTCTGCATCTCTGAGGAAACTACACTGGCTCATTGGTTGCCTGAGATGCCAGGGGCGGACCCTGCTTTCCATGCAAGAGGAGCGGACTCACTTGCTCCACGCTGTGAGAGACATCTCGTCTTTACCAACCTTTCCACATGTCGTTCTGTAAATATAATGTCGGGAAACATTTCTTGGGATAAAGCAAATTAAAACGTTTTGCGTAGGAAGTGTGCAAATGACAGAAGTTTCCATTCTGAACCGGAGCCAAGACCGTTTCTCCTCAGTAATGCAAACATCCCAAAAAACAGAATAGGCACAGACTGTTTAATCCCTTTAGGAAATCGGGAAACGTTTTTATAGTACTTAGGTAATTGATATATAGGTGTTAAGTTCTATGAAATCCATGTTTTTCTCAGGTTTTCTTTGCCAGGATTGCCTCTTCTGTACCCTCCTCCTCCTCCTCTGATCAAAGCTCAGCTGTGCTAAGGGAGGTAAGGGAGTGCGCTGCCGTTATTAAAAGGAAATACCAATAACATGTTCTGCCTTAAGTTAGAGTTACATAACTGAACAATTTCCTCTCTGTTTACAACCACGTGTTGAATATGTTCTATCTTGCCACAAAATCATGTTATCTTTGCCAAGAAAATAAAATGTTTGTGTGTCATCTTCTTCATTGTTTTACTTGACACTTTTATTGGGGTCATGTCACGATGGTGAAGTTTGATTTGATGGCTTACTTAGCTCAATAATTAAAATTGAGTGCAAACTGTTTTCCTGTAGTTGCAAGTTTGTTTTGATGCTTGTTTATTTTCTTAATTTTAAAGTAGTTTTAAATTGTGTGTGTGTGTGTTTGTGTTACAGGACTGTGTTTGTGTGCAGCAGCTCTGTGACCTCCTAGAAGCATATCTGAACTGGAAACGGGTGGAGAAAGTCTTCTGGACCTGGATGGTGAGTGAGACCCAGCTGCACGAGTTCCAGCAGTGGCCCGCTTCACACCTTACATCAGCACGCGATGTTGGTTTATCGGATCACAAGAGGAAATGACCGCAACGCCTTTTCCTCCAAGTGAGGAAATAGAATATTGACTGTACGCATTATATGGGGGAAATTCCCCCCCCCCCCTAAAAAGTTGGCACTTGAAGATCCAATCATCACCAATGACATGCAAGAGTGACGGTAAAACAAATTGACTGGTCAGAGTTGTCATATTGACATTTAAGCTGTGTTGATTTAGCCAAAAAAGCATGAAAACATTCCACCTTTTTAAAAGCTGCTCATTGCCTTTTGAGTGGTAAAGTTAATTACATTTTTTTTTAAATTTAGTCAGGTGCGATTGGCTCAGCACAAATAAGTAAATGAGATTTTCTGAAGCACAAGCCGGTTAAAACCTACAACACACGTGGTGTTTATCTGCATGTAGAGAATGGAAAGGAGATCCGATAAGTGGACGCATTCTAATGTCGGCTGTGAAGTGACGGGCTCAGAGCTGTCCGCCAGTGCCATTTATTGGGATTCACAAGTCCTTCTAAGTCTTTGTAATCAAAATAGTAGGTACACATTCCTTCATGTGCCCTGACGCAAACATTAATAATGCAATTTTTATGCAACATGCAAATTCGTACCAAAGAGTATGTGTGACTGGAATTGGACACTGATATATTCTTTTCTTTGACCCTGTACGATTTATAATTACCAGCTATCCATGTGCCTAAAAATGTGTGTGTGTGTGTGTTTTCTAGGACAGTGTGTTGGATTGCCATCTGACGGATGCTGTCATCAAGAAGTCTACACACGATGCACCCAATGGGAGCGCAAGAGTGTGTCGTCACGGAAACCAGGGACTGGGGAAATTGGAGGAGATGCTGTTGAGGCTGCCTCCAGGACAGGTGTGCAACACACATACACACACACACACACGCTATGAACACTACATTTTATGAGATTAAGAAAAGACAAACCAGTTGTTCATTCATACAGATATCTTTGGGTAATAGTGATCATTTCAGGGGAAATGCAGTTGTTGAAAAGTGAATGAAAAAAAGATAAAGTATGTGATTGAATTAAAGGAATACTTAAAAAAGAAAAAGGGTGATTTGTCATAAAGCTAAATTATCCAAACTCGTTTATTTACTATTGTTTGTACAGATGCAACAAACATTGGCGCATCCCAAAAGAGAATCTTCTTTTACGGACCTCAAGGATGCGTTCGTTGCATGTCAGCCAAACTAAATGAGCTCTAAAACTGAAGATCTAACCATCCATCCATCCATTCTCATCCGCTTATTCCGGGGTCGGGTCGCGGGGGCAGCAGACCCAGCAGGTTGACCCAGACTTCCCTCTCGCCCGCGACACTTTCCAGCTCATTCTGGGGGATCCCGAGGCGTTCCCAGGCCAGCCGGAGATATAATCTCTCCAGCGTGTCCTGGGTCTTCCCGGGTCTCCTCCCAGTAGGACGTGCCTGGAAAACCTCTAACGGAGGCGCCAGGAGGCATCCGAATCAGATGCCCGAACCACCTCAGCTGACTCCTTTCGATGCGAAGGAGTAGCGGCTCGACTCAAGCTCCTCCTGATGTCCGAGCTCCTTACCCTCTCTCTAAGGCTGAGCCCGCCACCCTACGGAGGAAACTCATTTGGCCGCTTGTATTCGCGACCTCGTTCTTTCGGTCACTACCCAAAGTTCGTGACCATAGGTGAGGATTGGAACGAGACCGACCAGTAATTGAAAGCTTCGCCTTCGGCTCAGCTCTCTTCACCAAGACAGACCGGTACAGCGCCTGTTTTACTGCTGCAGCTGCACCGATCCGCCTGTCGATCTCCCGCCCATCTTACCCTCACTCGTGAACAAGACCCCGAGATACTTGAACTCCTTCGCTTGGGGCAGGCACTCTGTCCCCACCTGGAGGAGCAATCCACGGTTTCCGGCAGAGCACCATGGCCTCAGATTTGGCGGTGCTGACTCTCATCCCTGCTGCTTCACACTCGGCAGCAAAACGCCCCAGTGAGTGCCGGAGGTCATGGTCTGAGGATGCTAACAGGACCACATCAGGCGATCCCAAGACCCCCAAACCTGACCTGCTCCACCCCCAGGCTGCGCCTAGATATCCTGTCCATGAAAATCACAAACAGGACCGGTGATAAAGGGCAGCCCTGGCGGAGACCAACACCCACCGGGAACGTGTCTGACTTACTGCCGAGGATGCGAACACAGCTCCTACTGCAGGCGTACAGAGACCGGATAGCCCGTAGCAACGGGTCCGGAACCCCATACCCCCGCAGCACCCCCCACAACAATTCCCGAGGGACCCGGTCGAAAGCCTTCTCCAAGTCCACAAAACACATGAAGACTGGTTGGGCAAACTCCCAGGACCCCTCGAGGACCCTTGCGAGGGTGAAGAGCTGGTCCACAGTTCCACGACCGGGACGGAATCCGCACTGCTGGTCTTGAATCCGAGGTTCGACCAGCGGTCGGAGCCTCCTTTCCAGTACCCTGGCATAAACTTTCCCAGGGAGGCTGAGAAGTGTGATTCCACGATAGTTCGAGCACACCCTCCGGTCTCCCTTTTGAAAATGGGAACCACCACCCGGTCTGCAAGTCCAAGGGCACTGTTCCTGACCCCCATGCCACATTGAAGAGGCGTGTCAGCCAAGACATTCCAACAATGTCCAGCGCCTTCAGCCTCTCAGGTGGATCTCGTCCCCCCGGCGCCACCAAGGAGCTTTTTAACAACCTTAGCGGCCTCTGCCAGGGATATTGGTGCGACCCCCCCCAAGTATACAGGCACTGCCCCTCTAGAGGGGACATGTTGGCCGGATTTAGGAGTTCCTCAAAGTATTCTTTCCACCGTCCGACGATGTCCCCTGTCCGGGTCAGCAGCTCCCCCCCCACGCTGAGAACAGCCTGGGGTAGACCCTGCTTTCCCTTCCTGAGCCGTCGGACGGTTTGCCAGAACCTCTTTGAGGCCGACCGAAAGTCCTTCTCCATGGCCTCCCCGAACTCCTCCCATGCCCGAGTTTTTGCTTCCGCGACCGCTGCAGCCCTTCTGGCCCGCCGGTACCCGTCAGCTGCTTCAGGAGACCCCTGGGCCAGCCAGGCCCGGTAGGCCTCCTTCTTCAGCTTGACGGCTTCCCTGACCCCCGGTGTCCACCACCGGGTTCTTGGGTTGCCGCCGCGACAGGCACCGATGACCTTCCGACCACAGATCCTGTCGGCCGCTTCCACAATAGAGGCTTTGAACATGGTCCACTCGGATTGCATGTCCCCAACCTCCCTCGGGATGTGTGAGAAGTTCATCTGGAGGTGGGAGTTGAAGACCTCCCGGACAGGGTCCTCGACCAGACGTTCCCAGTTCACCCGCACTACACGTTTGGGCTTGCCAGGTCTCTCTGGCCGACTCCCTCGCCATCTGATCCAACTCACCACCAGGTGGTGATCAGTTGACAGCTCTGCTCCTCTCTTCACCCGAGTGTCCAAGACATACGGCCGCAGATCAGATGATACGATTATAAAGTCGATCATCGATCTCCGCCTAAGGTGTTCTGGTACCAAGTACACTTATGAACCACCTTATGTTCGAACATGGTGTTCGTTATAGACAAGCAGTGGCTAGCACAGAAGTCCAATAACAGAACACCGCTCGGGTTCAGATTGGGCAAGCCGTTCCTCCCAATCACTCCCCGCCAGGTTTCTCTGTCATTGCCCACGTGAGCGTTGAAGTCTCCCAGGAGAACTATGGAGTCGGCAGGCGGTGCCCTCTCCAGGACCCCTCCCACCGACTCCAAGAAGGCCGGATACTCTGAACTGCGGTTTGGTGCATAAGCACAAACCACAGTCAGAGCTTTACTCCCGCAACCCGTAGGCGCAGGGAGGCGACCTCTCGCTCTCCGGGCAAACTCCAACACGGCAGCGCCAGCCGGGGGCTTGTGAGTATCCCCACTCCCGCCCGGCGCCTCTCACCCTGGGCAACTCCAGAAAAGAAGAGAGTCCAACCCTTCTCCAGGAGCTTGGTTCCAGAGCCAACGCTGTGCGTGGAGGTGAGCCCAACTAGATCTAGTTGGTACTGCTCCACCTCCCGCACCAGCTCCGGCTCCTTCCCCGCTAGCGAGGTGACGTTCCACGTCCCTAGAGCTAGTCTATGTCGCCGGCGATCGGCTCGCCCAGGTCCCCTGCCCAGCCTGCCGCCCGGTCTACATAGCACCCGATCTAACCATATTTTCTTATAATCAGTTAATCAGATTTTCTGAGAAATTTGAGTCTTGCGCTTGTACTTATCAATTTAGAAGACGTCGTTGTGCATCACACTATCTTGATATCTAATTTCATCACAATATGATTTGGTTAAAAGGCGATAAATCATCATGTTGGATTATAGCCCAGCCCGATCGTAGCGTAGCATCGGCCAGCTCTGACCAGGGTCTGACATCTACTCAGCTCTGATCCATAGACTCTCATGCAACTGAGTAACAGTGATACTCGTTGCCCAGAAAGGTTGGTTTCTATAACAACAAACAACAAATGCAGTAGATCGCTGGAGATCTTGGCACACTCAGCACTTTATTTTCCTGGTAACTTTAACCTACTGGAAATGTACTTTGGTCACTGCCTTGTGTATATATTTTGTTTCCTCTGTATATTTAGTATTTTAGTATTGTTATTGTGTTTTATTTTTATTTTCTATCAATGCTCTAATGTGCACCCGCTGTGATCCTGAAATGTCCCCACTGTGGGACTAATAAAGGAATATCTAATCTAATCTATAATGTTACCTTTCTAAGTAAAGACCTGTGGGACTAACATTAGCAGAGTAGTGCTAGCACTATGCGATGTTAGCTACTGATGATATGATGCATGTCTACACCTGCTGCTTTTTCTTTTTAATGATTGTAACAGTGAATAAAGAGGAACAGAGTTGTTCCTTCATTTCATTGTCTTCTCTCTGGATCTCCAGGTGATGTGGTGGTTCAGTTTTACACGGTGATCTGTAGACTTTAGCTTCTATCTTTTGTTGTTTTCACTGCCGAGTCAGTTTTACTTCCTAAATATATCGCATATACTTCTAGTCTGCTTCTCTCTGATATCGCTTTTTTGTTTCTCAAAAAACGACATGATATTCTCAGGAAGTCCAGTTAGTGACAGTGTGGATTACAGGGTAACGTAGCTCTGATCATTTATTGGAGTAGTAGCAGTGGGCGGGGCTTACCGAATGGACAGCTGTCAGCATTGGGGACTAATTTTAGCTCACTCTTTAAACTATAATTAATATGATCATAATATTTTGTACTAGATACTTTGACCATAGTTCTAGTATTCTTGTTTTCTAATGATATTTGTGTGGTGTATGTTCCTGTCTTATGCCTCAGAAAGGCCAGAGGAGAGGCAGAGGGGATGCTGAGGACGGAGGAGGAAGGAGGAGGTCGCAGGGTGGATCGGACACCTCTTGCCTCCCTCCTCTTCTCTCCTCTCTCTGCTGCCAGCCCTCCCTCTCCCAAGTCTACCGAGCCAGGCTCCAGACCGGGAGGCCAGTTCGACACAGCAGTCAGCCAGCAGAGGGACCTGGCGGCGGGACCGAGACTCCGGACGAGCTCCCAGCGTCTCAGGCTGCCCAGCTGCTGCTCCAGACAGAGGCTCTGCTGCTGGAGAGGCGGGACAGGCAGAGACTGGCGAATAGGACCCAGCTGCAGGAGATGATTGGCAGGCTGGACGAACTGGTCTTAATACCACCGCAGACTTTTATTTAATCCTCAAAATGCTCATTTACTAATTCAGAAAATAAACACTATATGGATTTTCATGTTTTAGTTTGCCAAAGATTCACTCGACATCTGGATGGAAACCAGATAGATTTTTATAAAAATTGATGATAATAACTTATGTCTTTTTTTTATTTTAACAAAGGGCTTTTTAAACAATCTCACAGAATACAATCACATTCCTAAATTATGTGCTCGCCTGGGTGCGCGGAGCTTGCTGTTATGTGCGCCTGCTGCCAGTCTGACTCCGCTGTTTTGGGTTAACCACTTGTATGCCAAATCTTTTTGTTTTGTTTTTTGAAATTAACATTCGGGGCTTTAGCCCCGGGTTTTTTAGCCTAGGGACGCCACTGGGGTGAAGTAGCGCGGGGATTGAACGCGGCGCCTCCGCCTGTTTCCGCCTGGTCGATCAGCTGTTTGGCGGCTTTTTTTTGGGGGGGGGTGCGCGGGTGCGCGCGTGCAGTCATTTACTTTTGTTTTGGGGGACTGCAAATGTGGAGTACGTGTGATCGAATACAATATTGTTGACAACACCAAAAAGCTACCCTTATACTGGAGCTGCGAGCGTGGAGTGGCACTTTATGACATTGCGTAATCACTGCCAGAAAGCAGGTCGAGTACATCCGCCGGATGTACCGGGCGGCTCAATAATCTTACATAGCGGAGTTATTTCCCTACAGACCCCCGATGGCAATATCAGAGACGCAAATCGTCATATTAAAAGTCATTGTAGCGGCACAATTTTTTTCAAGCTGTTATTTTAAGGTCCAAAAGTTACATAGTGGGGCTTTAACACGAACACGAGACAGAAACGACATGTCGTTGTGCAGATACGATCAATAACAGACGGCCGTTTAATTTAATAAAAGAACAAGGTGTGTACACGTATATTACTTCTGTTGTAATCTGGCGCTATTGAGAAAATGACAGGGGGGTTATTACAGGGGGGCGGACCGTGGTAGGGGAAACACTGCATTGTATAAGACATTTTCAAAATGTCTTATAGGCTACAATTGATTTTGGGAAACACTTGCCACATGACTAGCCTAGCTTAGCATAAAGACGGGTAAACAGCTCCCCTGGCCTGATCCAGAGTAAAGTAAATACCTGCAACACACTGACATTTTCATTAATTAACATGTTTCTCCTTGTCTTCAATCCATACATGAATCAAACTTTAAACAGCTGTTTCCCACATTTTTTAAGACTTAATGGTTGCTAATCTAGGCTAAACACAACCTGACTCCAGATCAGTCCTTAATGCTTAATGACATGAGATGTGTATCAATCTTCTCATCACCCTCTTCGAAAGTCTCTCAGTATGTTAAACCACTATTTTTTAAGTGTATAATATATTTATTTGAAAGCTAAATATGTCTTTAAAAATACATATAGATGACTAAAAAGAATAACAATAGTATTACATTCAGCCATACAACTGAAAGAAGCCAGACACAAGTTGGTCATTGAAAACATAATTTGCATCTCTTCATTCATCAAATTGAAGAAGAAAAAAAAACATTTTTTTCCCAGCATTATAAGATATTGAAAGTGCTACAAAAAGTCGGAATAAAATGTTAAGATGATAGACTAATAATACAGCAGGTGTTAATGACTTGATTTGTACAATATTTCCTTGTCTCACAAACTGATGGACTAAGCAAAAGCCCCAGAGACCCGGGATTATCCTTTCAAAAAGCTTTTTGCCAGTGCAGGAAGCAGAGAGGAGGGTGAATTTGACTGTAAAGAGTAAATGATCATGAAGAATTCACCACCAGTAGTTTCTGCATGTAGGAGTTGAGCCACTTCTGTCTTTCCATGGAGGTGAAGAGTTTACTCTTCTCTCTGAAGGCCGCGTCATCCGCCACCATGTTCCTCTTCACCATACCGGCGCCCTGAGACAACCACTCGCCGGGCCACGCCCTCGCTGCGCTAGAGAAACGCAGACCAAAGACCTCAAGATCAGTGACTAGAAAACAATCCAGGTACCAGTCTCCACACTCAATATATTACTCACATTTTTTTTCTTTTCTCATGACACATGGAATCATAGTTTTAAATTAAATTAAAATTATTTACTTTAAGATCAAGATGAAAAAAACAAACACTTCCCCCGGTCTTATTGTGCACCTATTTCACAAAAGGAATAAAAATAGTTTATTGTATTTTTCTATAAAAATCGAATAAGTATTTCTGATGATGTGCTTACGTAAGCTAATACCAAATATGCTCCCACCATATCATGAAATCCAATCATCAATCCATCTGCAACTTTTGGCGACAACTGAGGTGTGTGAGGAGCCACAGTCCTCAGAACTCCAGATCGGGATTGCCCCAAAGTCTATCTGCCCACTTTTTACCAGTCCAATCAAACGAGAAGGATTGGATTTAAATCTGAAAACTGAACTCTAGGTTTCAAAACAGCAGTCCACAAACCAACGGGTGACATAATGCCAACTAAATCCACTTCTTACATACATTGACATTTTGGAAAATACACATATTCGCTATCATTCTGAGAGTTTAATAATATCAATACCACTTTAAATTCAAAATAACAGCCAGCAACAGGTTATCATAGCTTAGCATAAAGATTGGAAATGGAAACGGCAAGCCTGGCTCTGTCTAAAATTAACAGAATCCACCCCTGCCAAAATAAGAGTTACATAACAGTTATATTTTACAATTTGGTTTTTCTGCTAATTAAACACAATATGATATGTGAACTTAATACCCCTGTTTCCAGTCTTTCTGCTATGCTAACCATCTTCTGGGTTGAACTGCATAGTTAGCGCACAGATTTTTTTCATAACTCTCAACATAAAATGGCCCGTTGAATTACATTTTTCCGAAGAATAAAAGAGGACTTGAAATCAGAGTTAGGCCAAGTATCAGATGGACAGGAAAAGGAAAAGACAGCTAAAAGTGCTGCCAGGCAACGGCTAACGTAACTACCGGCGCACATATTGCTACTCCCTTTTATTCCCCCTGAAGGGTTATTTGGGAGTTTTTCCTGATCCGATGTGAGGTTTTGGGGCAGGGATGTCTATGTGTACAGATTGTAAAGCACTCCGAGACAAATTTGTAATTTGTGAAATTGGGCTATACAAATAAGCTGAATTGAATTGAAATTACTCGTTGCCGCAACACCTTTGACATTTTCCCTCCCTTTGCAGTTACCTCGCCTCTGCCTTCTCAGGGGCAAACAGCCACGTCCCCTTCATCAGTCTTGCCTTGCTATCAGCTCCGAGGCTGGGCGCTGACACCATTTGAATACTCCAATCACGGAGAGAGATGGAGGGGAAGATGACCTCCCAGTCGTCTCGTTTCGGTTCCTCTGAATCCTCAGATCTTCTAAAAATCAGATCATATTAAACTTAATTATTTCTTGAGAAACATATTTGATTGCTTTGCATGTAGGAATATCAAAATAAGAACAACATAAGGAGAAAATAAAGTTAGTTCTCTCAGTGATCTGTAATTATGGTACGTATTCACTCATATTTGCTGCTGCCTTGATGACATTTTGTGATTTCCCACCTGAGTAGTCGAGGTTGAGGGAAGCCCGATATCACCAAGGTCAAACCCAGAATGCAAAGCAATAGGAAGGACATACGGGGGATAGCAGGCAGCTCAGACATCCTAAAAAAAACTAAAGAAAGAAGAAAAAAAGATAGTGCCTTAACAATGCAAGTTAACTGAATAGTATATTTACAAACCGATTTAACAACAAAATAAGAGAGAAATAACTATTAAAAAACCTACTATATAGTATGATACATACTATATATCTATCATAATACATATTAGTATGTTTTCTACAATTCAAGGCGACCATATTGCGACCATTAACGTTAGGATTCTTTCAATTACAAAGTAATTCTGTATAATGCACTTTCTCAACCATGTGGTTGATGTCTTGTTTTTTGTCACACTTAGAATACAGTATATTTTAAATGAAATAAAATAGTCTTTGAATATGTAATAATTTCTATGTAATCCACTTGGAGCTCTATCAAAGGTCTTTTAAAATCAAGAACAGAAATCTACCAGGAAATTACATTGTATACACTCCAATACAGAGTCTGTAACAAATCCTAACACCCTTTAAAAATCCTCACTTTTCTTTAGTATTAGAGTAGTAGAGGTTTAGTATGCGCTCAGTCACAGTCAACGAGACACAATTTGTCTATTATCTTAAGACTCTTGTGGGAAGAGAAAAAAAACACGAACAAACAACACAGCTTAAAAATAAAATGAGCTTCATGCAAAGTTGTTGGTAGTCCGGCTGATTTCTTACCTGCTTCTCAGGTGGATGAGTTGTCTGTTGAAAGTTTGTAACAGCAAGGAACCTTTCAGGGCTCAACTTCAGAGGTTAAAGGTCACGCCCCACAAGCAGAGATTTGTTCCAGGGCGAACAACTAATTGAAGAACTAATTAAACAACTAAACTAACTGTATGTGCAGTTAGGTACTTTCTGTTGGTTGCCACGTATTTCTTCTGCCTTCTGTGAATAGAAATATATTTGGATAAAAACTTGAATTTACACTTTTTTGCTGTGTGTTTGGTTTGCTGGTTGCTTCTGGAAGTCGCTGTGCGCCGTCGACGGTAGTTGAAAAGCATCGGATTCTTGACGTAGATAGTTATATACCCTGGACTGCAGTGTTTTAATGCCCCTTCCCCCTAAGCCACCCACACATATCCGCAAGCATACACACCTTTCACCAGATCAAACCAACTTTGAGTTTAGTGTGCAAGAGGGCAGCTCTAGTGGAAGTGCTGTTAGCTTGTTAGTGTCCTATTTTTTTTAGTCATGTTGCTGTTGTGGAGAGCCCACCATCTTATTACTGAATATCATTGTGTGTGTGTGTGTGTGTGTGTGTGTTCATACTGGCAGGTTGAGCAAACAATTGATGCTTCTCTAAAAGACAAAGGCATTAGGCCTATTGTCGTATTACTTTTTCTGCCAAGATGTTGTCTTGGCAGAAAAAAAGTTATTTATGTGGGGTTGGGGAAATGATCTTAAGTGAAAATGAGACAACAAAATCTTGTGAAATAAATAGTCATAGTAAATTCAACCTGCAATAACACTATGTTGTCAACTATAAGCTTAAATTAGCAAACTTGTGAGCATACAGCTACTTATTTATTATAATTGATTTGGAGTTGTGTTTGATTCCACCTTTTAACGGTTATGGAATGAATGGCCTTCTTTAAGGAGAGTTGCTTCTGCAATGAGGTCCGTCAACAAAATGTTGCCGAATTGATGGTTCCAGTTACAATAAAAATGATTTATATAAAATATACAGCCAACACAATTAAAAATTGAATCACACTATTAATTATACATATTATATCCAATGGAACAGAGATCCAGTGCCTACCCCCTGGCAGACCGACGTAGATCTCCTGAACGTTCGCCTTTTTCAGCTTTGTAAGCTTAAAGTCAAAGACCCCTTCCTCCTCTTCTAGTCCATCAATTGGACAATAGCTTGTTCTCTTGTTCCTTATCACTTTCTCCATGTTAGGTGTTGGTCAACCCAACCCCCGTCCATCCCTGATCAGTCCTCAGGCCTGAGTGTGTCCTCTTATCTGCTCCATTCTCCAGGTTGCTTACATTAACCTTTTTGGTGGGGGCTTGATGTTTTCTGGATTCCTTCCACAATCACTTAATATCTCCCATAATTCTAAATAATACATTTGAATATTACATACAGTGTCATTCATTTGATATCAAATAATCCATCCAGAGTCTTGACCTTCCAACTTGTAAACTCATTGTAATACATAACCGCAATCGCTAGGAGCGCCATTCAACCATAAAAACGCGTTCTCACAAACACAGGGATCATTATGGAAGCTACAACCATGCTAACGGCTTGTGAAACTGTGCTTGAGCTTAAAGAGTAACTGCACAGTCAAATGTGTTGTTGAGTGTTTAGCATGTTGATGTTTAGCGGGTATAACATAAGTTTAAGTGGTAGCATGCTAACACTTGCTAATTAGCACTAAACACAATGTACAGCTGATGTTATTGTTTTTTAGATATTCAGCCATAAACCAAGGTACAGTACTAGACTAAATTAATGTTGACCTGATGATGGTGCTAGATGAGAGAACAGCGAACAGTAGACAATTCAACCGAGATGGACCTGTGAATAAAACCGTGTGCCTTTCAGCTCAGCTCCCACCCCTAACCCAAAGCCTTGTGACAGCAGCTCCCTGCAGTGTTGGAATCAATACAATTTATACCCAATCACACACTTTTATTTGCATCTGCGGCAAGTATCATAGTAAAACTATTAAAAAATACTGACATGACAAGTTTATGTACTGTTGAAAGTTAAACTAAGAGAGCGACTTCATTCGCTGCTTAGGTAGACTCCGCTGTATCTTTACATAGTAACTAGTACATAAAGCCATTTATCATTTGCATGGCAATTTTCCAGGACTTCCCCATTCTTAATTGAACATATAAAGGTATGAGTGGTTCAATAGTTTTTTCAACTGGGGGAATGGTAGTCACTGAGCAGACAATGGTGTAAAAAACTAATGTTACAGACTTGAAGTTCATCCTACAAATGTGTTCACTGCATCTAGTAGACACAACAATGATGATTCCATCATGTCCATACACATCATCTCAGCTTACCACTTTCTCTAAGACAACCTCGGTGAGAACATCTGTGGACTAAAAGCATCCGTAGATGCTGAACATAGACACCTTGTTAGTATATCAAACATCAGCTTTATAGGAAGTGATGGGAAAAAAATGTGATGTGTCCATTCACAGAAGTATATTTGATATCTTGCTAGAATGGGAACAAGATAGAAAGTGGTGGAGAATCGGAGGTTTGTCGGCAGGCAGGAAGCTTGTTACCATTTAAGTACCTCATTATGGGCCTTGCTGCAAATAATGACCCGCAGACAGGAAGCAGCTGGCCTTAACAATGGCTGTGCGACACAATGATGTTACAGAAGATAACAAGCATCACACACAAAGTAGCGTCACCTCATGGTACCTGTATTCTCATCAGAAACACCGTCAACTCCCACCGAACCGAACTGTTTGAAATGGCATTTAATGAATGACTAAATTCTGGATAAACTTGAGTTCATCGTGGTATTTTGATATTAAAGATTGTTGACAGCTCCGGCATCAGCATGGACTGGTAATACCATTCATTTCAAACGAGTCGAACGCGATAAGGGCTTCAGTAAATTTGAATCAAACTAGCTTCTCGTTTCCACATGGACCATTTAGTGGCAACATTATGATTACTGCACAGTGTTAGCTGGAGGCAAAAAGGGCAAATATGAATCACCTCTGAGTAGTTGGCTAAAGTTACACAATTGATAATGTCATCTTGCTGTGTCGTTCGGTGCCAGGATCGATGATTCAATTCAGTTCAATTCAGTTTATTTGTATAGCCCAATTTCACAAATTACAAATTTGTCTCGGAGTGCTTTACAATCTGTACACATAGACATCCCTGCCCCAAAACCTCACATCGGACCAGGAAAAACTCCCAAATAACCCTTCAGGGGGGAAAAAAAGGGAAGAAACCTGCAGGAGAGCAACAGAGGAGGATCCCTCTCCTAGGATGGACAGATGCAATAGATGTAATGTGTACAGAAGGACAGATTTAGAGTTAAAATACATTCAATGAATATGACAGAGTGTATGAATAGTTCATAGTAGGCATATTCCACGATGGAGACCTCCACGATCCATCAGGCAGATGGCGGTGGGGAGGAGGAGGGCGGAGTCTCAACAGGACAGTGGCGTAGTCATGAGCAGGAATTCCACGACCCAGACGATCCATCAGGCAGATAGGATCTATGCCGTCTCATAGGGTCCGATGACCCCATGAGACGTAAAGTCAAAAGGACTTCCGGGGAGAAAGCAGAGTTAGTAACGTGTGATTGAGAGATGAAAATTCATCCTTAAGGAGAGAAAAAGAGGAGATAGGTACTTAGTGCATCCTACAACTTCCCCCGGCAGCTATAAGCCTATAGCAGCATATCAAGGGGCTGGACCAGGGCAAACCTGATTCAGCCCTAACTATAAGCTCTGTCAAAGAGGAAGGTCTTAAGTCTACTCTTAAACGAGGTGACTGTGTCTGCCTCCCGGACTGAAATTGGAAGCTGGTTCCATAAAAGAGGAGCTTGATAACTAAAGGCTCTGGCTCCCATTCTACTTTTTAAGACTCTAGGAACTACAAGTAGTCCCGCATTTAGTGAGCGTAGCTCTCTAGTGGGGCAATATGGTACGACAAGCTCCTTAAGATATGATGGAGCATCACCAATCAAGGCTTTGTAGGTTAAGAGAAGAATTTTAAAAGTGATTCTTGATTTTACTGGGAGCCAGTGCAGAGCAGCTAGTGCAGGAGTGATGTGATCTCTTTTCTTAGTTTTAGTGAGAACACGAGCTGCAGCATTCTGGATCAACTGGAGGGACCTAAGAGATTTATTAGAGCAGCCTGCTAATAAGGAGTTGCAGTAATCCAGTCTCGAAGTAACGAACGCGTGAACCAATTTTTCTGCATCTTTTTGAGACAAGATGTGCCTGATTTTTGAAATATTACGTAGATGAAAGAATGCAGTCCTTGAGATTTGCTTTACGTGGGAGTTAAAGGACAAGTCCCGATCAAAGATAACGCCAAGATTCTTTACAGTGGTGTTGGATGCCAGGGCAATGCCGTCTACAGAATCCACATCACCAGATAATTGATCTCTGAGGTGCTCAGGGCCGATTAAAATGATGATGCATATATATATATATATATATATATATATACATAAATATATACACATAGATATAATATAAGAAAAAATGTGATTTGAGGCTCTGGCGAGCTACAATATCAGCAAAGCATTTCAGTGATGGAGAGAATATGTTATGCTACAGTTTAGCTTACCTTCGGTCATGGTGATTAGCCATAACGCTGAGCTGAGCTTACACAGAATGATCAACTGTAAGAAATCTCTGCAACTCTTATTATAAGAAACAAGCCAACAACAAAAAAACAAGCCAACAAAACGTTCTGGCCAGTTAACATTTTTTTAAATAATTATGTGTCTCCACCTAAATCGCTCCTACACACACTGGTCATTTTGCTTCATCCAGTGTTCATCTTCTGTACTGCCAGCTCTGCAGTGACACAGAGACGTTTAAAATTGTTCCAAATTTCACCTGAATGAATCAGAGCTCAGCCACATTGGCTTGGAATGAAAACAAAGTTTTTGGCCAAAGATATCCGAACACCGCTAGGTGGGGTTAGCTAGTCGCCTGAAGTCTTATTTGATTGTGCAGGAAGACCAACCCAAACGTTGGTCTTATTGATGGCTTCATGACTGATCCATAAAGCATTTGTGAATTGTTGTTTGACATTGGAACCCTTCCTGAGATATTATACACTGAAAAGACATTGTTGAGTTCTCCTTTAGGCTAGAAATGTCCGCTTGAACAAGAAACAGCATTGGCAAATTGGAAAAGCCCGTTTATTTACAATTCAATACGTATTAGTTTACAGACACACGTGAAATGAAATAATACTTTGGAATGAAATTGGAAGTTTTAGTCCATAAAGCTGTCACCCCACCCCACAACAGAAATTACAGAACCAATTTCTAAACTAATAATCAGTAATGCACAGTCCACCTCTGTAGACTTGAATATGTCTTGAACATAGGGAGTAGCTTTGAGTATCATAGCGTAGATACAGTGAAAACATAATAATATATGCACATGTTAGAATAACATGTCTTTTTTACACTCTATAAAATCCTTTCATCTGCAGTCCCTGGGGTTCCAGACCCCGTGGTGAGATACACAATCAGTCATTGATCTCTTTTGTCTTTGTCTTTTCAGTCGGCCGCTGCTCTGTCAGGTGATGCATCTAAAATGAATTTCAGAAGAAAGGAGTCAACATTGTCAACATATATTTTTAATCTTTCCTTACTTTCAAACGAAATTCCCCTTATATGGAAGTCTGCCTTTGTTCTCCCCCTGTTAAAAGGAGGAGACCCCACACTTTTAAATAATTACAGGCCTATCTCCAAACTGTCTGTTTTAGCTAAGACACTAGAATCCCTTGTGAGTGAGCAACTTAAGGAGTTTTTAATCATAAACAATATTTTATCTGTCTATCAATCAGGTTTTAGAAAAAAACATAGTACAACCACAGCAGCATTAAAGATAGTAAATGATTTTATTGAATCTTTGGACAATAAACAACACTGTGCAGCCCTTTTTATTGATTTGTCCAAGGCTTTCGACACTGTCGATCATGCAGTAATGAAGCAGAGACTTCTTACTATTGGACTGTCAAAACATACTGTCTGTTGGTTTGAAAATTATTTATCAAACCGATCACAGTGTGTACAGGCTGAAGGCATCACCTCGAGTTCTCTTGATATAATAAAAGGTGTGCCACAGGGTTCAGTCCTTGGATCACTTTTATTCACAATTTATATTAACAGTATCGGTCAAAATGTGCCAAATGCCAATTTTCACTTTTATGCAGACGATACTGTCATTTACTGCTCTGCTCCTACACAGCATCAGGCTCTCTTACACTTACAAACAGTCTTCGATACTGTGCAACACTCTTTTAATGAGTTGAAATTATTGTTGAATCCTGATAAAACAAAGTTGATGATGTTTACAAACTCAAAAACAAAGCCATTGAACCTTCCAGCTATGATTTCATTTCAGGGCAAAGTGATTGAGTCTGTATCATCATATAAATACCTGGGATTCTTGATTGATGACTCTCTCTTTTAAACCTCATATTCAGCAACTTGTTAAGAAGTTGAAAGTGAGGCTGGGTTTCTATTTCCGAAATAAGTCTTGCTTTTCTTTTAATGCTAAAAAGAGACTTGTTGCTGCTACTTTTATGCCTGTGATTGATTATGGTGATGTCTTATATATGCATGCATCTTCTCAATGTCTCCACTCCTTAGATACTGTCTACCATGGAGCATTGAGGTTCATCACGAATCTTAAGGCTCTGACTCACCATTGCTCCCTGTATGCGAGGGTTGGTTGGACTCCTCTGTCCATCCGGAGACAAAATCATTGGCATGTCCTTATTTATAAAGCTATTCTCCACGTACTTCCATCGTATCTTTGGACGCTAATTCAGCTGAAAAACCCTGGAAGCTACCATCTTCGCTCTGTGACCTCTGCTCAAGGCCTCCTCTTGCTCTCCGTCCCTCACGTCCGTTTGGAAATGGGGAAAAGAGGTTTTAAGTTTGCTGCTCCTGCGGCTTGGAATTTGCTGCAGACAGACCTGGGTCTCCGGGAGCCGGTCTCCTTAGGTGTTTTTAAAAATAGATTGAAAATATTGGAGGGAAATTCATCTAGCTGTCGATGTTTTATATGACGGTATGTGCTCCTGTGTGAGCTGGGTTGTGTTGGCTTGAGACTTAGTTTTGGTTTTATTCATGCTGTGATTTAGTTTTTCGTTTTATATATTGTCTGTCACTGTTTTATGTTTTATGTTGAATTGTATAAACTTTGTGTGACGTGCTGCTGCTGCTGTCTTGGCCAGGACACTCTTGTAAAGGAGATTTTTAATCTCAATGAGGCATTTCCTGGTTAAATAAATAAAATAAAATAAAGTGAGACCTGAGATAACAACACTGCACAGTAATGCCGTTGCCACAGTGATGTTGTTACCGTAGTAATACAGCAGCTGCCGCTGTGATTCTGGAGCGGCTACAAGCTAATCAGAATCTCCTCCACCTCCGGCTCCGCTTCTGGCTCCACAGGGTCCACAGCTGCAAAGTCAGCTGTGGGCAAGTCTTCCGCAGGGGGAGCTGGAGGCGGCTCAGAGGGGCAACTGCGCCCGGGCTCGGGCTGCTGGATGGGTTGGTCCATCGGGTGGTAGACAAAGCAGGAGGCTCCGGGTTGGGAGCTATTCTTCACACTGAGGGCCAGTTCTGTGGGAGCCAGGGGCTGGTGAACACCATCCATGTACACACTGAGCATGTAGGAGTCTGGGGGAGACAAACAAGGAGGCGTGACGTTACCCAGACAATAACTATGAGGTAGTCAGGCTGCGAAAATTAATCCCCTGTAATTCCTAGATATCCAGTGTTGCTGGACTTGAAAAATGAGGGGTGACTTTTTTGGAAGATATCATAAAAAACGCTACAAGAGAATGCGTTGTGTGACGTATCGCTGCAGTAGTCAAGAACAAATGTTTGACACTGGCGACCTCAAACGCCACTCGAATATCACTTGTTTCTCGAGCTAAGTGTTTGTGGTAATGTAACAATTAAAATAGTTAAACCAGCAAGGTTCAGGCAATCAAAATAGATGGTTAGGTCATGGTTTGGGTTCAAGTATGTTTGCTACGTCACTTAAGTTATGTACTTTAGTTAACATACGTGAGGTCAGTTAATTTATGTGACACTAACTTATATTAAACAATTAAAAGGGAAGTGCAACCTGTGAAAACAGTTCATCATCATTGTAATGTCTTCTGTGACTCTGAAGCAGCTTTGTCACGTAACCTTGACGATGTACTGAGTTGCATTGTGGGATATGTGGGACCCTGCAGTTGTGAGGCTTGTCAGGAAGTCAGGATATCTCATCCTCTGCTAGATCTGTGTTGATAGTTCTTTTTTTAACGTAATATTTGTCCCTCGGCAGTCCCCCAACTTGTGCGTCATCAAATTGCTGTGTCTTTTGAGATTTGAGAGTAGCGCAATATAAATCACCTTCTTTTATAATAAGACCAGGAACTGATTTCTGCTGACTGGAACAAGTGAAAGTGTAAAGCATTTACCTTTCTCGAAACGTGAAGCACACTGCTCAGCTAGCTGCTGCATCGTGGTGGTGGGGAGGACACCCAGAGTTCTTGGACTGGCTCCAATCTCTGGACAACATACGGTCAGAAAGTCCTGTCCAAGAGAAACACAGGGGAAGCTACAGAGAGAAACGTCTCAGCTTGTTTCTTTCGGGGAGTCTGTGTGAGACAGCTGGGATTTATTGTTTGACAAAATACAAGCACGTCACACATCTACCAGTGTGTTTTCCTCTTTATTATTTTGTAAATATCGGTCAATGAATATTGTATTTCAACCATGTGCTTTGAGCTACAGTACATTATAATACTGGTAGCATCAAATATAAATCCTCATCATCTCTTTTCAGCATGTGACCTTTAACCTTTTCAGATCATACAGCATGCCATTGTTGATAGAGAGAGAGCGTGTGTGTGTGTGTGTGTTTGTTTGTATGTGTCTGTACGTGTACCCGCACAGATCCTTGCGACATGCGTTCCTGGTTGAGCGTGCGTCGTCTCTCCCATCGGTGGATGGAGTCCTGAACCTCTCTGCTGAGCTGCCGTGTTGCTGACCTCTGCTGGTCAAAAGTCTTGATGTGCTCCAGAGCGCCGTAGGTGGTGGTCAGATAATAGGAACCTACACACACACACACACACAATCAATCATGTGATATACACATGGATCGCTTCAATGGGGAAAACCAGTTTGAAGTATTTACTGGGCACCTTCTCCTAGTGACAACGACGGGTCCATCAACTCCATCATGTATTCAACGTCCAACTGCAGAGCAGACAGATTGGATCTGGCCAGGACATACATCATTACAGGCAGGAAGTCATCAGCGCCATGGGCCCGCCCTAAACACACAATTACAGGGAATTACTGGATAACGGCACATTGAATTTACCTTCATTCAAGATTGTCTTGAGTCAGTTGTGGCCACCACAGGGCAAGCCCCGAGGAACGGCATTGGCACGTGAGGAGGCCAAAAAAAAAACGTATGTGATGCGCCTAGTGGTCAAAGTTGCTTGTCATGAATGACATCTTGAAGAAGTGCATTAATGGGACATAAGCAGGAAGTAGCAAACGTGTCTCCTGAAGATCCATTGACGATGGAAAATGGTAAAAATGCTGGTACAGGGAATGACAACACACCCAATTTGACTGGAGGTTTTGGAAGTCTGGTACTTTGGGCTTACATGACTGTAACAACAAGTCCACAGATATATGTTGGACAGTAGTAGTAGCAGTAGTAGTAGTAGTAGTACTAGTAGTAGTACTAGTCGTAGTACTAGTAGTAGTAGTACACACAGACTGTGTGAATGACTGATTTAATGTCTATTTAGATAATGTCCATGTAACGGACCATAAAGTAGAGTATGTTTAGGGTGGGGCTACCTTTCGATTGACAGGTCTCTTCCAAGACGTTTACCGGTCTGTGAGTTGTCTTTTTTTATCTTACAATTGAAACCCTTTTATATTCATGAAATATGTAATTGTTGATGTCATATTTTGATTACTTATAAACGTGCTGTTCATTGTTTGATTTTACTTCGCTCCACTCTTTCGGGTCACTCCAAAACACCAAGATGGCTACGCCCAACATGCAGAACTTGAGGCTTCACTAGCGTCGTCCACAAAACAAGGTTACATCAAGGTGAGTGGCAAGTTTACTTCCTGTTTTACTTCTTTTTTTGGGGGGTTACAAAACAATAGTGATATTAGAATAGCATTCGGGGTCGAAGTGTTAACGACCGTCTGACCTGGACTGCTGACGGACATGGAGTCGTAGATGAGCTTGCAGGCCTTTAGCAGGAGCTCAATCTTTTTCTGGGGGGAATACTCCAGATGGAGGTTGTTCAGTTTGATGCTGATCTTCTCCATGGCAGAGGCCTCGGGGACGGCAGTGGTTACCCCCAACGCCGTGGTGGTGCTGCCCAGGACTCCGGACTGGTACACACACAACAACACACACACAGAAACATACCGTCAGTATCACGGGTATGGTTATAAATGCACTGCACAGCTGCCAAGTGATCACGTCCAGCCCTACCTGGTTCTGGGCCAGCTGTTTCAGGCTGCCGTCGTTGGTGTGCAGTTTCTCCAGACTCTGGTAAATTGGCTCCCTCAGTGGCTTCAGTACGCTCTTACACAGAGCAGCTTCTACGATGCTCTCTGCATGGACACAGACATGGATTATTACTTCAAACGGTTTCTAACATTCCAACAACCCCGCTAACTACGACTTTGAAAATGGCCATTGACACCTTCAGTGAAACCGTGTTGACGAAAACTTAGCACGAAGTAATGGCTTCTCAAATCCTCCAACTATTACAAGTTTGCTCTACTGTGTTCTAGTAGACAGTACAGGTGTGAGAATAAATTGATACATTGACAATTACTAGTTATGACAATATTGAACAGCCTTTAATGAATACATTGTATTCTATTCCACCTCATCATGGGTATATATATCATCAGCACTAATATATATATATATATATATTAGTGCTGTGAAAAATAACGCGTTAACTCAGTTAATTCAATTACAGGTTTAACTAGTTTTTTTTTTACGCATTTAACGCATGCGCAGAATGCCCTTCCAATCCGTCTGTTGTTGGTCGTCTGGACGAAAAAAAGTCACTTGCAGAATGAGCTTCCAATACACCACTTCAATCTGAACTCTGTCCGCTCTCATGCAGACGGTCTGTTCATCGGTAATGATCCTTCCGCAGGTTCACCTACGGAAACCTTGTTACGACTTTTACTTCCTGTAGATCAGGGGTCTCAACACGTCGATCGCGACCTGCTAGTCGATCGCGGCGTAGTGTCGGTAGATCGCATGACATTAAAAAGATTGGCCCGCCCCCTGACATGTTCTCTAGAGCACGTCTTTGTTCTTTTATTAAACTAAACGTCTGTTGTTGATCGTATCTCCACAGCAGCATGTCATTTCTGTCTCTTCGCGTTGCGTTAACACTTATCGATCTCCGTCTCGCGCCACAGAGCTCCGTGCGCCGCATCGACCGAGCAAAAAAAAAGTCACTTGTCAATCTGTCCACCTGTCCGGGCCGGTGAGGTTTCAGCTTTGCAGCGGTGTCCCCGCCGTCCCTTTCATCACGGCCCAGTTCATGAAGAAAACCCACACAGTCAGTTTGCCTCAGCAGCTGCTAGAGGAAGACTAGAGGCCTTTAGATTGTATCATGGTGGAGTTAATGGTTGACAAACAAGAGAAAAATGTTCTGTTTAACTCTCCTGTTACCTTTACATTGACTAACATATTTTACCCTCGGGGTCAATTTGACCCCAGCAATTAAAACCTCCAGAAAATTATTAGAATTAATATTGCTTCCCAAGTTTAAGTGTGAGGTACTTTATGTTTGTTGACTACCTAAATAGCCCTTTAAATAAATAAAAAAGTTGATATTTCTTATATGTTTGACACAGTGAAAAACAGCCTGGGGTCAAATTGACCCCAAAGAACACCGACATTAAACATTGAATGGGGTCAAATTGACCCGAAAGGTAACAGGAGGGTTAAACATTCTGTTTAGGATGAAGATGTATTAATGTTCCATATGGAAGAAAACTGCTAAATAACTGCTGAGTTGCAGCACCATTGTATAGAAGAATGTAAAAATGTATATATCCGTCTTTTGTCATAAATCTCTATGTTCTCACAAAATATACCGAGAATATCGGTAATATGTGATTAATCATGATTAATCCACAAAAACCTGTGATTAACCCGATTAAAATTTTTAATCGTTTCACAGCCCTAATATATATATATATATATACATTTATACATTCTATATATATATATATATATATATATATATTAGTGCTGTGAAAAATAACACGTTAACTCAGTTAATTAAATAACAGGATTAACTAGTTGTTTTTTTAACGCATTTAACCCTCCTGTTGCCTTCGGGTCATTTTGACCCGATTCAATATTTAACCCTCCTGCCGCCTTCGGGTCAATTTGACCCGATTCAATGTTTAATGTCGGTGTTCTTTCGGTAGTCAACAAACAAACATAAAGTACCTCACACTTAAACTTGGAAAACAATATTAATTCTAATAATTTTCTGGAGATTTTAATAGCTGGGGTCATATTGACCCCAAGGGTAAAATATGTCAGTAAATATAAAGGTAACAGGAGGGTTAAACATTGAATCGGGTCAAATTGACCCGAAGGCGGCAGGAGGGTTAAACATTGAATCGGGTCAAAATGACCCGAAGGCAACAGGAGGGTTAATGCATGCGCAGAATGAGCTTCCAATCCGTCTGTTGTTGGTCGTCTCGAACCAGCAGCATGTCATTCTGTCTCTACGTGTCGCGTTAACACGACTCCGATCTCCGTCTCGCGTGCCGCAGAGCTCGGATGCCGGCGTGTGCGCGCACATCGGGACGAAAAAAAGTCACTTGCACCCCCCCCCCCCCCCCCTCACTGCGGTCAACTCAGCCGACACTCGAATCTCCTTGGTCAACTCAGCCGACACTTAAATTTCTGTGCACCTATAGACTGATGTTCACGGTAAACGCATTCGATCGGGAGCGCGCAAGGGTTTTGATAAAGTTAGCGGCAGGATTCACGTGACACAACATCCGGTTTTACAAAGTTAGCGGAAAGAACTACGTGAAACAACATCCGGTTTTCAAAATAAGATGTCGACAAATCATACACTAGCATATACACGTAAACAATTAACTGATTTTGAATCTTTCTAGATCGTTTCTGAGATTTAGCTTAAATTATGCTAACATTAAAACGTTTTACTGTACCAAGGAAGAGTTTATAAAAATAAAACTCAGACTTTGTATGATAAAAAATTCATGTTTAAAGAAATCGGTCATTTCTTTCATGTTTGAAGTGCTTTATATATGTTTTTCCTCATAATGCCCGGCATTGACTAATACAGCTGTGTTTAGGACAATCCAGACTTCCATTATCCTGGGAATCAGACATATTTACTGTCGCAATTGGGAGATATCTCAAATTAAAAGTCCAAAATGTTTAGAGAAATCGGTCATTAGTCAATGCCGGGCATTATGGGGAAAAACATATATAAAGCACTTCAAACATGTAAGAAATGACCGATTTCTTTAAACATTTTGGACATTTAATTTGAAATATCTCCCAATTGCGACAGTAAATATGTCTGATTCCCAGGATAATGGATGTCTGGATTGTCCTGAATACAGCTGCATCAGTTAATGCCGGGCATTATGGGGAAAAACATAAATAAAGCACTTCAAACATGAAAGAAATGACCGATTTCTTTAAACATGAAAGAAATTACCGATTTCTCTAAACATTTTGGACTTTTAATTTGAGATATCTCCCAATTGCGAAAGTAAATATGTCTGATTACCAGGATAATGGAAGTCTGGATTGTCCTAAACACAGCTGTATTAGTCAATGCCGGGCATTATGAGGAAAAACATATATAAAGCACTTCAAACATGAAAGAAATGACCGATTTCTTTAAACATGAAAGAAATGACCGATTTCTCTAAACATTTTGGACTTTTAATTTGAGATATCTCCCAATTGCGACAGTAAATATGTCTGATTCCCAGGATAATGGAAGTCTGGATTGTCCTAAACACAGCTGCATCAGTCAATGCCAGGCATTATGAGGAAAAACATATATAAAGCACTTCAAACATGAAAGAAATGACCGATTTCTTTAAACAGGAATTTTTTATCATACAAAGTCTGAGTTTTATTTTTATATACTCTTCCTTGGTACAGTAAAACGTTTTAATGTTATCATAATTTAAGCTAAATCTCAGAGACGATCTAGAAAGATTCAAAATCAGTTAATTGTTTACTTGTATATGCTAGTGTATGATTTGTCGACATCTTATTTTGAAAACCGGATGTTGTTTCACGTAGTTCTTTCCGCTAACTTTGTAAAACCGGATGTTGTGTCACGTGAATCCTGCCGCTAACTTTATCAAAACCCTTGCGCGCTCCCGATCGAATGCGTTTACCGTGAACATCAGTCTATAGGTGCACAGAAATTTAAGTGTCGGCTGAGTTGACCAAGGAGATCCGAGTGTCGGCTGAGTTGACCGCAGTCCCCCCTCCCCCCCGTCAACAACTCTTCTCGGAGCTCTTGCCTGTCTTGAGAGCCCTGTAAATGTATATATGTGATTAATCATGATTAATCCACAGAAACCTGTGTGATTAACCTGATAACAATTTTTTTTCGTTTCACAGCCCTAATATATATATATATCATCAACATATACTTAAAAAAGCTTCCGTCTCTCTAAATTTGCACATAAATGTCCTAGTTTACGACCCAAACTGAGATTAACTGGTGACATCAACACAGTCTTTTTCTCAGATTTTGCCAAGATAGATGACGTCATGAAATAATTTTTTGTTCCAGGCTAAGAATTACAATGTAAAGAATGTACAAAGGACATAACATATTTCCAATATTCCCCATACAGCTGGTGCCACACAACACTTAAGGAATTCAATTGGAAGAGGTTTTAAAGTTACCCAGTTTGTCTTGTGTATACTGATGCTGTGGCTCCATCATAGCTTGCAGCTCCATGCTCTGCAGAAGGTAACTCTTCAGCTGAGTCATCATCTGTCTGATCTCCTGCAACAGCTCCATTGAAGAGGAGTGCTTCGACATGGTCTCCAAGGTGAATGCGCGGTGCTCTTTTACCTGAAAGCAAAACACAACAGCTAAACATGATTCCATTTGTATTTCAGGCTTCTTCTTCCAGAGATATCCAAATCAGCCGAATGTTAAACTCCCACAATGTATCTATTCCCCCCTCAGTGCACTCACCAAGTTACCAAAGTAGCTCAGAGGGTCCCTGGCCAGCTCCACGAGGCGCTGTGTGAGGCGGCGGTCGTGGCTGATGAGGCCGGTGAGGACGGTGGACAGGCGGTAGCGGGCTCGGTCCAACATAATAGTGGGGGTTCTCCTCACTGCTGCCTTGGGACTGCGGCTCTCTAAAGGGCGACTGGAAGAGACATATGAAGTGAGTCTTTCTCCCATGGTGACTTGTGACTGGGTTCTTTGATCAACTCGATGGTTGCAATTGACTTTCAAACAAACATTACACTTTTACTTTGGTCAGAGTTGGACTAAAATGTACTGAGTTACTTTATGTATTGTTACTTCAATTGATAATATTTTGTGAAAGAAAAAGATGTATTGTCCATTCTGCAACCCTGAGTAGGCTAAGTGCTTACCGATGACGGAAAGATGTTATCAGTTTAGTTTAAACTTAATGAAGCCAGCATGGTGAAACGGTGCCTCTGAACTTACATTTAACCTTCCCATATTCATAATATTGTTGCTTGGTTAAACTGTGCCACAGTGAGACAGAAAACTGGCTATTGCAAACCAAACAAGCTTTTCCATCCGCCAATGGTTTGCAATGGTATACACTTTCTGTCTAGTCATTATGTGTTTGTCTTGCTAACATTGGATATTTACACAGCTAATAGCTTGAATTAGCATAACATAAACGACTTAGCTAGGGTGTTCGCCAGTGTTAGCTACCAGATGTTGAGAGTGCGTGTTGCAGGGACAGAGAACGGTCTCCATAAAGTACTATTTTTTTAATGCCACAGAAGATATGTGGCTTGTGGAAAAATGGTTCTAATGTTTACTAGTGACTATGGAAAGAAAAATGGGTCTTAATCTGTGTTCCTTATTTCCATTGGAATGAATAGACCTAGGACCTGCCGCTTTTCTCCTCCTGGAAGTCTCCTAGGGGTAGTCTTCTAGTGGTAGTCTCCTAGTGGTAGTCTTCTAGTGGTAGTCTCCTAGTGGTAGTCTTCTAGTGGTAGTCTTTTAGTGGTAGTTTCCTAATGGTAGTCTCCCAGTGGTAGTCTCCTTGTGGTAGTCTTCTAGTGGTAGTCTCCTAGTGGTAGTCTTCTAGTGGTAGTCTTTTAGTGGTAGTTTCCTAGTGGTAGTCTCCCAGTGGTAGTCTCCTAGTGGTAGTCTCCTAGTGGTAAAACCCATGTGACACAGGTATAAAGATGAAAAAATTGGTCTTAATCTGTGTTCCCTTTTCCCATTGGAATGAATAGACCCAGGACCTGCCGCATGTCTCATCGTGGTAGAGTCCTAGTGGTAGTCTCTTATTGGTAGTCTCCTTGGGGAAGTATCCTAGTGCTAGTCATCTAGTGGTAGTCTCCTATTGGTAGTCTCCTAGTGGTAGTCTCCCATGTAACACAGGTAGGCTACAGACTACAGAAAACTGTCTCTGACCTATATGTGCAGTGTGAGGATGGACAGTTTGACAGACTAAAGGAGTCGGGGCTCAGTCAATAGTCAAATAAACCAGGGATGTGTTCTAAATCACATTCTACAGTAGCATACAGTACTTTGTGTATATTATATAGTCAATCATTATGTACTGCATACTGCCTACTAAAGTATACCAGTATGGCATTACCAGATAACACACTAAAGCAATACGCCTTCTCTGCATCACAATATAACGATCACATTACCAGTCCGAGCTACCTTCTATCACACAAAATAGAATGACCTCTTCCACTATTTTATTCAAGTATTATTTTAAGGAAAATTAGATTATCCTTGGTGTTAAATATCTATTGTAATATATATTATTATATTAGTATTAGTAGATAAGTATGAATAGTAGATTAGTATCAATAGATTAGTATGATTAGTATGAATAGTAGATTATGTATGAATAGTAGAATATGTATGCATATTATGAATAGTATGTCTCGTAGGTTAGTATGAATAGTAGGTTAGTATGAACAGGAAGCTTTGATTTTCAACAGAGCACAGGGCTAGCCGACCCAGACCTACTTGTGGTTTGGCTCCTGTTCCTGGTGTGGCTCTCCGTCTTCTTCTGTGCTGCTGGTCGAGCAGGAGTCAGGATCGTTCACCAGCACAGTGCCCCCCTGTGGCGAGTACAAAGACACATCTGGACGCCTCGCCGGTGAAGGAGGGGGCACTCTCATCCCAGTAGTCTGATTGGCTGATCCTCCTCCTGCCTGATTGGGGCACACAGGTGCGTCCGGGGAACACGTTTTCCTCCTTGGCGGAGGGACTGGACGGGATGGTTTCTTCACTAATGGCACACAGCTGGATTTTAGTTTGAGCTCCTCTTTATCCATGTTCACCTCCTTTTCCTCTTTCTTATCCTCTCTCTCTATTTTTCCTCTGTCCTTTATTACCTCACTCTCTTGACGCTGGCTACAGTTCTGTTGTTCAACCCCCTTATCCAGCTGACCTGATTTACTTCCCTCCCCTCCCTCTCCTCCCACCTCTCTTTCAGTTATCTTTGCAGGATGTTGTCCCTTCTCTCTCTTCGTACCCTCTCCCACCTCTCGGTCAGTGCTTCTCCTGGATGAGGTGCGACAGAGAGGAGCAGGAGGTAGCCGGGGAGCGGCTCGGCTCTGCAGGGGGACAGGAGTGAGGGATGTGGACATTGCCTTCCTCTTTTCTCTCTCACCCGCTCCACCCCTTCCGTCCTCATTTCTCTCAGCTGCTGGAGGTGAATTGTGAAGGGAGGGCGGAGAGGAGAAGAGGAGGCCCATCCCAGACCCTAAGCCCAGGCTGGGGGGTCGTGGTGGAGGGCGCTTGTATTTAATGTCCTGTGCGGGCGTGGTTTTGACCTGACCATTGACTTCTGTGCTGATCTTCTGTGGGACTTCTCCATTCTGCAGGGAGGAGGTAAGGTCTTGAGCCGCGACTATAGCAAGTTTGGAGATAGTGGAGTGGTTTAGGTCTTTGTTGGCACTCCCCTCCACAGGGACTGGGTTGACATACAAATACAGTCTGTTGTCGTTCTGATCCAAAGACAGGTCTGGGTCCTTTGGCGGCTGGTTCAGATCGGACATCCAGAAATCTGAAACGCATGCAGTCGTGTCAAAATAAAAGGTCTTTTATTAGGTTTTTTACATTTGCTTTCCTTATTTTTATAAATTGTCTCCCTGTTATAGTCCGTCTCAGATTCTATGATGACGTGAATTTATTTTTTTACAGTTGATCCCAATGGTTCAGTTTTTAATTTTGAAAAGCTTCATATTCAACTGTAAGATACAGATCTTAATACGGTACTACTCCGACAAACAAGTCCCATTGAATACCTGCATATTGATTCCTTTACAATGCACCTACCTAAGTACCCTTTTATGCCCATGAAGATCGATAAATGATATATTACGTACAGTCGGTGTCTGTATACGTGCATACGTGTTGTCATTACATATATCTATATATTGCATGTATTTTCATTGAAACATTTTCATTTCTACTGAGTAGCTGTATTGATGTAAGTTCTTTTATCTTCTATCTTCCATTCTACCTTTGCTGCAGCAGTGACCCAACTTCAATGTGCTAATGACGTCGATTTATTTACCTGCACCCTTAGCAGAGATGACCTCCAGCTCCTCTCTCTTAGTTGCCGTGGTAATAGCGCTGGGTAATCTCAGTGGGATGGCCAGAATGTCTCTATTGGGTGGATTTTATAGTAAGAAACGAAAAGAAAAGAAAAGCAGCATTTAGTGTAAGCAGGGAGTTTTAACAGTATGACATTACACAGTTGGTGTGTGTGTATATGTAGATGTGTTTCATAGAATGTCTATGTTTGGTTTGTGTGTGGGTGTGTGTGTGTGTCTGTGCAAGTATGTGTGACCTGCTGGCACAGTAGAACAAAATCAGTTTGAAGAGGTCATCAAACATCAAGGAGGAACCATCTAAGTGGAGAACTGACAGAAAACATATTCAGAGTGAATCACCAACTACTTTGCAGTCTGTGCTCCGCCACGCATATATATATATGTATGCATTTTGTATTTTCCGGAGCAGCTCTTTGCATGAGTGTGTAACACGTACAAGCCTTGTGCTGTTTGACCATCAGGTCGTGTACGGGCGGCGCCCCCGGCTCATCAGGCAGGCGTACTGTCAGCGTCCTGCCCTTGTCGTCTGTGCCGCGGACCAGGAACGCCTACGACATGGGGTTACAACTCTGAGGCCAGAATGGAGAACATGCACTGAACAGTGCTGAATCAAGTATGTGCACAAACAGACACAGTATGTTTTGTGACAACAATTTCAGATTTATTGTATCACTTTTGTCTATAGCACAAGCTGACAACAGCAATTAAAGTTCAACCAATATGGGTTTCAAAAGCAGGTATTCTCACATGTCCCATTGTTTCCTATACATACTGTATATAAAATGACATGTAACTGTAGATTCATAGGACGAGTCCTGGAAAGGAATCTGCTTTTAGAGGAAACTGAGACAGTGTTCAAACGTCCAATTAATTAGTAGGTTAAGCTTCAGATTCTTTAGTCGGTGAACAGCAGGTCATGCAGCAGCAGTTGAAGTTTGCCAAAAGTCAATATCTGAACATAGAAATGAAGGTTTTCAATATTTAATGTGAACAATTAATGAATATTTTACTTGGGCTTGAAGGAATAGTTTGACATCTTAGGATATACACCTATTTACTTTCTTTCTTAGAGTGAGATGAGAGGATTGACATAACGCTATTTAAGTATGAAGCTGAAATACAGCGTGGAGGCAATTAGCTTAGCTTAGCATAAAGACAGGACGCATAGGGGAAACAGCTATATCCTGTCTTTGTGCTAACTTTAAAAGCTACCGACATCTCTAAAGCCTGCTGTTGTTCTCACATGCTGGATATTGATTTCTTTAATCTGTACACAAACAAAAGAAAAGTAAACGTGTGCCTTTAAATGAAGTGATGTGGTGCGTCTATTTCTAGACCGTTCTTTAATCCACTGAGCATTAATACAAACCACAATTTGTTTTTTTTTACTATTCTGTTTATGTACGGATTAAACAAATGTGATATAATAAGTGTTGGGTGTATTACCTGAAGCCCATTTACACGTCAAATCTATTTCTTTCCATTGTATGCAAACTACTACATGTTCTGTTAACTCAACACAACTAACCAAATAGATAGTTTCAGAACTTTGTGTGGCAAATATTTTGATTTCCTGAAAACTTCCACTGACATAATTAGGAAATTATAGACCCATAAAATAAATCAGTGTATTACAAATGGTTGCAGAATGCTTTCAGAGCATCAGAAGGCCTCAAGAGTCGTAGAGATTGTCAGAAGACATCCAAAACCAAGAGAGGTATTAATACAAGCTCTAATTCAAACAGTTGAATGATATGTAAATATATGTGTGCGTGTGTCTTACCCCAGCCATCTCGTTCTCCATTATACTCGTGGTTTGGTCTTGGCTGAGTCCTTTTGGCTGCCATACGGAGACACTAGCAACCAGCCGATCTATAGGACTCAGCAATGGAGGAGTTGGAGGTGATCGTGGGATAACAGGGGTAGGAGGAGGAGGAGGAGCAGGAGGAGATGAGGGGGAGGAGGATGGGGATGGGTTTGTTGGCAACAATGGACCGGGAAGAGGAGTTAAGGAGGGAGTATCATCAGAGGAGACAGGTGTCTGCAGAGAAAGCAGGGGAGCAGGAGATAGTGGAGTTGGGGAGAGAGGGGTAGGAAGAGACAGGGGAGGAGGGTTGTGGGGGAGAGGGGGAGGAACGGAGGAGAGGGGGGAAGGAGGTTTGGAGATGGAAGGAGAAGGGGGTTTGGAGACGGGGGGTTGAGCGGCAGGAAGGGTCGGAGGAGTGGACGCAGGTAGAGGAGCACACGACGGGAGCTGGGAGGGCTTCACCGCAGGAGGGGGCGGTTTGGGTCGACATGGCCGGACCGGAGGGTTGGAGGAGGGCAGGGAGGGTGGAGAGAGGGGAGAAGATGGCGGGACAGAAGCCGGAGAGGGGATGGATGGAGTGTCAAGGGGTCCTGTCAGAGGGCTGGCATGGCTGTGAAGGAGAAAAGAGACTAAAGGTCAGAGAAGGAAGTAACATGTGGAGGATTTGTTTACATCTCGTCTCTGCTTCAGTTTGCCTCCAGAAAGGAGTGTCATGTAACACTGAAGTTGAAGCTCATCCCGTGTGCTGCGTGCAGTTGTGTGTCACATGTTGTGTTTCATCACTGGGAATAACTAAAACCGTTGTTGCGAGGGCTTTAAGGAATCTGCTGCAGTGTTTTGCTTATGGCACAAAACAGAAAGACAGTCTGCTGTTGCAGTGCAATCTAAATTTGACATGAGCTTTAAGGAGAAAGCTGATATTATTCTACTGCCATCTATTCCAACATGTTGGCCCATCTCTCAATACTTATCAATGTCCCGACCTTGTGCCGAGCATTCAGCCCCAAGCCCAATGTTTACTGCCAAACGCCAAGTGATTACATACAATACAATGCAAAGATGCAAAATGGCGATGCAAATTTTTTTTTTGTTGCCTCATTCAAGTAAAGTAAATATTTCCACTCAAGCGTGAAATTTCTGTGACGCTGTATCTCGAAGGCCTATCAGCGAACTTGAGATTCTTCTCCTGTCATCACTGACGCCCAGACATTGTTAAATCAGAAAAGGAGGAAAACCTTCAGTGTTCACCCAAAGCTCTATGATACCTCATATTAGTACAGAGACCAAACGACACTGCCGTATTGATTCCTATGACGTTATTTAGGATGTTGATATAGCAGCTACAATGTTAGCAAAGCCTAGCATCCAAGCTCCAACCAGGAAAACAAGCATTTTAAAAGAGTTTTTACAAATTGACATCCTAATGTTGTTATTTTCAGCATCCTTTTTTATCCGTTGAGTGCAATTTAAATCACAGAAAATTGTTTATTTTAGTTCAGTTACAGCTGTCGTAAAACCAGCACATGTGTAGCTTGCTAGATACAGTGCAAACTATATGAAAGCGTTTATTTTTTCGGGATATCTGGGACTTCCCCAAAATGTACAAACCAGCAATAGTGGCTATGGCCGTGACTGATGAAACGTCCGCGAGTTACGCAATGCAAAATTAGCTTGGTGTGAACACAGCATAGCTCTGCATTAGTAATGCGGCATTATTGGATTAATTTGGGCCACTCGAGAGTGACATCAAACGCAACGCTGACATACAATAAAATCGTCAAGTCGAATGAATATAAAGCCAAGAGCACTCTCCTTTTAGCTCTGTTTTAGTCTCCACCAGTCTCTTTAACCAGGGCTGTACGGTGTCTCATATGCTGCACGTGCCAAGAAGAAATTGATTGTTTGATGGTTGAGATTACTGCAGTAGCACCGGCGTGATACAGCTTTGCCATGTGTGTGTGTGTGTGTGTGTGTGCATTATATTCCTTCAAACTGATTTTTAAACTGTAGTTTACTTTAGACATTACACATAGTATATTGAGGGATTGTCACTACTTTATACAATTAATAATGCAATGCATGTAAATTGGGTCACAATTCATTGATTTATTTGAAACAGGTTAAAAAAGCTGGGCAATAAATGAGGCGTTAAATCAACATCAGTCAAACAGGAAGTAGGCGTTTTCAGATGAATTTGCATTAGTGTGTTCCTGTGAGTATTTTTGGCTGCAGGATTGTTTATCTGCAACTGAGTCAAAACCCACTACAATGTGTCTGTGTGTGTGTATGTGTGCGTGTGTGTGTGTGTGTGTTCAATGTGATTTTTGATTTGTTTGTTTGATTTGTTTTCAGCAGTTGTTGCAGACCCCATATATTTATTGATCTGTGTCATGTTTTTAGTCCCTGACACCTTGTGATTGGTTCGTGAAACATCTTGGTTGTCAACTCTTTTGACGATTAGTTATTTTATAACTTCTTCAGTGGACAGAACAGGGGAGTACACAGACAAACCTACTTCAATAAATCCCAACTAACTCTGTTAGTTATTTCCAAATTTAGCACAGCTACCTTTGACTCAGATATAATTATATATTGCTAGCGTTCCCATTTTGTTTGTATAACCTTACAGACTAGCTTACAGTTGAGTGGGCATTTCCATTTGAAAAACTCAAGAAAGAACACACATATGGAGTCGACCATTAATGGACCGTACCTCTTTTAGAAATATTTATTTTTAAAATAAAGAATCACTGAAATAAAAGAAAATTCAAAAAACATCACCAACAAATTTCATTCACCTCCATTGTTTAAAAATGAAACTGGAACTATCTGGATATATAGAAACGACACGAGGTACGTGAGAACCAACCCTTGAAGGGACCAGGTATTTGAGTTGGCGTTCAACTTAAGATCTGTCTTCTTTTAACTATTTGTGAACTGAATATCTTTTGAAGCCACAGATAATCCAGTTTCGAGTCAGATCATTCTCATGTGGATGGAAAAGGAATATCTGGCCAATCTGAGGACATCACATGTCTGTAGAAGATGCCCCAAAAGTCATGTCCGTGACACGCAGGTCACAGGAAAGGGGCAGAATCAGCATTAGGTCAGCGAAATGTTCTCTGAGCGCAGTCACCCTGGAACACACTGCATTGGACTTCATTACCACTTGGTGTTAGCATACGCTTATATTAAGCGCTTATTGTTATCGTCAGGAAATATTAGAAATAATATATTCAAATTGATCCAAAGAGGCAACAAGCCATCATTTTCAATATATGATTTGAGGTTACTTTGCAATCCTTTGGATAAGTCACCATCACTTTTCTGAATGGTGGAAAGGAAGTGCAAATTATAGATATAGGAGTTGTACTTTACTTTACTATTTCAAATATATGCTACTTTATACTTCAGTTCAACAAATTGTACTTTTTACACCACGACATTTATTTGTCAACTTTAGTTACTTTAAAGATTAATTAGAAAATTAGATCTATATAGAAAAAGAATCAGCCTTTTCCAGCAACAACAACAAAAAGCTACTTCTGATCATTATTGATACGGAAAATATTTCAGTAGTGAAACATTCAGAAGGAAATCATTCTGTAATACTTTTAGTTTTGAAACTTGATGTGCAGTTTGCTAATAATACTTTAGTATTATTACTTAAGTGACATGTTTCTATGCAAAAGTACTTTCATACTACAGAACTTTGAAAAAAATACTTTAACTTAAAGGATCTGAATATCTCATCCCCCCCAGACCTTTGCTTGACCTTACATGACCTTTCGGATAATCACATTCTGATAAAAGTACAACAAAAAAAGCAACACCATCCTGGCACGAGCTCTTTCACAAAATAGATTTAGAAAACGTCATCGTTCTCGTTTAATAACCTTATTCATAAAGAAGGAAATATAATCGTAGCAGCCTCAACGCATAAACTGTCCCAAAGTCCAACTGTTAATAATCTACTAGAAAAAAAGAATCCTAAATCACACAATCAACAAAACATAGTCTGAAGTTTAAAGACATTCAAACTCCCGGCTGATCTGCCCTTTACAGGAGGTCACTGACAACTTTCTACTGCTCTTATTGAAATGAAACAAAACTCCAAATGTCAAGAACAAAATGGTTACTCCCGTCTCGGGTGCCAGTTATGTGCAGAACTCTGATTTGGCGAATATGTATTGACCTCAATATCAGTCAGTGAGTCATCACATCTGTTATTACTGCTCTGGCTGTCTACCTTCTCGACCCCCCCCCCCCCCCCCTATGGCAGTTACGACAACCCCCCCTCCCCTGAGTACGGCTGCCTCTCCCCCAGCTACACTGTCACAGACCCCTCACACACTCACCTTGTGTCCTTGCAAGTGACGCTGTCTTCCATCATATCTCCACAGAATGATTGTTCGGCTGCTCTCCGCTGTCACTCTGTCTCTCTCTCTGCTCCATCAAGAACTCCGCCTTCCCTTTGCCCCACCACCCCCTTTTTCTTCCTGCTGTTGAATCGGAGCAGGGCTGAATAAGGGAAAAAAGGCGAAGGGAAATTATGCTTCTCTGTCAGCCCTCCCCTCCGTTTCTGCCTCGACTTCCTGAGCTGATCGTCAGTCAGGAAGAGGCCGAGCTCGTTGGTCAGACTTCCCCTTCTCTCTCTTCTCTTCTCTGTCTTTTTTTTCTGTTTTTGTCCAAGGCAGACTCTCATGCAACTTCCTTCTCACGCAGTCCTGCTTTGACAGTGTTGTGACTTTTTCTTCTTTTCTTTTTTTTTCAAGCCATGAAGTGAAGCAATCCTCCAACAGACGTCATCGGCTGCTCATGTCAGCGTATTCACACATACACACACACACACACACACACACACACACACACACACAATGCGACTCCGCTCAAGGTCTGTAGATGTGGCCTAAATATTCAGCAGATTCTCAGTTTGCCTCCTCCTCTTCTTCCCTTACCCCTCCCCTCTCCTTTAAAGACTTCCAGATGCTCCCCCGTTCAAACTGTGGAATGTACAACTTTATGTCCCCCCCCTCTTTTCCCTCCCTCCCTGACTTCTCTAACCTCCCCCTTTTTTTTTACACAATCAAAACTCACAACTTTAGTTGTCTTGTCTTCAGTTCCCACCGTCTCTCAATTGCGGTCTACATTTTTTAAAATACTTTTTTTTGGTAACAAGTAGCTCACACTTGGGGTTGGACTGATACGTTGGTGTGAAGCGTTCAGTGTAAAGGGTCCAGACACTTGTAGAGGCTTTTCAAGAATAATCAGAATCCGGAGGAGTTACTTGATATTTGCAGGCATGAATATTGTCACCAAGCTCCTTTCTGTTCATCGACATTGGTATTTAGTGTCTGCGTGGACATGCAGTTGTGGTTAAAGACACTCATACACACACACACACACACACACACACACACCTACACACACACACACACACACACACACACACACACACACACAGGCGTGCGTTCACATATGTGATAGCTGTGCAGCTGCTTCCTGTACAAACAGAGCTGGTCGCACATGCTCAGAGTCTGCGAGCTTTGCTCGGCTGAACGTGACGAGCGGTGAGCAACCACTGGAGGGAGCTCCTTCCACACCATAGTTACAGTCGTCATGGTGGTGGACTGTTTTAGAACAAAGGCCCATTACACACCATGAAACATGACCAGTGTCTTTCTAGGCAGCGTTTTATCACTAAGCACGCTGTCAGGAGGGAACCTGGATCATTCAAATATAATGATGGTCCCAACTGTTCATTTTGACTGCCTCAGTGTATGATAGCAGTGTGAGTTATAATGGTGCAGCTACAACACATCTGACCCAACCCTTGGTTTGGGTGATTAAAGGTATATCAATTAGTTGATTTTCCAGCCACAGTGAAACTAGCTGAAAACAAACCCTAAACAACAATATCACCATATGAAGTTGTTTTGGCTAAAGATTCAGTGAAGACATGTTAAGTCCCTGATTAAGTGTAAGCTTTTTGGAATTGCCTTAATTGAGAGTAAAGCCAATGAGGAAGTACCTCAGACTTACGTTCTCTCTAATTTCCTTTGTGGGTTCTCTGGTTGCAAAAAGAAGTCTGGTTGTATAAAAGTCTATGACACAATTACGTTACTTCTCTCTTGATTTATTACCTCAGTCAACATTGTAAACATGAGTTTATGTCTCAATATTTAGTTTCAAGTCTTCTTCAATACAGCATGACGTTCATTTAGTAAGTTATAGTCCATTTAGAGTCAAATAGACCATAAAGCAAGGTATGCTTTTGGGCGGGGCTACCTTGTGATAGACAGGTCTCTACCAGAGATGTACCCGGAGCAAAGGGGAGTTTTTCCTGATCCAATGTGAGGTCCTTGGACAAGGATGTCGTATGTGTACATATTGTAAAGTCCTCTGAGGCAAATTTATGATTTTGGGCAATACAAAATAAATAGTATAGAATTGAATTGAATACGATGTTCTCCTCCATAGTTACCATGATCTGAACTCAACACAGATGTAGATGTATCATGAACAGCTTCTGGAAAACATCCAGACTAATTTTCGTTTGAAGGAGTATTTTATCGTCCAAGAATGTAATACTATCAGATATACTTTGTGAACCTAACGGTGTTCAAAGAAAAACGGAAGCCTGGGAAATACATCCAGTTCTCAGTGTGTCTCTCTAAAAACCCTAAAAGGTCAATTAGTGCTGTATTTGGTATTTGGGGTATGTTGTTTTCATTAGACCTAATTTAATTTGTAGGATATCTTTCAGTGTGTTATGCTAACCTTGGCTCTCAATTGGTGGGTTTTATCAAGGTGTGATTATATTTTGTCATCCAGTTTAGCATGTTTGTTATTCTATACCAGCCATCAGAAAATAGCAGTTAAAAAAGACAAAAAAGTGTTCACAAACCTCATTGGCAGCGTCTTTGGCTGCAAGCTATTAAAAATGTTGACTCCCACTGAATTTCGAAACTCGATCCGAGTCTCTGTCTTGGTGTTTGACCTTCTGAACATGACCACAGATAACAGAGTTGGATCAGCTGGTGACTTGTTTGCTCCTAATTTCTTGCTGCTGTAACACACTAGTTTTTTTTCTTCTCTTTCTACCCTCTAGTATTACACAGATCTGGAAAGTCTCTTTGTTTAGGTTGCATTCGCCATCTTTGGTGGTCAATGCCCATCACATGCTTAACGTCATTGTTTCCAAACTGTAAAAGTGTCTATGTTCCATTTCAATAGACTTTCTAATAGATCGCCACTCTACTTGGCAAGCTAACTGCACTATTGGTGTCAGTTCCGGGTATGCCGTGCCAGAAGCCTACCGTGGGGCCTCTGAAGACATTCCTAGCCAGTGCTTTGTCTTGTATCTTCTTTCTTAATACAGCCACCATTTTCTGTTGGAGCTGAAATAGACCCTGAGCATTTGGTTGAGGTGATTCATTTGTTTACCACGAGCTGGCTGCGGGATTTGAATGTCTTTAAAAAAAAAATCCCGATGATATTAAATGAGTAACAATGAATGTGTTGCGCTGCTGTCTGCTCATAAAGCACAAGTTGGTTTTCTTCTTGCTGGAGAAGACTGAGGTCGATAATTAAGCTGAGGCCATATACCATCTTGATATATGCATATATATACTGAAATGTGTTATGTACAAAACCGAGATGAATCCTCACAACACTGACTCTTGACAACCTTTCCCTTCTCACATGCTAATGTAATGTGTATATTTAATTTTTCTTGACCTTTCTTATTTAGATTAGCTGCATGTTTTTTCTTTTTTTGGGGGGGGGGCGTGGGGAGTTTTTTTGATCCGGTGTGAGGTCCTGGGCCAGGGATGTCATATGTGTACAGATTGTAAAGCCCTCTGAGGGCTTTTGGGCTATACAAAATAAAACTGAATTGAATTCACACTGAGGACGGGCTAGCACTCTTATCACAATTCATACAGAAAATGAAAAAATAGAGTTAATGGACATACATTTGAGAGAGACTATAAAAGCAAACAAGGTTGTCAATAGAAATATAAACTGTTATTGTGTACTTTAAAGTGTCTATGTTAGCAGCTCTGTAAGGTAAACAAAAACATCCATATTTATGCAGATTATGTCATTTTGACTGTTGATGGCGCAGCTACAATGTTAGCATAGCCGAGCCCTGATCAAGCAATACTGCATTCCGAAAACAAGCTTTTTATGAATGCATGAATTCCAACTTTTTACAAATCGGTATCATAATGGAGTTATTTCGTCTGTATATTGTAATTAAACCCAAACCCTTCATACTGCTTGCTGGATACAGTGAAGACAGACACCTGTGGATGATGTAATAAACCTCAAACACAACAGCACTTGATTTCTGGACATATTTGGACAACATGTAGCTACAAAGCAACAATGTTGGTTATTACAGTGTTGACAAAACCTTGTTGGAATCGACATGGATTCTCTCTGCCGCATATCGCGCGAGTGACAGAAATGAACACTAATGATTCAAACTGGCACGAGTAATTCAGGGTAAAGGTTCGTTCCCTTTGTTGTCAAAAGCTGAACATTTTATTTTGCGTTTAGTGTGAAAAGTCCAAACACTTAAGGTCAAACATTTATCCTCAATGGCAACAGACCTCAAGAACCAGTAAGAAATACTTACTGTGAGGCTTCATCTCCTCACGGCTGCTGGTCTTATCAAGCACAACATGCTCAGCTACCCGGTGTAGACACACCAGGCTGTGCAGTCTGGAAAGGAACAACATCACAGCCACAGATTGCACCGCTTCTCTTTCAGACAATGTATTTTTGAGGGTGTTGACTGAGATCTTTCTCCCTGTCTCTGCTTGCCTCTCTCTATATCCTGTCTGTCTTTTTCTCCAACACACACACACACACACACACACACACACACACACACACACACACACACACACACACACACACACACACACACACACACACACACACACACACACACACACACACACACACTCAGAGTTAATACCAGTTGAGCTCACATAGCGAACAAGCATACTAAAGGGGAGTGTGAGTCAGTCCTCTGCTCTGTCAATCAGACCGAAACATTATGGAAACGACTGGTCCAATTTGAACGAGGTACAGCTTCCAGGTGTTTTAAACGTCTCGTTGTATTTTCATAGCATCTCCCTATGCTTATTCAATTGTATTTAAATCAATTGAATGCATATTGTCCGTACAGACTTTCTGTATAGTTAACTACATGTAACATATTTTGTATTATAACTCTGATTAGCAAACCTAAATACGTATAATATTCATTCTTATCCTTTTAATCATCAATACCATTGTGTATATCATTAAGGAAGCCTGTTGGTTTAAAAAAAAAATCTTACTTAGCAGGATAGTTAATGTAGCTCACTAGTTAAAATATTTCACTGACATTGGATGGTCCAAAAGTATTGGATTAATTTTAGTTGCAGATGTGGATGAAATAACTCCACCATGTGGCCATTTTAAGTTTAAGCTCACGAATCTTAAACTTGTAAACATTGGAACAAATTCCACACCTATTCAATTTTGTTTTGTTTTTAATCATTTTCATAAAACTCAGAAACATATTCCGAACCCAAATTTAGAAAACACATGCACAAATGATCTATGAGCAATCCTGCAAATAAAGAAATGAATCAAAATGTGTATTAAAAGTGGCGTAACGGTCAAACCGTTGTGATGCTCACATGTTGTACAAATCATCCTCTTACAAAGATCTGATATTCCTGAATAGGATTTTGAAATGACCGAACATGGCCAATATTTGCTTTTGCAGAAGAGTGAAGAAGCTGGAGCTGCTTCCTCAGAGGAGGCAGCTCCTCAGTTGTCATGGTTGTTCAGTAATTTAAATGATCAAATATATTGTCTTCACCCCTGTGGTTTACTGGATTTCCTAGAGATTCATCTCTACATGTTTCAATAAAACTATGTGGGCAGCATAACCATTTTTTTACAGTAACATCTCTTAATGTTTAAATTCATAGCCCGTTCTTCCACACAGCCGTACATGGTGAAATTATGTTGCTGATGACGGCTTAAATTGCGCTGCACAGTATGTGAATGCCCATTGTTGCTCTTTCTTCCTCTGTCTCTCTCACTCTCCCTGCCGCCTCCACAGTGCTGCGTGTTGCATTAGCGCCGAGGTGAAGAGTGGGAGGTAGAGGGCAAACTGAGAGGGCTACAAGAGGGATGGATAGAGCCAGAGAAGAAAAGTGTGCGTGTGGGAGACTGAAACATGGATAGATGGAAACAGATCCTTCCTTCATTTCTCTTCTCCTTCGTTACCTCAGTTCCAAAATGTCTGATGGTGATGATTTCCCAAGTGAACACACTGAGGTCAAACTAAATCCAGGAGAGAATGAGAGAATGGGGGGAGGGGGGGGGGGGGGAAAGAAAGGTAGCAGAGATGAGGAGGGATGAGATGGATGAGAAGAGAGAAAAGGAAAGCAGCTGGAGAGGATAAGTTGGTCTCTTTACAGTTCCAAAGCTCTTAAAGCCCCAATGCTGTGTGGAGAGAGAGAGAGTAAGAGAGAGAGGGAGAGAGAAAGATGGATAGATAGATAGATTAGATAGATGGATGTATGGATGAATAGATGGATGGATGGATGGAGAAGAGCGAAAGGGGGAGGGAGGCTAACTTGTGGAGAAGAAAAGCTAGAAGGGAGAGAGAGTGAAACGGAGAGGAGGAGGAGGTGGAGGAGGAGGGTTTGCGTTGGTTGGCAGAGAGAGCGCTTGTCAAAAAAACCTTCCTCTCACAGAAGGTATGATTCACAGTAGAGAGAGAGAGAGAGAGAGGAGAGGGGAGAGGAAGAGGGGGAGAGAGTGAGAGGGAGACAAACGTCAGGAAAAAAGGGAAAACCGGCAAAGAGAGAGAGAGAGAGAGAGAGAGAGAGAGAGAGAGAGAGACGACAGGGGCAGAGATGCCGGTAGGAAAAACAAACGAGGACGCCGATGTGAGAGAGAATGACAAGACGCTAACAGGATGGGACTGACATCGACGGATTGGATTGACTGAAGCCTTTTAATGACTGACCATGTTGAAAAGGTTCTGGCTTTTCTATTGATCGGGAGAGGGGAGGGGGGGGGGGGTAACGCAGGTGGCAGCGGCAGTAATGAAAGAGAGAGAGAGGAGAGGGGAGAGAGGATGCTGAAGAACGAAGGCACATTGAAAAGATAGGGAACGAGATGGAGAGATCAGGAATGATTCTCAACTATCAACGGGCTCCTTCGATGGAGCGTAACTGATTTGGGATAAAGGCATCACTAATACATGCAAATAAGACAGTTGTGACTCTTTGGATATCAGTGTGGATACTTCAGCGCTGTAGCGGAAAGCCTTCAAAAGATAGATTTTTTTTCCCAATACCTGAATGTCAATCTGTTCTTCTCTTTATGTGAGAAACATAGGTCTCAATTGAGTTTTTGTACAAGTAATTTATTTTTTAATTCCTCTCAACTTTTATTCCCCTCTGAATGGTTGTGTGTGTGTGTGTGTGTGTGTATGTATCTGTGTGTGATGCCATGCTTGTGGCTTGTGGTTTGAAGTCCTTTTCTACTTGAGTTGTTGGGGTCTTCCCGTCCGCTAATGCTTGGAGTTAATCATTGTACTAAGTAGCGTTGTTATCTCCCACAACGCTGGAGTTACTGCTGTAGTTGAACCAGTCTGATATATTTAAAGCAGGAATGCATGATATGTGGAAGTATTCGGCTACTGATGTCTCGTATTGATGGAGGGAACAGCTTTGAGGGAATATTGACGTCAGCTTGACTTTATTTCTGGCACCACATTTGCATGCTGCTCTAAGGCTGTTCGGTGCAGGCTGTCACATTTGCATCTCTTCAAATTAAGAATGCTTGCTGACTCGTTTGAGGTTTTTATTGTAATCATTTGTTGTGTTGACTATAGACAGTTTATCTAATCCTTTCAACTTCAGCTGGTATGTTATATGTTCTTAAATATAACTTCTAAAAGACCAAAGGGATTTGCCAATATGGGCTTGGTTTTAAACTCATCCTTTCAAAAAAAGTATTATATTGTCTTACCTACTAAGTGCTATGTAATATGTCTTAGGGCAGAAGTTCTTTGGAAGCATACAGTTGGGCTGACAGGATTTAGAAGTGATGGCTTCACTTCCAAATGACCAAAAGTGAATGCCTTTTGAGTCAAAAAAGGTTTAAAAGAAACTATTTTAAAAATCAAACGTGGTTCTCCCCCAACCCAGCACAAGGCATTATTGGTACACGGCATTATTCAGCATTATTGGTAACTCACTGATAGATGGAGTTCATAGTGCTATTTGACCTGATTGCATTATTCAGGATAAGTGATTCTGAAACTCAATACTAATATCGAGATATATACTATACCAATTACAAGATACTAATCAATAGACTGAGGAATTGGTTTGCTACTTTTACTCCATAATATGGGTCTGGCTCCAAACAACACTGCATCATATAATTCACATAATGCATCTTTCTGTCAACCCTCCTTGTTTGATCTAACCTAAAGTTTGCAACAAGACTTTGAGATGACTGATGACATCATTAGGGTTACTTACTCAGATTTTAGGACATTATACAATAGTTTCCCCAGGTTGAGTGACAGTGAATTGTAATCTGAGTTTAAAGTGCCCTTTAATTACCTTTGCATTGAAAATGCGGAAGGTTATGTTTTGATCGCCGTGTATTTATTTATTTATTTGTATGCGTGTTATTCGCAAAACTCAAAAAGTATTGAAACGAATCGCATGAAATTTGGTGCGATGATTGGTTATTATCCGGGGACCATTTGATTAGATTTTGGGATCAATCGGGTCAAAGGTCAAGGTCATGGAAAGGTCAACATCTTTTTTTACCATAGCATGATACATTTTTGTCCAATTGGCATGCAACTAATGCCAAAATGTTCATAATTCAATGCCCAATCTTGTGATATGCGAAGGTATGCACTCTACCGAGTGCCCATTCTAGTTGTACATGCAATGATATCAGTGATTGTTAACTAATATCTTGAATATATTAAATATGCAATATTAATATTCATAGAGAGACTTTTTCAAGATGTATCCCATACAGATCTTTTGTTGTTTGCTTTGTTTTCCACAGACAGACTCTGGAAATCAACAAATACAGCCAGAATGAGGAGAAGCCTTGACTGGATTCGATGCTGCATCCACTGCACTCAGTGGCTTTGTGTCTGACTGACTAACGCTCCACTGGATAAGGACTTAATTGGCCCTAAAAGGACAGCCAGAACAATAAACAACCAGAATAAATACCAATTCAGCCATGCTTGGAAGAGAGTGGGAGAGAAGTTGAGTAAAGAACAGTAACCCTGTGGACATAAAAACATGGACATATTTGGTCTTATATTTTCATGTTTTTCTTAAATTTCTAGGAATATTTCACATTGTTTTTATGTCATGGAGCTTTTGAAAAATAGTTTTTTTGCAACACAATCACTAGGTTGGAATATGCCTCAGTATTTTAATATCAAAGAACAAGACCTTTTGATGAATTTTACATTTTTACATTTCTCTTTTTTTGCCATGACCTCTTCAAAACCAGTTGCCATGCATCTGGCAGATTCAGAAATACTTTTTGCCAGCACATTTGTTTTGTATTAGTAAAACTACCAAATTCACAATTCACTCTTCAAACTACAGACGCGTCTCCCACCAACCCCTCCCACCATCAGCCATCCGACCAATCATGGGCAAGCCTCTTAGCCGTCCCGGGTGTTTCAGGAAGAGCTCTTGCTGCCTTGAGAAACCTGGGGATGGGGGAGTGGGAGGGCGAGCTGGGGGACTGGAAGGAGGATATGGAGACGGCTACGTACCCCAACGATCCATCTACGATACCATGTGCATCAATCAGCAGATTGACAGCCATCACCATCAACCAGGAGGGTCCACTAGGCGAGACCTTGGAGGTGAGGGGAGTTTTAGCTACTCTGCAAGCGGCTCCCTAAGAGTTAGCAGGTCTCCGGCTGACATGTTCGATCCGCAGCCCCGCTCTCTAACTCCGAACCCCTCGTTTGTTCGACGACTGGATGAAAGAGTCATCTACGATTCGCTGAAGCTCGGGGCTCAGGATGTCGATGGTAGTGGCTGCCATTCACCAGGATGTTTCAACCGATCAGTTTCTCCCTCCGTCTCATCATTCTCAGCCCCTGGAGTGTCCTCTTCCTCATCCAAGAAACATCACCAACACCCTCATCACCATGGAGACAGTACAAAGAGCAGAGATGGCCGCCATTCCTGGAAAGTCTTAACACCTCCGAAACACCTGGAGTGTCTGGAGCTTACTACAAACGAAATGATGGACAGAGGAGGAGGGTATCTGAACCCTGGGCAATACCCTCCCCCTGGGGGCCAGTCCTCCTCTCTTACATCCCCTCTCATTTCCCCCTTCTCAGGCTCACCTCTCTCCTCTGGTTACCATACACCAGTGTTTTTCTCCCCTGCCAAACCTCGCCCCAGTCAGTCTCAGAGTTTGCGATGTTCACCTCCCCACACCACCCAGCCGAGGCATTATTCCCAAACCCAGAGCCTCAGACTGTCACCACCCCCAGAGCTTAGACGGTCTCCTTACCGTGCCCCCCTAGTCCAACTGTCTGCTCATGACCTTGAGCAGGAAATGAGGGAACGAGGAGGAGGATGGGGCCGAAATGAGCGGGAAAGGGAGTGGGAGAGGGAGAGAGAAAGAGAAATGGAGCGAGGGTGGGCTCAGCGTGAGTGGGAAAGAGAGAGAGAGAGGGGGAGGCTGGAGAGAGAGAGGGCAAGAGAAAGGGAGAGGAGGGAAACATCAACTTTTGGGACCTTTGGATATGGTCGACCAATTCCACTGCGTTCAGACAGAGATTCTGTGTTTTTAGAGTCCGACCAGGTTCCAGACACAACACCCCTGTTGCCTCCCCAGCCCTCCCCCAGTGCTGCCCCCAGAATGGGAACGGCAGCTGTGGGTAGGAATAGAGCTGGGTCTAAGGTTGGCCCCGAAAGTGGCGGTGGGGGTATGGTTTCAAAGTTTGACAATGGGAGTGTGGGTTTGGTGTTAGTTGACAGCAGATCTGGGTGTGGGCCGAGGTTAATAAGTGAAGTTGGAATTGGAAACATGTCAGAGGCTGAAATCCGGGCTGGAATACAAGAACACCATCGAGTTGAAAGTTGGAACAAATATGACAACGGGTCGAGGGCTAGTATAAAAAATGGGTCTGAAACAAGAATGGGTTCCGAGGTGAAAACACAACAAGGGGGACGGGATCTGGAAGGAAAGGTTCAGTCTGGGATTAGAATAGAAAATATGGCTCCAGTTGTGAACAAGGAAGGGCACAGGGGAGGAACAAGGAGTGGAGAAAAACATGTAAGGGGTGTGGCTCAGGCAGAACCTTATTCTGAGACGATACCTTCAACTGTGACTAACAATGAGAACAGGATTGAGCCTGAAGATAAAGTTGAGATTGGAGATGAACCTGGTTCGGGAATGAAGCCAGAGATTAAGGCAGAAGTTGAGGCCAAAGCCAATTCAAAGCCGGTGGAGAATAGGACTGGAATAGACACTGGGGGTGAAGCTACCGTTAGCAATGAGGTTGGTTCAGGAGCAGAGTCAAGAGTGGAAGCTCAAGTTGAAACAGAAGTTAAGCTTGCTCCTACAGCCAAGCCTAAGGAAGTATTTGATGCTGTTGTCAGTAAGGAAACAGAGACTAAAAGTAACACTGAGACTGGGGTTGTCATTGAAACTCAGAACAGCAACAAGGCTACAAATAAAGACCAGATGAGTACTGTGGCTGGGGGAAAAAATTATACTGTCCCTGCAGATCAGGTTGAGAAAAAGCCTTTGGACGTTGATCAAATTAAATCTAGCCATGTAGAAAGAGGTTCCAAGTCCCACAAGTCCAAATCATCCAAGTCCAGCTCAAGGTCTCGACCTGGCACAGCCACAGGACTCCGACCAGGTGTCCTCAGCCCTCGACTAAGTAGAGGGTTTGGAGACCTTGAGTCAACAGGCCCCCCTGAGAGCATTGAGTCTACCTGGCCTCGACGAATCATGGTCAGAAAGAGGACTGTTCGGCAGGGCGGGGCACTCCATAACTTGCCTATTCTCCCCCCACTCCCTTCTGTTCTCTCAGCGTTGGAGAAGAGGCGCCCTCATGCCCACCTCCTCCCCCGTCTAGGCCACTTCTCAGAGAACCCGCTATCCTGCTCACTCAAAGAGCCCTCCCATCCGGATTTAGGACTAGGGGCTAGTGGGGTTGGGAGGGCTTCCCTAAAGGAGCAGAAATTGGAGCACTGGAGGGTCTGCAGAGAACAAGAGGAATCCATGAGATCCAGGAGCAAGGATAAACAAAGGGAGCAGAGCAAGGAGAAGACTGAGATAGAAGAGAGGACAGGGAAGGAAGAGAAGCAAGACAGGGACAGCAGAGAAGAGAAAGTGAAAGAGGAAGAGAAATTGGATAAGGAAAAAGTTGTGGTTACTATCAGTGAGAAGTTGGCGGAGGAAACCAAACGAGAAAAGTCAGAGAGAAGGGTTGAAGTGAAGGTGCAAGAGTATGTAAACATAAAGGAAGATGTGAAAAAGGCAAGGGATATCGAAATTATTGGGGGGAAAGAGGTTAGAGGAATAACGACTAAGGATGGAATACAAGAGCGGCAGGTACAAGAGTTGGAGAAGAAGTTGGTGGCTAAATCAAAGAAAGAAGAAAGTCAAGCGGAGGAGGAAGAAGGAGGCACATTTGGAGAGGAAGAGGGGATAGAGGGTTGGGACACTGTCCTTGACATGGTCGATACTTTGTGGGAGGATGGCTGGGAGAAAGGGGGAGAGGTTGGAGTTGGTGATACAGATTCTTTCTCGGGCTCCCTGCAACGTTGGCCTCTTCTCCGGCCTCCGATTGGCTTTGGGGGCTCTCATCCCCCTTCCTCGGCAGCCTCGGAGCTCAGCCTGACAGAGTTGGAAAGGAGAGCCAGGGAGCTGGACTCTGACCTGGAGCACCTAGACCTGTCTAAGCCCCACAGGGACACCCAGAATGTCTACCAATCACTGCTGGAGCCACAGAGAGCTGACATGTACCAAACACACCCTGGACCGCAGAGGGAGAAAGCTGTCGTCTCCACAGGTAAACAATTGATTGTTTTACTTCTTCCCATATTATTTTCAGTCAGAATAACACATTGAATATCATTAACAGTTTATAATATTACATTTCCTAGGGACTATGAACAAGTAATCCTATGCTTGAAAAACCAAACCTGACCACTGAGCAAAATATATACTGTAAACTACTATAAACTATTAATGGTGGTCCTCTACAAGGGCACACAATCAGTTAACAATGCAGGACCCACCTTAATTCCAAAAAAATCACAAAACACAATGGAAAGGATCAGAGGAATAAATATATTATTATATCCCTGTTTTTTAATGCCCTTATACTGTCTATGAGATTCTTAAATAGGCTCGGTAAAGTACTATGAAATAAACCCGGATACTGTTGCATGTATACACTTCAACCTGGTTCTGAAGCGCCACTGACTATCTGCACCTCTGACTATCTTCAGAGGTGCAGCTTAACTCTAGTGACGTAGCAGAACAATGGCAGCAACGAAGACATCTTTCATCTGGAGTGACGAAGAAAGAGAGTTACATCTTTCAGTAATGATAGAGGTTGCCCATTTTTAGCTAATGTTAGCCATGTGGGAGCAAGCTATGTTGCAGATAATACTGCATACCTTTTACGTTTTTATTAGTGCTGTGAAAAATAACGCGTTAACTCAGTTAATTAAATTACAGGTTTAACTAGTTTTTTTTTTACGCATTTAACGCATGCGCAGAATGAGCTTCCAATCCGTCTGTTGTTGGTCATCTCTCCAGCAGCATGTCATTCTGTCTCTAGTGTCGCGTTAACACGACTCCGATCTCCGTCTCACGCGCCGCAGAGCTCGGACGCCGGCGTGTGCGAGTACAACGGGACGAAAAAAAGTCACTTGCAAAATGAGCTTCCAATACACCACTTCAATCTGAACTCTGTCCGCTCTCATGCAGACGGTCGTGCTGTTCATCGGTAATGATCCTTCCGCAGGTTCACCTCCGGAAACCTTGTTACGACTTTTACTTCCTGTAGATCAGGGTCTCAACACGTCGATCGCGACCTGCCAGTCGATCGCGGCGTAGTGTTGGTAGATCGCATGACATTAAAAAGATTGGCCCGCCCCCTGACATGTTCTCGATAGCACGTCTTTGTTCTTTTATTAAACTAAACGTCTGTTGTTGATCGTATCTCCACAGCAGCATGTCATTTCTGTCTCTTCGCGTTGCGTTAACACTTATCGATCTCCGTCTCGCGTGCCACAGAGCTCCGTGCGCGCGCATCGGGACCGAGCAAAAAAAAAGTCACTTGTCAATCTGTCCACCTGTCCGGGCCGGTGAGGTTTCAGCTTTGCAGCGGTGTCCCCGCCGTCCCTTTCATCACGGCCCAGTTCATGAAGAAAACCCACACAGTCAGTTTGCCTCAGCAGCTGCTAGAGGAAGACTAGAGGCCTTTAGATTGTATCATGGTGGAGTTAATGGTTGACAAACAAGAAAAATGTTCTGTTTAACCCTCCTGTTACCTTTACATTTACTACCATATTTTACCCTCGGGGTCAATTTGACCCCAGCAATTAAAACCTACAGAAAATTATTAGAATTAATATTGCTTCCCAAGTTTAAGTGTGAGGTACTTTATGTTTGTTTGTTGACTACCTAAATAGCCCTTTAAATAAATAAAAAAGTTGATATTTCTTATATGTTTGACACAGTGAAAAACAGCCTGGGGTCAAATTGACCCCAAAGAACACCAACATTAAACATTGAATGGGGTCAAATTGACCCGAAAGGTAACAGGAGGGTTAAACATTCTGTTTAGGATGAAGATGTATTAATGTTCCATATGGAAGAAAACTGCTAAATAACTGCTGAGTTGCAGCACCATTGTATAGAAGAATGTATATATCCGTCTTTTGTCATAAATCTCTATGTTCTCACAAAATATACCGAGAATATCGGTAATATGTGATTAATCATGATTAATCCACAGAAACCTGTGATTAACCCGATTAAAAATTGTAATTGTTTCACAGCCCTAGTTTTTATATATCACAAGGTTCATAAAAATGCTTTAGCTCAACTTAAATAAATATAGCTATATTATGATAATAATAATTATAATATTGCCTAAAACATAGGCATCATGAAGGAGTTATGCTTAGGGCACCAACATGGCTAGCAGCGGCACTGCAGGGCTCTCAAGTGTCACGCATTGAGCGTGAGACTCACGCATTTCGGTGTTAAGTCACGCACTCCCGCCACACATCGTATTTCTCACGCTGAAAAAAACTCTCGGCTATTTAATGTTTAAATGTGCCGCAGCGCGCAAACATGAGCTGGCCACGCTGCCCTCACCATGAGAAATGGGCTACACAATAGCCAATGAGAAAAAAAACTGTATCTGTTGTATCTGGGTAAGATTTAATCCAGCAACCAATGAAAATAAAGCATCCTGAAATTGCGCGCGACTGACTGATATCCAAAAATTTCGTTCTGTGGGGGGGGGGGGGGGGTGCTGATGGAAATGTCACTCTTGCCTGTCTTCAAAACTTGAGAGCCCTGGCACTGGCTGTGATTAAATATCCTACAGATTGACCAGAAGATTATAGCTCCCAAATCTCATCTTTTAACTGTGTTGAATCTGTGCTATATTTTCCAGGAGTGGTGAGCAGATCCCAGGTCAGTTTGGAGCTCAGTGCTATGGCCTCACCTGTCACAGACACAGACAGACCTCATGTGGACTGGTCAACCAAATCTGCAGGAACTTCCACTGTTGGCACAAGGTAATGCAGCTAAGGTGCACTGGAAATGTGATCAAAGTTACCTCTAGACGGGGTTTTCAAGTTCACAGGGCCACAATGACTTTGGATCAACAGTTCGAATCAATTCAAAGATAAGTTATTACATCATTCATTCCAAAGTAAATTGTTGTGCAGCAGCATAGTAGAAAAGATAGACAAGAAAGATGGTAAACAATCTTGGTGCGATTGAAATAGATTTATTAATGTCACAAATATAACAGCATAAATAAGGTTTTCAAAGTCATTTCAGAATTGGTTAGTTTACTCCAATTTTCCCTAGCATTGACTTATTTACTAAATTCAATGCTATTGGTTAATTTGAGTCCAGCTGACCCATTGCAATAATTTAAATGCTATAATTTGTTTATTAAAGGTGGGGTCAGCGATTCTGGTGAAAGATTGTTATATAATACAGGACTGTCTCAGAAAATTAGAATATTGTGATGAAGTTCTTTATTTTCTGTAATGCAATTAAAAAAACAAAAATGTCATGCATTCTGGATTCATTACAAATCAACTGAAATATTGCAAGCCTTTTATTCTTTTAATATTGCTGATTATGGCTTACAGCTTAAGAAAACTCAAATATCCTATCTCTAAATATTAGAATATCATGAAAAAGTATACTAGTAGGGTATTAAACAAATCACTTGAATTGTCTAATTAACTCGAAACACCTGCAAGGGTTTCCTGAGCCTTGACAAACACTCAGCTGTTATAAATCATTTTTTTTACTTGGTCTGAGGAAATATTAAAATTTTATGAGATAGGATTTTAGAGTTTTCTTAAGCTGTAAGCCATAATCAGCAATATAAAAATAAATAAAAGGCGTGCAATATTTCAGTTGATTTGTAATGAATCCAGAATGTATGACATTTTTGTTTTTTTTAAATTGCATTACAGAAAATAAAGAACTTTATCAAAATATTCTAATTTTCTGAGACAGTCCTGTATATATATATATATATATAATTATTATTATTATATAGTGGAAACTGCTTACAGCGATCACGTCTTTCCGGGTCAAATGATATTAGTAAAAGTAGATGACTATTAGAAACGCATTTAAAAATGTTTTACATCAAATTGACATTAGTAGAATTTCTACATGAATAAGAAGTAATGAAACAGACACTGCACTGGACTAGTGTCAGTCCAAAATCACAAATGACAAATTTGCCTCAGTGGCTTTACAATCTGTATCCATACGACATCCCTGACCTCACATCAGATCAGGAAAAACTCCCCCAAAAAAACTTTCAGGGGGAAAAAAGGAGAGCAACAGGAAGATCCCTCTCCCTGGATGGACAGACGCAGTAGATGTCATGTGTACAGAAGAACAGCGTTATAGATTTACAACATTTAATGAATATGACAGAAATGTATGAATAATTAGTAGTTGGCATGGACCACGATCCAGATTTCCACAATCCATGAAACAGAAGGAGGAAGAGAGGAGAGGGGGAGGGGGCATCAGCAGGAGGTCGGCCCACCAGGCAGGAGGCATCGCGATGGAGGCCATTTAATAATTGAACAGCATTTGTATAGGATTGATTCTGTTCAAGCTTTTCGATCAATGTAGGTGATCACTATGAACCTGTTCACGCTGTATTTAAACTTAACACCCAAACAAATCCAGATCGCTCCCACTGCCACTCCACATTTCCCCCTGTCCTGATCATGTTCTTGATCGGCTTGAATATTGTCGTGTGGCTTGGTCCCGGTCCTTTTGTTGTTTTCCCACTTCCAGCTGTAGACACCAGATTGTTTGTCAGCTCTCACGGGGAACTGACAGCTCGCAGACCGGGACGGGATATTCGCTTAACAAAAAAATCCAACTTTAAGTGATCTGTTTCTACATGTGGCAGATTCATCTGGAGAACATTCATACACAAATCATCAATTTAAACAATTGTATTTATAAAATCATCAATTAAAACAATTATATTTATAAAATGATCAATTAAAACAATTATATTCGTTAACATTTTTTATTTTAACCAAATGAAATAGGCGTGAAAGCACCTCCTCCTCAAATAAATTAGAGGGCTTATGTATCCATATTGGAGTGTCCTTCATCCATTCTGAGTTTGTATTCAAATCAGAGATTGCAGGGGAACTATAAGACAAATCGATAACCTTGACCTTGAAAAAGTAGGTTATGACAAGTCTGAAGGCATCAGTGATAGAGAGAGAGAGAGCATTATATGTCAGGAGGCTCATGGGGATGCAGAAGTCATTTGACGGCCTTGTCTTTTTTCTAGCTCCACTAAGGAGGACAGCTCTCCAGACTCCAACCTAACGCTGGAGTCCGACTCCAGTGGCGTCTTCCTCTCCTTATCCAACCAGAGCCAGGAGGAGGCGGGCTCTGACAGCGACCAGCCGATCAGCGGCTCTGACCTGGGCAGCAGCAGCACGTCGCTGGAGAAAGACGGGGACGAGGGCGGCGGGTTGAAGGGGTGGGGGAGGGAGGAGAGGGCGGAGCTACAGTGGTGCTACCCGTCTCTTCTCGACACCTCCGCGCACGAGGACGTAGGAGGTGATGGCGGGAGAGAGGAGGCAGTGCATGGACAGACGGGGAGAGATGGTGACAGAGGGAAAAATGAGAGTGTAAGGAGGGTTGGTAAGATAGGAACGGTTTCAATCATTAGGACCCAACTGGACCAGACAAACATCGAGGGCTCCAGAACTTTAAATACTCCACACAGTGAAGAGGCACCACCCAGGAAACAAGTGACCCTCATGGGAAGCGACTTCCCTCTTCCCCTGTCTCCCTCAAAACAACCAATCCAACACCTTCTAGATCCCTATCAGAAGCCAATCAGAAGCTCCGGACTAGACTGCGGGGACTTAGATCCCTTTGTCCAATCGGACAGCTTTGTTTACCTTGCCGTGTCCACAAGGCCTGCCTCCTCCCAGGGTGAAGTCGCCTCACTGACAGAAGTCCCCAGCTATGGTATAAAACACGACATTGCGCAGCACCAATCAGAAAGCATGAAAACACACCTCGACCAGTCAAATACAGAATGGACTGCCAAGCCGACTCATCCTGCCCCACAAAAACCAGAGGAAGGAGACTTCCTGTGCACTGACAGCTTCGTCTACCTGGCCGCTCCAGCCTGCCTCCTACTGGGCCCTGCAGGAACCACACCCTACAGCGGCAGGTACGTGTATTTTGTGTGTGTGTGTGTGTGTGTGTGTGTGTGTGTTCACTGTTGCTCTAGTGCATTCCATTGTTCGATGTTCGGGGAGGCCCTGGAAAAGGTTCTGGAAAACATTCAGACGTCAGACGTTCATGTTTTGAACCGGGGAGGGGAGAACTGCCATCTAGGACGGGGGGCACTGAGGTGTTAGAAGGAGCACTTTGAATAGGCATCAAGGGAGCCTAGGTTTGCAATATTTTGGGAGGACATAATTCAATCTACCAATATTTAACCTTTTAATCACCAAGCTATTTTTAGGCCTCTGCTCCAAAAATTGCATACCCACAACCACGAGGGATATTTTAATCATTTTTAGATTTTTACCTTACATATCAGTCTATATTTGACTGGTTAAGAGTAAATAAAGATGGCACAGGGCAAAAATATATAAATTTCAAGTCTGAATTGAAAAAAAACACTTTCATGATGATTATCTAATTGGAATGAGGCAGTTAAAAGGTTTAAAACTCTCACAAATCATAGGACAATATGTGCACATTCTCTCTGCAAAGTTTGACTCTCCAGTTTGAGGTCTCCAAAATGGACATTTTGGCACATTATGGATTTGACTTTTCTCATGTACCAAACCATATATTTCACTTGTATGTTCTCATGGTGTTCAATATATCCAAATACAGCATTTTGCAACTTTTATTGTAAAAAAAAAAAAATATTCATAAAACTATATTTTCCCATAAAAAACAAGAAGTAACTCAGCGGGGGATTGGTCCATTTCAGAAAGCGAGACCTCTTTGGAAACGTCAGAGCCAGTAGAATTGAGGGCTATGAACCAAGACTATTAACAATAGAATCCAGAAAGGTGCGATTTGTGAAATGTAAAATCTGATAGGCTAAAGTAACTTCCCTACACCTGGTCACATGTTACCTCTGCATGTCCAGAGAAGTTGAATGAGGCACAGAGTAGAGGTAGAGCATACATCAGTGTGGATTTACCAGCAAAAATGTGTTTTAATGGTTGGACTTTTTGCTAGCAGGCTTTTTCTGATAGCAACCAGCTAAGGGCCGCTGCCTCCGGAAACATGTTGAGTGGGCCGAATTATGATAATCTTATATTTATGATTATTGAAGTTTTTTCTTTGAGTTATTTTAAATGCCTGTTTAATTTGATGTGCAATATAATATATATATATTTGCTTGTTTTTTATAGCAATAAAGACCCCAGACCCCATTGGGGGTCTACGGTTTTTATAGCAGACCAGCCATGAGGTCACTAAAGTCCAGGCCTCTGTCCTTATTTCCTAAAGCGGCATGTCTCTCTGCATATAAACCGCTTGAAACTGGCGGCTATCAATGAGACAGCTGACTGGTAGTCAGGTGTGCAGTCTGGCACGTCATCAGAGGGGCTGAAGTTACATTTGTGTGGACACTGAGTTTTATTCCATCAAGGCGATTTCCTTGGATGGAGGCGTATTCAGGGCGATGATGGGTCGGTGGTTAGCAGGTCCGTCTTTCAATCAGAGGATCACTGGTTCAGACCTTGGCTAGTCAATGTGTCCTTGAGGAAGATACTTCAGCCTGAATTGCTCCCTGTAGCTGTGTCTACGGTGTATGATTGTAAGTTGCTTTGATCAAATGTAATGTAATCTTGCATTACTTTATGTTACGCTAAGATAAGGTGAGGTGCGTTACGCAATGCTATGCTAATTATAGTTATGTTTTTACTTCTCACTTGCTGCCAGCATTTTTTGTTTTCTTTTCCAAAATTAAACACATAACTATTTCCAGAATGCAGGATATTGTGTTTGATGCTCGTTTTTTAAAATCCATTTCCATGCTTTGATTCACAACCATCAGTCATCTCAGTATGTAATATTAGCACTAGTAATTATGTAATTTTTCTAATGTAAAGATATGCCTGTGACAGTCTTGATTTTATGTTGCAATTTTAAAAGCAGTAATTTTAACACCATTCTAATAAATAGAAGAATGTAGATACTAGAACACTACTTTGAATTGTTTGAAGAAAAGATAGTCGAGGGTCTAGATGCCTGTGATTACTTTGGTCACTATAATCCAATAGTGGATTAATGTGGTTCAATTATTCCACCCAAATTTTGTCTGTGTTTTTCCAGGGAGACAGACTCAGAGAGTTCAGGATCCGACCCTGTCGATCTGTCAGTGCTGGGTTGTGGCTCGGTGGCAGGCGACAGCGACTGGGACTCGGACCTGTCCGACTCAGATCCCAGGCTCTTTGCTGCTGGGAACAAATCTTCCGACGTCGGGCGGTCCAAGCGGCCGCCTGCGGAGCCGGGCTGGGACTTGTTCGGAGAAACCACCGAAGCCGAAGTGCTGAGTGAGCTCTTCAAGGAGCAGGAAGAGGAAAACAACAACGACAATGCAGGGGAGGGCACCGGGGTGACCACCGGCGCGGCAGATACAGCGGCCGGTCCCGCGGTGACCCAGCACGTCACTTCGCCGGTGAAACGGGCAACATCGGCAGATCAGTCAGCAAAGAAGGTGACGTGGCAGTTTAGACCAGCCCAGAGGTCCGTCTGCACAGGAAGCAGGAAGGAGAAAGAGAAGGAAGCGACATCATTGGTAGGGTTCTCGGAACTGAGGGGGGGCGAGACCTATAGACCCTCTTCATCGTCGTCCTCGTCCTCGTCCTCGTCTTCGGGTTGATTTGTGAAGGAAATGTTTTTCTTTTTCTTGTGGGAGGAGCTTCCATCGCCTCAAGCTGAGTTTGTTGCCAATAGAAGAAGAAGAGAATGGAACAACGACCGATTTTTTGTCTGTAAATTTTGAATTTTGCATCTAGCTGCTGCCATTGCCTTCTTGTGATCTACTAAAGGCCGCATAAAAGATGAGCTCATTGTTGCATTTTCTTAGACTAGCCTACTCATTAACATATATAATCAATTTAAAGTAATTATCTCAAAGTTTTCATTGGAATAAATATCTCCTCAGTCACTGTCTGTTGACGGATAAGCCAACACAATGGTGACTGAACCTATGGCCCACTGATGAAAAGCCCGTCCATCTGCAGCATTATGTACTGGGTGTCCGTGGTGACATTCCCTAGAAACATCCAAAGCGGACGCTGTTTGGGTCTTTGGGAATGTGAGATTAAAAAACACGCCTGCAATTACTGCTTTTCGCCATTGGCGTCGCCAAAGAGATGGAAACGGAGATCTTGCAGATTGTAAATTTGAGACAGTGTGAGCCTCAGAAACAGAAACCTACAGGTTGAAATGATGTGGAAACACTGCCACTGACTCTTGGGTAAGATATGCAGAGATGCACAGTGTCATTCATAATGGGTCAAAAGTCAAATTGTTAAACACAGGGTTGATTTATTCGTAACACGTTCACGTTATTCTCTATCTAAATAATAAATCTGAATAGTTTCGTGGGTTTTATTTATTCTATTGAATGTACTGTACAGGATATACACTACTACAACGAAAATCTATCTTGAAATGTAGTTCACCAATGAGGCATTCTCAATGATTTGACTCTTTCAACTGCATTTAATATATTCAGTTACCATAAACACATGAACATTATTACCGTTGGAGAAAAGAATTGTCTGCTATTGAGTTATCTACTTTAAAAGATCGAACAATGTCAATGTGTCTCAAGCCTTATACCTAATTACACTTCTTTCCCCATGTAATGCCTCCCTTTAATACCTGCTCTTAAGTATATAATGTATTTTACATTCACATCCAACATTAAAGTGTATTTAACAATTAATTTATTTATTTATTTTGAAACATTGAGATAGTTATAGTGATAATTATTATATATAAATATATATATGAATATATATATATATATATACAGGACTGTCTCAGAAAATTAGAATATTGTGATAAAGTTCTTTATTTTCTGTAATGCAATTAAAAAAACAAAAATGTCATGCATTCTGGATTCATTACAAATCAACTGAAATATTGCAAGCCTTTTATTCTTTTAATATTTTTTTTATTTTTTATTGCATTACAGAAAATAAAGAACTTTATCACAATATTCTAATTTTCTGAGACAGTCCTGTATATATATGAAAGGTTTTAGTAATAACATTTAATTTAGATAAATTGTATTATCGTTTTGATTTAAAAAATGTGAATGTAGTTATTATATATATATATATTTATATATATATATATGAAAGGATTTCGTAATAACATTTAATTTAAAGAAATTGTTTTATTTATCATTTTGAGTTAAAAAATGGGAATGTAGTTATTTTATATATATATATAAATATATATTTATATATATGAAAGGATTTCGTAAGAACATTTAATTTGAATAAATTGTTTTTATTTATCATTTTGATTTTAAAAATGTGAATGTAATAATTGAGCAATATGCTTGCAGATACATGCTATGTATAATCTGTGTTTCACAAGTGGAAAGTGTTGCCTGAGTGATGTGTATACAAATGGTTGAGTTTAATTGTATTTATACAGCCAAATGCTCATCGTAAATGCAGTCTTACACTCATTTAGAGGATCTGCTGTTACATTATTAAAATTGCCAAAAACAATAAGACCTTGGTTGAGATGATTGATAGCCTTTGTCTCACGCAGGTGGTATATTTAGTGCAAGTGACTTCATCTCCCATAATCCCCTTAGCTTTTTCTCTTGTGGCATTTTTGGCTTTACTGAAGAGAATAAACATGTTGAAGAGGAGTTTTATTTCTTATCACTTTGCGCTCACTCCCTTCCACCATTTGTCACAGTGAGAACATGTGACACATTTAGCTTCAGAAGATCTTCCCCTGAATGCCTGTCAGTTACACCAAATGTAATATGCAGTGTGGAGGCTGGTCAATCATCCCAGCAGTGGTTTTGTTGTTGATGCTATTGTCTCAAAATAAATGTGGTCATCAGTTACTGATGTTAAAATGACACATGTGGACACCTTTCGAAGAGAGCACAGTGCTATCGAATTTCTCATAACTTTTTGCAAATGTGACAACGGCAACGTGGCACCATAATAATTATTGTTTTGATGTGGTTATGAAAGGTTGTGTGTGGGAAGTTATGCCCTGGAGAGCAAATTGCTCTTGAAGCAGGTGTAGTCGTGCTATTTTAGAACTGTTGCCTTGTGCTGCTTTGACTGCCATTCTACACATGAAATGCTTTGCCAGTCCTTATCCTGACAGATGAGGCTCTGTGTAAACCAGCAGGATTTGTTGGAGCCCTCTGGTTTAGTGATGGAATTATGATTATTTGATTTTCCACCATAGAAGAATTACATGCTTGATTTGCATGCATCTTTTTTTTTTTTAAAGCTGCAAGATTGTCAGTAGGTCTTTGGAAGTGAATGTTAACCAGGACTGAACTGATGACTGATGAGGGTTGAAAATGACCGCCGCTCTCACATCCTCACTATAAATATTCAGAGCATCAACTTATGCTGCATTCACACCAAAAGCGTTGAGAATTTTTTGCGCGAGTAGATCCCATGCAAAGTCTATGTACAGACGCGAATGGTTGCGAATGACAAGAATTTTCACCATGTTGAGAGACCTGCAGCGGCAATACAGAAGAAGTGCTCGGAATGACCTATTTAGCACCTTTTATTAACCATGTCGAAATGCATTGACTATAAATTATTATTGCTATAACAACCAATAGCACCGCAAGTCCTTGTTGAAAGTCCCCCATTTCAGAACATGAAGCAGTGGGCTGCGAGGACACGGTGACACGGTGAACCAGCTTTATGAATCAACATTTCTTGCAGGAATTTGTTCCGCGAAGTCCGTTACATTAGTGGAATATCTGGAATTCAATTCCTCATAACTCACTCAGAAAGCAAAACTTTACTAATTACCCAACGGCAAAAGTCATTTAATTTGTGTCCCTCTGCACAGCTCCAACAAAGGGGCCTTCAAACAGCTGCGAATGCTCTACACATTGCAGCTTTTGTATTTAACACATGTAGAAATAGAGATGGAGGCATTTTCTGCTCCACCAGCGGGCAGGCCTATTATTTAGAGGGATTTACTGACCGTCCAGCAAATGGTTTATCCTCAGCAACTGCATACAAGAGAATGGCAACAAGCACCTGCGTGTCTGGTTCCACGGTACGCCGACTAAATGTTAATCCACACCCGCCAATCAGAATGGAGAATTCTCACTGGCCATGGCAAAGATGGCATCGACTAATAAAATAGATCTCAAAATGAGTTTGTAATGAAGGACCTTTCCTTATTTGGTATTCAACTTTAGTGGTGCCAACAAATCGGAAATCAATCAACTTACCAAAGTCCTTTGACACACATTGAACCCTTTGCGGTCCTTTGAGGTCCTTTGGGGTCCTGTGTCACGCTCTGGCTTTGCTTGTAATCCAGTCTTACACATATATGGATCTGTGGGTGAAATGTTAGTTTTAGAAACATGACACAGTGAGCTCTTATTTGGAAGTGGCCAGTTTGGACACATTCAACCCACATTTCACATATAAGCAATAGAAAGACATGGAGCCGGGTGTATGTGTTATGAGAGACAATCTCGTACCTCCTTCTTGTTGTTCTATATGAAAGATTGCATTGGAACATGGCTGCAGATCAAGTTTAGCAGAGCAGAGAGCCGCCCCTCCAGCTCCACCGTCGGACTCGGGGCAGTTTCTTAGTGGTTCTCAGCCAGCGCTGGTATCTCATGCTCATGTGTGGGGGAGCTGTTTGAAGCAGATTGCTTCTAGTTGTAGAAAAGGGGCCACGGCCGTGGTATTTATAAAACTAACTGGTCGTCCACCGAGTGCATCATAATAAAGGCAGCTTACATGACACTGTTCACTAAAAGTAACCTGTGTGGGATTGTCTCTATTATATATTAAACAATTGGCAGTGTGCTGTGTAGCAATTGAAAACCTGGTTTCTATTGGAATAAGCACACACAGTATTTTCTCACCATGTTGGTTCTCTTTACTAAACTTTAAAGCTCACACAGTGGACCAAATGAGAGAATGAGCCAAATGTATTTCTATTTTTAATCAAATGAAATAATCTTTTGATTTCCGCTCGCATTAAACTGTGGCAAGGCATCTAGTTTCACTGTGATATATTAAGGATAAATTACTTTACACCTTCACTGACTTTTGTAAAATTCAGTAATATCAGGCCGTACGCGTAATACTTTCCTGTTCATGTAAACGCTGATCACTGTTAAAGTTTAGTGATGATTAAGAACTAAGACCTGAGAGGACTTTTTAGTGGCTAAAGATGATTTATGTGAAATCTTATTGTGTGCGGTATTCCCAAGCCTTGTTGAAATGCATTAATGTACAAATAAAGACTACACTTGATGGTGGAATGTGACTCGCTGTTTGGTGTCGGTCTCAGTTGTCCTAACCCTGCATGGTACTCGGGGAAGTAATCAATCATTGGAATCTTTTACAGCCCAAGTCATCAATTATATGATCACGTGTGTTAGCAACATAAGTAGTTTGTTTGCTCCAGCCATCCATAAATGTATGTAAGCTTTTAAGGGTGGCCTCAAGTTCTACAGAATTCTGAAAAGATCACGACCGCTTCAAAGGGACGGGTGTTTCTGTTTAATCAGTGACCGTGTTAACTGGTGACTTTCAGCCAAATGTGTCCGTGTATTCTACCCACTCACATATCACATACACTACCGTTCAAAAGTTTGGGATCACCCAGACAATTTCGTGTTTTCCATGAAAACTCACACTTTTATTTATCAAATGAGTTGCAAAATGTATATAAAATATTGTCAAGACATTGACAAGGTTAGAAATAATGATTTGTATTTGAAGTATTAATTTTTTTCTTCAAACTTTGCTTTCGTCAAAGAATGCTCCTTTTGCAGCAATTACAGCATTGCAGACCTTTGGCATTCTAGCTGTTAATTTGTTGAGGTAATCTGTTGAAATGTCACCCCATGCTTCCTGAAGCACCTGCCACAAGTTGGATTGGCTTGATGGGCACTTCTTGCGGACCATACGGTCAAGCTGCTCCCACAACAACTCAATGGGGTTGAGATCTGGTGACTGTGCTGGCCACTCCATTACAGACAGCAGACCAGCTGCCTGCTTCTTCCCTAAATAGTTCTTGCACAATGTGGAGGTGTGCTTTGGGTCATTGTCCTGTTGGAGGAGGAAATTGGCTCCAATCAAGCGCTGCCCACAGGATATGGCATGGTGTTGCAAAATGGAGTGATAGCCTTCCTTATTATTTAAAATCCCTTTTACCTGGTACAAATCTCCCACTTTACCAGCACCAAAGCAGCCCCAGACCATCACATTACCTCCACCATGCTCCAAACACCTCAAACTTGGATTCATCTGTCCATAACACCTTTTTCCAATCTTCCTCTGTCCAATGCCTGTGTTCTTTTGCCCAAACCAATCTTTTCTTTTTATTGGCCAGTCTCAGATATGGCTTTTTCTTTGCCACTCTGCCTAGAAGGCCAGCATCCCGGAGTCGCCTCTTCACTGTCGACGTTGACACTGGCGTTTTGCGGGTACCATTTAAAGAAGCTGCCAGTTGAGGACCTGTGAAGCGTCTATTTCTCAAACTAGAGACTCTAATGTACTTGTCTTCTTGCTGAGTTGTGCACCGGGGCCTCCCACTTCTCTTTCTGCTCTGGTTAGAGCCCGTTTGTGCTGTTCTCTGAAGGGAGTAGTACACACCGCTGGAGAACATTTTCAGTTTCTTTGCAATTTCTCGCATGGAATAGCCTTCATTTCTAAGAACAAGAATAGACTGGCGAATTTCACATGAAAGTTATTTTTTTCTGACCATTTTGAGAGTCTTATCGAACCCACAAATGTGATGCTCCAAATAATCAACTAGCTCAAAGGAAGGCCAGTTTTATAGCTTCTCTCATCAGCAAAACAGTTTTCAGCTGTGCTAACATAATTGCACAAGGGTTTTCAAGGGTTTTCTAATCATCCATTAGTCTTCTAAGGCGATTAGCAAACACAATGCACCATTAGAACACTGGAGTGATAGTTGCTGGAAATGGGCCTCTATACACCTATGGAGATATTTCATTAGAAACCAGACGTTTCCACCTAGAATAGTCATTTACCACATTAACAATGTATAGTGTGTATTTCTGATTGATTTAATGTTATCTTCATTGAAAAAAACAATGCTTTTCTTTGAAAAATAAGGACATTTCTAAGTGATCCCAAACTTTTGAACAGTAGTGTAGATCTGGAAAGTCTTATAACTTATCTCTTATGTACAACAGTCCAAAAATAACCCTGAACAATGCTTAAAGCTGCAATAATCGATATCTGTCCGACGGACAGAGTTAGCGACCAACTGAACAAGTGGAGCTTTCAGCTGCTAAAGAGGCAGAGGATTTTCTCAAGAGTCCAAAACTAAGGTAAAAGATGTTGATCTGTGTCTGATAACTGTGTAATCATGCAACTGTTAACCAAAAGGTTAGCAATAACCACTGTACAAGGTGATAATATGTTAATGTTGTGATTACAACTTGTTCTACCGCCCCCAAGTGGACAGAAACTGCAACTAATTACATTACAAATATGAAATGATAGTTCAATAGAACCTGGTTCCTACTGGTAATATAAAAATTGTAAATAGCAAGTTAATTAAAACTGATAACATCGCTAAAAAGAAACAAGGTCAAGAAACCCGACTCCAAACCCTGTTGGATTTTCTTTATTTTTGTATTGTTTGTTCAATCAGGGACATTCCAGTTGAAACATAACTGCTTTCTTATCTACAACCTGTCTGACTGTTAATGTTTCTTGTCATTTGTTGTAGGTTTTTCATATCTCTCCAGATCTCAGCTATTGCTCAGGTGAGTAAAATGTTTTCAGAACCTAGAGAAATGTGGCAAGAAGATTTACGGCAAAACCCAAGTTGTAATAAACAGAAATTATCCGAGCAATCCCAGATTTAAAAACCCCGCCATTTGGAAAATTAAACTTGCAGGAAGAAAAAAGATTTCTTCTTTTTAAAAGTACTGCGATGCCACTTCCTCAATCCTGGAAAAATAACATCCCTGTAAGGCATCGGTATCACACAATGTATAGTGGTTACCATAATTATATTCCCACAACTTCTCCATAATGTCTTTTTCTGTAATTAAAGTATAACAGAAACACACAAGCACACACAGCCTGCGCTGCCATCTGTGTATTAAATAGTACATGGTGTATGAGGAGTTGTGTTGTGTCAGTAATGTAGGTCTGTCCATCTATTTAAGGCTGATTAATTAGAGCACTTTGAATAAGGCCAGAGAGAGAGAGAGAGAGAGAGAGACCACCTTTATGAATAGTTAATCTATGAGCCAGTTCCACAGCCACCACGGGGACTGTGGTGATGTATTGGGCCAGATGACACAGTCTGTTCGTCACACAGTCTGTAGAAATATGAGACCAGATTTACTGTAATTCTTGAACCAATTTGAACAAACTTTTGGAGATCAGAGCACTCCGAGCGAGATGGGAGACTGAATTGAAAGAACTTTTCTGGTGAAATATCAATGTCCACAAGATGATGATGTACTCTGTTCTCCACTCCCCTCACACGACCGTAGCATGCCTTTTTTTATGATCCCAAACTATGGAAAATATGACCAGGCTTTTTTTTCATGCCTAAAAACGATATGCTGCTCTAAATGGATGCCCAGAAGGATTAATTTGGATCCTTTTACGTTTGTACTCCCTTTTGACATGTTAATAGCTCAGTTTGGTTCTTGTTTTTCGTCCCAATCTCACATGCCTGCAGATTCCAATCGGATAATTACACCCACTTTGCACATATTGGACCGGTGTGTGTAGGTGTGCAAGTGGGCAAGGTTTGAAATCACATTTATATGATTCATTTTATCAGAACTGCATAGAGAATTCCATGAAAGAAAGCAAAGCAGTGGAATGCAACCTTTTAGTATTTTCACACAGCGACAAACACATTGTTTATGATGATATAAAGCTTTGACTGGTGATGCGTCATCATATCTTAAGGAGCTTGTAGTACCATATTGCCCCACTAGAGAGCTGCGCTCACTAAATGCGGGGCTACTTGTGTTCCCTAGAGCAGTGGTTCTCAACCTTTTTTCAGTGATGTACCCTCTGTGAAATACTTTTTTCAGCCAAGTACCCCCTAACCAACGCAAATAATCTTTGGTTAAAAAAAAGTAGAAATACACAGCACTGTGCCATCAGTGTCGGATTTATTAAACTGTCAACAATGAACATTGCATTAAACTGAATGCTTTAGCATTTACGTTTTAATGAGAAACTTGTGCTTGTGCTTCACTGAGGATCTTTGTCAGTCTTGGTGGCAGGGAGGCCACTGCTGTGATGAAGCTCTTCTCCAGGCACAGTCTGTTTCTTTGCTTTGTTTTGATCACAGTCATTGCAGAGAAGGAGACCTCACATAAATATGTGGAGGCAAAGGGCAGTAGCTGCTCCAAAGCTTTCTGTCCCAGGTCAGGGTGCTCCTGCTTCACACACACCCAAAACTGTGTGAGTGTGGATGTGGCAAACTTCATCTGGAGGCCACGGTCAGATGACACTTCCAGGACTTTTTCCTGATAAGTGACAGGTAGCTTGCTTCTGTTTGCTTCAGACACGAGAAATGGGTTTCTCACCCAATCCAGCTGTACAGATTTATCCTCCATGTCAGGAAAGTAGGAATGAAAATCTTTAATCACGTTGGTCAAATGTCCCACTATGACCGACTTGACTGTAGCTCTGTCCATATCAGTGCCCAGTCTGACCCTGTGTCATTCTGTGCATCTGACAATAAAAGACTTGACTTGACTTGAATCCTCACGAGAGAGAAAAGCATCCACCTGGGGAAAGCAGGTGAAATCTCCCTCTGCAGAGGACCTTCTCCACAGCTCTGCTTTCTTCAGGAAGCCACCCACCTTGTCATACATGTTTAAAATGCTGGTCTCCTTGCCCTGCAGAGACACATTCAGTTTGTTCAGTTTGCTGAATATATCTGCCAGATAGCACAGCTTTGCAAGCCAGTCTGTGTCCTGGAACAAGGTGGCATGGGGAGACCTGTGCTCGATCAGAAAGGTGTGTACTTCAGATCGTAATTCCAACAGCCGGTTGAGTATTCTCCCTCAAGAGAGCCAGCGTACTTCTGTGTGCAGCAGCAGTGTGTTCAGCTCCCATGTTTTCACAGAGGCGGCGAAACAGGCGTGCATTGCGTGGCCTTGACTTTATGAAGTTGATCACTTTGACGCTGTCGTTCAAAACGTCATGTAACACAGGGCTCATTTTCTTGCACGCCAACGCTTCCCTGTGTATGACACAGTGAGTCCACTTCATGTCGGGGTTTTCTTTTTTAATGCGCGCTATGAGTCCTCTCGCGCTGCCCGTCATTGAGGCCGCTGCGTCCGTGCAGATGCTGCGGCAGGATTTCCAGCTCATGCCGTTTTCACAGAAGAAGCTGTTAACATAAAAAATGTCCTCTCCTGTTGTTCTTCCCTCCAACGTTTTGCAGAATAGAATGTGCTCATGAATGTCGTCAGTATCGATGTATCTTACAAAAGCAACAAGTTGTGCATTTCCACTGACATCTGTGGATTCATCCAGCTGGAGTGAAAAAGAGTCGCTAATTTCCCCCACAACTTGCTCGACAATGTCTGTTCCCATTTTGTCTATTCTGCGGCAGACAGAGTCATTTGACAAAGGCACAGTCTTTAACTTCTCCGCTGCGTTTGTGTCCAGCATGGTCTCAGCCAGCACAACAGCGGCAGGAAGGAGCAGGTCTTCGGCTATGGTGTCTGGTTTCTTGGCTTTAGCTATGAGCAAAGACACCGCATAAGATGCCTCCAGGGCTTTGGCTGATGTCGTGGAGGCTTTACGCATCGTTTCTTGAGATGACCGGAATTCAGAGTTTCCTCTTGAAAACCCCAGGTTTTAATTTGCATGTTTTGTCTTGAGATGGCGCTCAAGATGGGCTGGCTTCATGCTACTGTTGGCTAACCTCTCCCCACAGAAGAAACACAAAGGCTTGGGTGGGTTGCAACTCGTGGACGTAAATCCCATTAAAACATAGTCGTCTGAAAACTGACGGGATTTTGCCGGCTCTGGTTTGGCCTTCTTTGGCACTTGTCCCTCCGTGTTTTCAGCAGCATTGCTGCTACGCTTCAACCACGACTTCATTATTTGAGTTTAAAAGCCGGCAGTGATAGACGGGTTATGACCGTTAGCGTGTGCCACGTTGGGTCAAACCATCCTGATATGGGGGAGACTCTGGGTTTTTAGGATAATTAAATTAAATTGCCTACTTAATATACAATTCAGTTTATGAACTTACACTTGTGTTTTATTGAATATTTATTAAATAACTATTTTTAAAGGATCTTTGAATGGATGCTAATTTTAAATAGATAAAAAAAAAATCTCACGTACCCCCTGGAGTGCCTTCACGTACCCCCAGGGGTACGCGGACCCCCATTTGAGAACCACTGCCCTAGAGCAGCGGTCCCCAACCTTTTTTGAGCCACGGACCTGTTCCGTGTCAGAAATTATTTTCACGGACCGGCAATATAAATGACGTAATAAATATGACGTCATACAATTATACGAAGGGCATAAAGTGCCAAAACTACAACTCATCATTACGCCGAATTAGTGTGAGCCGTGCGCTTGTTTACCTGCAACGAGCCGCTAATGGAGACGACGACACAGACGTGTGTTTGGTCCGCTGCTCCAAACCGAGTTCTGGTCGCTGTCATTAGAACACTGGCAGAGTTGTTGTGTGAAATGTCCCTTAAGGCCACCGTCATTTGCATCTCGAACACATTTTCTTCTAGCTCGGACGGGCTCGATTCACCGGGTGGGTTTGTTTACAAATGGGTTGCAGGTCTATTCTTTTGCAGTCGGGTCTTTTGTGGTTGGAGTACCGCTCAAACTCTTTTAAAAGCCTCTTCCACCCGGTCAACGTCTGAAACATGTAGAATATTCCGCTGTTCACTCGCCCACACAGCAGCACTTTATCGCCAACTTGAAAACAGTTGTCATTTCCTGAAGTGACAGAATTCATTGAGCAGGTTGAATATGTTTTAAGATTCTTTGTCACTGAAATGTGCCAGCAGAGGTTCGTGAGACATGCAGATAAAAACTTTAAGACTCAAGCGGTGGATCGGTCCTTTTCAAAATAATATATTTTTCCGACTGATTAAAAAAAAATTACAACTTTTATTAACTTTTTCCACGGTTCTAACCAAGCCAAAAGTAGGATGGGAGCCAGAGCCTTCAGTTATCAAGCTCTTTTTATGGAACCAGCTTCACCTTCAGTCCTGAGGCAGACACAGTCACCTAGAGTAGACTGAAGACTTTCCTCTTGATAGTCTTATAGTTCGGGCTGAATCAGGTTCACCTGGTCCAGTCCCTAGAGATGCTGCTATAGGCTTATTGGCTGCTGGGGGACGTTTTAGGATACACTGAGCACCTATCTCCTCTTCTTTCTCTCCATATGGATGCATTTTCATGGATGAATTCAAAATAAACTGAATTGAAAACTGAATTGATATAAAAGGGGTCACTGGTAGCAATGCTCCTGCAGAGAATTAAGAGCTGAATCTGCAGCTCTCTGCGACTCAGCTCATTATTTGTTTCTGTCCGGACCACAACTTTTGGCCACAGCAGCCATCTGTTTTCACTGAAACCCCCACTGTACACGAGCTGATGAGACACAGTGGAGCATTTAGCAGCTAAATAGACAGATATCTCCCTCAGGAGTTAGTGGAGACCAAAAATAGAATTAAAAGAGGTTACATACATTCTCAAGTTGGACGCAAACACAATGTCTTGAAGCGGATGTTGTGCTATAGCTGCTGGATGTGTAAATATCCAACTGTTTGCTAACGAGCTCACCACGTCAACTTAATCAATTTGTCTGCCTCCAGCGAAGGAACATTATTGATTGCCTGCACGACTCCCAGTGTAGGTCACACTCTCACAGTAATGTGAAGAGGAGGGACATTTTCTGTTGGATTAGTGCCACGCCCTCCTCCGTCTATATGAACAGGTAGAATGTAAACATGTTTACACTTTCTGCTCTGGTGCTGGCCCCAGTTTGTCCATAAAGCAGTGTGGTACAAAGCAACCCAGTGGAAACCTTCACAGTCAGCAGCCGGTTCCCAAGGGATCCAAAGAGAATGCATTCCCTTCTGCAGAACATCATTCTGACTTGTCCAGAGAAACAGACCTTCATTGCCTGCTAAAGGTCCACACATTTGAAACTGACCTCCCCAATGTGTGTGTCATGCACTCTTGATTAAATCTTCAGCTCTTCTTTTTTGTCAAGCTCTGCCTCCGTTTAACAGGGCTCCCAATAATGAGTAGACTGACCTTTATGGGTAAAATTGGTTTTGTTGACCTTCAAGAGAAGTATTTCTACAGCCTAATATTACATGCTGAGGCCCTGAGAACATGGTCCTGAGTGGGTACTTTTTGGAATCGCCCCCTCATGGACATTAAAGAAATTGCATGCATCGGCTCAGACCCAGAAGTTACCGCCTAGTCTTTAGAGATGTGGCTCCCCCAGAAACATAAAGCCGGCGACACACTCCACCTACGCCCTGTTGATACGGATGGGAGTGTGTGTGTGTGCCTCCTTTGGTCTACCTGAACCCACAATGACCTCCTTGGGCTTCTTTGCCAGATTATCCAGCGTAGATTTGCTGAGCAAAGCACTTGTTATATGTTCACATGCAATTGCATTTATGGTCATTTATCAAAATGGGAAAACATGAAGAAAGTGTTTCTTGACACAGCCTCAATAGAGAATGTGAAATGTGAACAGATGAGAATAAAAACGGTGTCACAGCAACCACCATCTAGTGTCATAAAACACTGCTCTTCATCTTCCCACTGACAAGATGTAACTTCAGTGACCACTATGTCCACATTTAAACTCGCCCACTGAAGGGAAACCTTTGCACATAATTGAGTGAAACCCACCCTCACTCTTCAATGAGGAACACACATGCAGAAATAATGTGAGCAGATGTAACTCTGCCCATCAGTGTTTCTCTCTGTTGGCATGTGTGTGGGTGTGTGTATGTGTGTGTGTATCTGTGTCTGTGTGTGTGTGTATATCTGTGTGTGTGTGTTGTTCTGTGTGGGTGCTAGCTGTTTGTATTCACTGCATGTGTGAAGTGAAGAGGATGAAAGGAGCTGCTGAATCTCACCAGAATCTAACACGCACGTACGCACGCACACACACACACACACACACACACACACACACACACACACACACACACACACACACACACACACACACACACACACACACACACACACACACACAGGCATTCAGGAATATAAAGTGGAAGGCATCAGAATTCAAGCTTGTATCTCAGGCTCCACAGTTTAAATCCAAGCTTACAAGTTTATAATCAGGGTTTCTCATCACTGTCAACAATAATATTCCCAAATGATAATAATAATAATTATGATTTGAATTATCACAAGTATTTACTGGCATTTACTACACTATTCCTAAAATGTGCAATGCTGAGAAAGCATAAAGAAATTAACAAGTATGAGTAGGTAATTTGAGCCTTTAAATAAATAGTGCAAAAATGAAGGAAACACCATTCAACAATATTATTAACATTTCAACTAATTATAAAAGTGAAATACACAGGATTTATTAATATTGCAACAAACTGCTCCTGTTAGCTGCTCAATAAAGTCCTGAGAGACTCTGAGATTAATTAATTAATACTGATTCATAACATCCATCAAGCATTTCTCTTTACATCATGTTTTCAAATAAATAATATAATATATAAATAAAAAAATGTATGACAGGCAGGTGTATTTCCACAGCTACATCTTTCCTACAGCAGCTGGACCAAAACACACTAATGTTCTGTATTTGACATGAATTACAGTGATGCTCAAATCCTGTATATCTGAGGAGACCGGCTACATCTTTGCTATGAAAAGGACTTTGACCATTTTCCTCCTCTATTTTTCTCTGTCGAGACTATAAGAGAGATGTTATGAGCGAGAGAGGGAGAGGGAGATAGAGAGAGAGAGAGAGAAAAAGAGATGCAGGTGATGAGACAGGTGTTTACCTGTCTCTATGTTCGACAGGTGAGGTTGAGACAGAGATGCACTTCTTCCAAAAATGTGAGAAATATACTGAAAGCAGACAAACATTCTTAAACCAGCTCACACACACACAGACAGACACACACACACACACACACACACACACACACACACACACACACACACACACACACACACACACAGACAGACAGACAGACAGACAGACACACACACAGTAACCCTTTATTGTGTCCCAAGAAACACAACTGTGATTCCATATATTATCCATATGAATTGTATATTCCTTTTGTGTAGCTGTGCCTCCGTGCTTTGTTGTTGCAACATCCATGCCAATAAAGCCAATTGAATTGAAAAGAGAGAGAGAGAGAGAGAGAGAGAGAGAGAGGTGGGCAGAGTAGGACACCAGCACTAGGATAGAGAGGAAGAAAAGATCAGGAGGTGGCGATTTATATAAGACCAGCACAGATATCATGGTAAAGACCTGAAAGGGAACGGGAGCTATTTTAAACCTTGAGCTCAGAGAAAGGAACAGTGTGGGCTGATATGTTGGCCATCACAAAAAGCTGTGCTTCTATATTTCCATGTGTGTGTGTGTGTGTGTGTGAGTGTGTGTTTCAAGTGTATGTTCCCCTCCCTGCAGAAACCTGGCAGATAGCGGACTGGAACTTTAAAGACATGTTAGTTAATGGCGACTGGGGCTTATTTTTTATTACAGCGAAGAACCTTTCAAATGTGTTACCTTGTCATATCATATCAAATAAATCTTGGAAACTATTGGAGAGTGCTGAACAAATCCAGAATGAATTGCCCAGGGTCTTGGTTACATGTAGAGTATGGTGGGTGGATGTGTGTGATGTTTGTAAAGAAATAATACGGAATATAGAAATTCCCCTTCAGGGATGAAACCAGCGACATGAAACCAACTCAAGTGAATAAAGACAGCTTTTGTCCCAAACTTTTGACATTTTTTAAAGATGCAATATTTATATATTTGTTGGACACTTGGGGACATTGGAAAGTGCACAATGGTGGTGTCACACAATACAGTTGTTCAAGGCAAACCTAATAAGAAACAGTTGCTTATTTACACATCCAGCAGACACATTAGTGCGAGGGCCCAGTTGAAACCAGAAACAAAAGACATCTCTCATATAAAAATGTGCAAAGTGAGATATTTGGAGAGCAAAAAGAGGATGACAGTTGTGTTAAATGGAGAGTTTTCATTAATAGAACAGATTATTGTTTTTGTTCGTTTTGGAGCTAGGCCCGACTTGTGAAGTAATTTAATGCAACGTGGAGTTTGTTAAATAATATCTAAAATCAAACTGCGCCAAGCCTTATTCATCCTTAGGGTCACGGGGCGCTGGAGCCGATCCCAGCTGACATTGGATGAAGGCAGGGTACAGCCTGCACAGGTTGACAGATCCATCTAGATCTGAGGAGAAGTGTATGTGGGTGCCCGAGTCTTCTGCAGCTCAACGTCCCACTGTCACTATCACACTGCCGAACCAAAACAATGAGCTAAAATAGGCTCAAAGGAAGGATTACATATAATAACTGGTTGCATTTTAAATGACAACAACCCAAATATTTGTGGGCGATTTATTAAATAATAAATATGAATGGACCCGGTTGGGCTCAGCCCAAAGAACCATCATGGAGCAGCCACTCTGTAGGAAACCCGAGCGGTGTCTCGCTATTGGACTTCTATGTTAGCCTTGGTTTGTCCAGAACAAACACCATGTTCGAAACATAAGGTGGCTCATAAGTTTTACCTGGTACCAGAACACCTGATGCCGGAGATCAATGATCGATTTTGTAAACGTATCATCTGATCTGCGGCCGTATGTCTTGAACACTCGAGTAAAGAGATCACCACCTGGTGGTGAGTTGGATCAGATTGCAGGGGAGCCGGCTAGAAAGACTTGGCAAGTCCAAACAAGTAGTTAGGGTGAACTGGGAAAATCTGGCAGAAGATCCTGTCCGGGAAGTCTTCAACTCCCACCTCCAGATGAACTTGTCACACATCCCGAGGGAGGTTGGGGACATAGTAATAATAATAATCATTTATTTTATATAGCGCTTCTCAAGGCACCCGAAGTCGCTTTACAGAGTCCAGTAGTCATACACACACAGTCATACCGGTGGTGGTAAGCTACATCAGTAGCCACAGCTGCCCTGGGGCAGACTGACGGAAGCGTGGCAGCCAATCAGCGCCTACGGCCCCTCCGACCACCACCAACATTCATTCACATCCATACGAACCGGGGTGAGGCTGCGGTGAGTGGACCATGTTCAAAGCCTCTATTGTGGACGCGGCCGCCAGGAGCTGTGGTGGGAAGGAAGATCATCATCGGTTCCTGCCGTGGCGGCAACCTGAGAACCCGGTGGTGCATATCCTTGGCAGAGGCTGCTAAGGTTGTCAAAAGACTCCTACGGTAGTTACGGTAGCTCCTTGGTGGCAAGATGTCGGGGGCTGATGAGATCCGCCATGAGATGTTGAAGGTGCTGGACATTGTTGGGCTGTCTTTGCTGACACACCTTTTCAATGTCACATGGGGGTCGGGAACTGTGCCCATTGACTGGCAGACTGCGGTGGTGGTTCCCATTTTCAAAAAGGGGGACCGGAGAGTGTGCTCGAACTATCGTGGTATCACTACTCAGCCTACCGGGCAAAGCTTATGCCAGGGTGCTGGAAAGGAGGCTCTGACAGTTGAACCTCAGATTCAATAAGAGCAGTGAGGATTTCATCCAGGTCAGGGAACAGTGGACCAGCTCGTTATCCTCGCAAGACTAATGAAGGGGTCCTGGGAGTTTGCCCAACCAGTCTACATGTTCTTTATAGACTTGGAGAAGGTTTTCGACCGGGTACCTCGGGGGTTTTGTTGGGTGCTGCAGAAGTGCCAGACCCATTGCAACGAGCCATCCAGTGTCTGTACGCCTACGTTCTGACCCTCACCTGTGTTCTCGAACTAACTCTGGGTTGTGACCAAAAGAAAGAGGTCACGGATACAAGCGGACAAAATGAGTTTCCTCCGTAAGGAGGCTGGGCTCAGCCTTGGAGATAAGGTAAGGAGATGAGTTTCCTCCATAGGGGGGCCGGGCTCAGCCTTAGAGATAAGGTAAGAAGATGAGTTTCCTCCGTAGGGGGGCCGGACTCAGCCTTAGAGATAAGGTAAGAAGATGAGTTTCCTCCGGAGGGGGGCCGGGCTCAGCCTTAGAGATAAGGTAAGGAGATGAGTTTCCTCCATAGGGGGGCCGGGCTCAGCCTTAGAGATAAGGTAAGAAGATGAGTTTCCTCCGTAGGGGGGCCGGGCTCAGCCTTAGAGATAAGGTAAGGAGATGAGTTTCCTCTGTAGGGGGGCCGGGCTCAGTCTTAGAGATAAGGTAAGAAGATGAGTTTCCTCCGTAGGGGGGCCGGGCTCAGCCTTAGAGATAAGGTAAGGAGATGAGTTTCCTCCGTAGGGGGGCTGGGCTCAGCCTTAGAGATAAGGTAAGGACATGAGTTTCCTCTGTAGGGGGGCCGGGCTCAGCCTTAGAGATAAGGTAAGGAGATGAGTTTCCTCTGTAGGGGGGCCAAGCTCAGCCTTAGAGATAGGGTATGGAGATGAGTTTCCTCTGTAGGGGGGCCAAGCTCAGCCTTAGAGATAGGGTATGGAGCTCAGACATCAGAGTTGAGCCGCTACTGAGATTTTAAAACTTTTGAAAATCCGGCCCCAGGATCCCAGATAAACAGCTGGCATCGGAGCTCTGGCGCGCGCGAGCCGAGAAGAGTTGACGGGGGGTAGACGAAAATTACAGGGTGACGGGTGGTCAGATTTCACCCTGTTTATAATGGTAGGGGAAACACTGGAGTTGATAAGCGTGTCTTCTTGTCTGATCAATACGCAACTGTGAGGTGCGCGACTTGTCTGAGCGGCCAGTTGCTGATCACTCACTCAACAGCCCGACGTGCATGAATAGACATTTTTTTTGGGAGCACCGAAGACCCATTTTGACCCAGGAAAAACCCTGCTGTGTGCGCGGATGTGTCGGCGCGCATCACGGCAGACAGAGCGATGCGACCCGAGATGTGTTAACAGGGGGGGGGTGGGGGGGGGGGGTGCTGAGCGATTAAATATATCTCTTGTTCTGCCTGTTTTGGGATATACATGCCTAAAAGGCGCCTAATATTTCTAGACTGAAATAATATCGGCATTAGCCTATAATTATTATAACTATGAGGATTTTTTTAGTTGCCTATTTTGTGTGCCCCCTCAGGACTCGGTGCCCTACGCGCAGCGCGTAGTGCGGGTTATGGGAGCGGCGGCGCTGATCACAACTCTGATCAAAACATAAACTAATACTACAAGAGGGCGCCCCATTTGACATATTGTTTTGTTTGGCGGTCAGAAAAATAGGTCAGATAAAAGAATAACACGTAATTTATATCATAAATATTTTTATATTAATTTCAAACTTTTCAAAATTGAAAATTAAAAACATTTTATTTATTTATTGTAAATGACCTCTCGCGGCCCACCTGCAGTACCTTCGCGGCCCACTACGAACTATTCATACACTGTCATATTCATTGAATGTATTTTAACTCTAAATCTGTCCTTCTGTACACATTACATCTATTCTTCTGTCCATCCTGGAGAGGGATCCTCCTCTGTTGCTCTCCTGAAGGGTTCTTCACTTTTTTCCCTGTGAAGGTTTTTTTCTATTTTTGGGGAGTTTTTCCTGATCCGATGTGAGGTCCTGGGACAGGGATGTCGTATGTGTACAGATTGTAAAGCCCTTTGAGGCAAATTTTGAAATTTGTGATAATGGGCTATACAAAATAAACTGAATTGAAGTATAAATATCTCCCTTTGTTGATCATGGAACAGATCACAAAGGTCATGGGAAATTAAAATATCAGAAGGGAATCTGAGACAGTGTGTCAACATGTTCTGGGTCATTTTTTTGTCAGTACGTCATAAACTGATGGTCTATCAGGACTCAGCTAAAATAGAGCTAAAGGTGTTTTTAGACTTCAATCACAACTTTAAGTACATTATGTATGTCTGTTTTCATATAAAGTACACTGATTCTACCACTTGAATGAAATCTGAAATATTGAGTTACAAGTTTTTCAATCTCAAACAGTCGTTATGTAATTCGTGATTATATAACATTATCATAAGTACAGCAACCCACATAACTAACTGTGTGCTTTGTGGCAAATTATAAAAAAATATCTCTCCTGGTCTGAGTTCAGTTTTCACACACGGTTCACAGTTCAGTAGTGCCAGCTAATATGACGCCTTCCCCTCCTGTCGGCCGAGGTGTTGGGTTCACCTTGGAATAAAGGACAAGGACTCTTATTTTCCAGGCTACAACATAACTGACAACCTGATATTTAAGTTGTGTCTGCTTGATTTTAAATAAATGATATCAGGATAGTGTCACGGTGTTCACAGCTTTCAGGCCAGCTCCCTAATGCTGCTTTATGTAACACCTCCAGGTGACGCCAGCTGGAGGGCAGTTTGACTCTTAGTACAAAGTCTGGCGCCCTCTAGCGTTTGACCTGCCACAATGCTGCATTACAGTAACGTACAACCTTCAGGCTGGTAAGGGAATTTAATCAACATTAAAAATTTATATAATATTCTCCTGACAGTCAATTCTGTTGGCTGACTTTATTATATCCTGCCTGTCTTTTTTGTTGCCATTTATTTACATTAACATTATTCAATACTATATTTCCCAGTGCTAATGCACTATATATCTGTAAATTACATGAATGTGTATTATTATTATCATTTTATTGTGTGGTTTTTACGTTAATTGTGTTTTTAAAGATATGCTTTTATTTGTCGTACACTTTTCCATTTGCAGCCTCAGTGATCCATGTGTTCTTTCTGGGCTCTCATGTGTTCTCATGTGTTCTTTATTGGTTCTCATGTGTTCTTTGTTGGTTCTCATGTGTTCTTTCTGGGTTCTTATGTGTTCTTTCTGGGTTCTTATGTGTTCTTTATTGGTTCTCATGTGTTCTTTCTGGGTTCTTATGTGTTCTCATGTGTTCTTTATTGGTTCTCATGTGTTCTTTATTGGTTCTCATGTGTTCTTTCTGGGTTCTTATGTGTTCTCATGTGTTCTTTATTGGTTCTCATGTGTTCTTTGTTGGTTCTCATGTGTTCTTTCTGGGTTCTTATGTGTTCTTTATTGGTTCTCATGTGTTCTTTATTGGTTCTCATGTGTTCTTTCTGGGTTCTTATGTGTTCTCATGTGTTCTTTATTGGTTCTCATGTGTTCTTTGTTGGTTCTCATATGTTCTTTGTTGGTTCTCGTGTGTTCTTTGTTGGTTCTCATGTATTCTTTATTGGTTCTCATGTGTTCTTTGTTGGTTCTCATATGTTCTTTTTGGTTCTCATGTGTTCTTTGTTGGTTCTCATGTGTTCTTTCTGGGCTCTCATGTGTTCTCATGTGTTCTTTATTGGTTCTCATGTGTTCTTTGATGGTTCTCATGTGTTCTTTCTGGGTTCTTATGTGTTCTCATGTGTTCTTTATTGGTTGTCATCTGTTCTTTCTGGGTTCTCATGTGTTCTTTCTGGGTTCTCATGTGTTCTTTATTGGTTCTCATGTGTTCTTTCTGGGTTCTTATGTGTTCTCATGTGTTCTTTATTGGTTCTCATGTGCTCTTTATTGATTCTCATGTGTTCTTTATTGGTTCTCATGTGTTCTTTCTGGGTTCTTATGTGTTCTCATGTGTTCTTTATTGGTTCTCATGTGTTCTTTATTGGTTCTCATGTGTTCTTTCTGGGTTCTTATGTGTTCTCATGTGTTCTTTATTGGTTCTCATGTGTTCTCATGTGTTCTTTATTGGTTCTCATGTATTCTTTGTTGGTTCTCATATGTTCTTTGTTGGTTCTCGTGTGTTCTTTGTTGGTTCTCATGTATTCTTTATTGGTTCTCATGTGTTCTTTGTTGGTTCTCATATGTTCTTTTTGGTTCTCATGTGTTCTTTGTTGGTTCTCATGTGTTCTTTCTGGGCTCTCATGTGTTCTCATGTGTCCTTTATTGGTTCTCATGTGTTCTTTGTTGGTTCTCATGTGTTCTTTCTGGGTTCTTATGTGTTCTCATGTGTTCTTTATTGGTTCTCATGTGTTCTTTGTTGGTTCTCATGTGTTCTTTGTTGGTTCTCATGTGTTCTTTCTGGGTTCTTATGTGTTCTTTATTGGTTCTCATGTGTTCTTTCTGGGTTCTTATGTGTTCTTTCTGGGTTCTTATGTGTTCTCATGTGTTCTTTATTGGTTCTCATGTGTTCTTTCTGGGTTCTTATGTGTTCTCATGTGTTCTTTATTGGTTATTATGTGTTCTTTATTGGTTCTCATGTGTTCTTTATTGGTTCTCATGTGTTCTTTCTGGGTTCTTATATGTTCTCATGTGTTCTTTATTGGTTCTCATGTGTTCTGTTGGTTCTCATATGTTCTTTGTTGGTTCTCGTGTGTTCTTTGTTGGTTCTCATGAATTCTTAATTGGTTCTCATGTGTTCTTTGTTGGTTCTCATATGTTCTTTTTGGTTCTCATGTGTTCTTTGTTGGTTCTCGTGTTCTTTCTGGGTTCTTATGTGTTCTTTATTGGTTCTCATGTGTTCTTTGTTGGTTCTCATATGTTCTTTGTTGGTTCTCGTGTGTTCTTTGTTGGTTCTCATGAATTCTTTATTGGTTCTCATGTGTTCTTTGTTGGTTCTCATATGTTCTTTTTGGTTCTCATGTGTTCTTTGTTGGTTCTCATGTGTTCTTTCTGGGTTCTTATGTGTTCTTTATTGGTTCTCATGTGTTCTTTATTGGTTCTCATGTGTTCTTTCTGGGTTCTTATGTGTTCTCATGTGTTCTTTGTTGGTTCTCATGTGTTCTTTCTGGGTTCTTATGTGTTCTCATGTGTTCTTTATTGGTTCTCATGTGTTCTTTGTTGGTTCTCATGTGTTCTTTGTTGGTTCTCATGTGTTCTTTCTGGGTTCTTATGTGTTCTTTATTGGTTCTCATGTGTTCTTTATTGGTTCTCATGTGTTCTTTCTGGGTTCTTATGTGTTCTCATGTGTTCTTTATTGGTTCTCATGTGTTCTTTCTGGGTTCTTATGTGTTCTTTATTGGTTCTCATGTGTTCTTTCTGGGTTCTTATGTGTTCTCGTGTGTTCTTTATTGGTTCTCATGTGTTCTTTGTTGGTTCTCATATGTTCTTTGTTGGTTCTCGTGTGTTCTTTGTTGTTCTCATGTATTCTTTATTGGTTCTCATGTGTTCTTTGTTGGTTCTCATATGTTCTTTTTGGTTCTCATGTGTTATTTGTTGGTTCTCATGTGTTCTTTCTGGGCTCTCATGTGTTCTCATGTGTTCTCATGTGTTCTTTATTGGTTCTCATGTGTTCTTTGTTGGTTCTCATGTGTTCTTTCTGGGTTCTTATGTGTTCTCATGTGTTCTTTATTGGTTCTCATGTGTTCTTTGTTGGTTCTCATGTGTTCTTTCTGGGTTCTTATGTGTTCTTTATTGGTTCTCATGTGTTCTTTCTGGGTTCTTATGTGTTCTCATGTGTTCTTTATTGGTTCTCATGTGTTCTTTATTGGTTCTCATGTGTTCTTTGTTGGTTCTCATATGTTCTTTGTTGGTTCTCGTGTGTTCTTTGTTGTTCTCTCTTTTTTCTTTTTTGTTTCATGTGTTCTTCTGTTGGTTCTTTCATTCTTCTTTTGTTCTTCATCATGTTGGTTCTCATGTGTTCTTTCTGGGTTCTTATGTGTTCTCGTGTGTTCTTAGTTGGTTCTCATGTATTCTTTATTGGTTCTCATGTGTTCTTTGTTGGTTCTCATATGTTCTTTTTGGTTCTCATGTGTTCTTTGTTGGTTCTCATGTGTTCTTTCTGGGCTCTCATGTGTTCTCATGTGTTCTTTATTGGTTCTCATGTGTTCTTTGTTGGTTCTTATGTGTTCTTTATTGGTTCTCATGTGTTCTTTATTGGTTCTTGTGTGTTATTTCTGGGTTCTTATGTGTTCTCATGTGTTCTTTATTGGTTCTCATGTGTTCTTTGTTGGTTCTCATGTGTTCTTTCTGGGTTCTTATGTGTTCTTTATTGGTTCTCATGTGTTCTTTATTGGTTCTCATGTGTTCTTTCTGGGTTCTTATGTGTTCTCGTGTGTTCTTTATTGGTTCTCATGTGTTCTTTGTTGGTTCTCATATGTTCTTTGTTGGTTCTCGTGTGTTCTTTGTTGTTCTCATGTATTCTTTATTGGTTCTCATGTGTTCTTTGTTGGTTCTCATATGTTCTTTTTGGTTCTCATGTGTTCTTTGTTGGTTCTCATGTGTTCTTTCTGGGTTCTTATGTGTTCTTTATTGGTTCTCATGTGTTTTTTATTGGTTCTCATGTGTTCTTTCTGGGTTCTTATGTGTTCTCATGTGTTCTTTATTGGTTCTCATGTGTTCTTTGTTGGTTCTCATGTGTTCTTTCTGGGTTCTTATGTGTTCTTTATTGGTTCTCATGTGTTCTTTATTGGTTCTCATGTGTTCTTTCTGGGCTCTCATGTGTTCTCATGTGTTCTTTATTGGTTCTCATGTGTTCTTTGTTGGTTCTTATGTGTTCTTTATTGGTTCTCATGTGTTCTTTATTGGTTCTCATGTGTTCTTTATTGGTTCTCGTGTGTTCTTTCTGGGTTCTTATGTGTTCTTTGTTGGTTCTCATGTGTTCTTTCTGGGTTCTTATGTGTTCTTTATTGGTTCTCATGTGTTCTTTATTGGTTCTCATGTGTTCTTTCTGGGTTCTTATGTGTTCTCGTGTGTTCTTTATTGGTTCTCATGTGTTCTTTGTTGGTTCTCATATGTTCTTTGTTGGTTCTCGTGTGTTCTTTGTTGTTCTCATGTATTCTTTATTGGTTCTCATGTGTTCTTTGTTGGTTCTCATATGTTCTTTTTGGTTCTCATGTGTTATTTGTTGGTTCTCATGTGTTCTTTCTGGGCTCTCATGTGTTCTTTATTGGTTCTCATGTGTTCTTTGTTGGTTCTCATGTGTTCTTTCTGGGTTCTTATGTGTTCTCATGTGTTCTTTGTTGGTTCTCATGTGTTCTTTCTGGGTTCTTATGTGTTCTTTATTGGTTCTCATGTGTTCTTTCTGGGTTCTTATGTGTTCTCATGTGTTCTTTATTGGTTCTCATGTGTTCTTTGTTGGTTCTCATATGTTCTTTGTTGGTTCTCATGTGTTCTTTGTTGGTTCTCATGTATTCTTTATTGGTTCTCATGTGTTCTTTGTTGGTTCTCATGTTCTTTTTGGTTCTCATGTGTTCTTTGTTGGTTCTCATGTGTTCTTTCTGGGCTCTCATGTGTTCTCATGTGTTCTTTATTGGTTCTCATGTGTTCTTTGTTGGTTCTCATGTGTTCTTTCTGGGTTCTTATGTGTTCTCATGTGTTCTTTGTTGGTTCTCATATGTTCTTTGTTGGTTCTCGTGTGTTCTTTGTTGGTTCTCATGAATTCTTTATTGGTTCTCATGTGTTCTTTGTTGGTTCTCATATGTTCTTTGTTGGTTCTCGTGTGTTCTTTGTTGGTTCTCATGTATTCTTTATTGGTTCTCATGTGTTCTTTGTTGGTTCTCATGTTCTTTTTGGTTCTCATGTGTTCTTTGTTGGTTCTCATGTGTTCTTTCTGGGCTTTCATGTGTTCTCATGTGTTCTTTATTGGTTCTCATGTGTTCTTTGTTGGTTCTCATGTGTTCTTTCTGGGTTCTTATGTGTTCTCATGTGTTCTTTATTGGTTCTCATGTGTTCTTTATTGGTTCTCATGTGTTCTTTCTGGGTTCTTATGTGTTCTTTATTGGTTCTTATGTGTTCTCATGTGTTCTTTATTGGTTCTTATGTGTTCTTTATTGGTTCTCATGTGTTCTTTATTGGTTCTCATGTGTTCTTTCTGGGTTCTTATGTGTTCTCATGTGTTCTTTATTGGTTCTCATGTGTTCTGTTGGTTCTCATGTGTTCTTTCTGGGTTCTTATGTGTTCTCATGTGTTCTTTATTGGTTCTTATGTGTTCTTTATTGGTTCTCATGTGTTCTTTATTGGTTCTCATGTGTTCTTTCTTGGTTCTTATGTGTTCTTTATTGGTTCTCATGTGTTCTGTTGGTTCTCATATGTTCTTTGTTGGTTCTCGTGTGTTCTTTGTTGGTTCTCATGTATTCTTTATTGGTTCTCATGTGTTCTTTGTTGGTTCTCATATGTTCTTTTTGGTTCTCATGTGTTCTTTGTTGGTTCTCGTGTTCTTTCTGGGTTCTTTATTGGTTCTCATGTGTTCTTTGTTGGTTCTCATATGTTCTTTGTTGGTTCTCGTGTGTTCTTTGTTGGTTCTCATGTATTCTTTATTGGTTCACATGTGTTCTTTGTTGGTTCTTATGTTTTTTGTTGGTTCTCATATGTTCTTTATTGGTTATGTGTTCTGTTGGTTATCATGTAGTCTTTGTTGGTTCTCATATGTTCTTTGTTGGTTCTCAGAGAAAAGACAGGCAGTGTTGAGGGAGGAGCAGCAGACTGGATGGAGCCGATCAAGGTCAGGAGGGGTGGACCTTAACTGAAATGACCCTAACGATATCATAGTTGAGTCTTCCATAAGTCATGTTATGAAAAAAGGCATTGTTTGATATAAATATGTCTTAGAAATATGAAAACATACTATTCCAAAAAAGATAAAATATCATATTTGAGTGTGTAACAAAAATAGCATACTCCAAGAACTGAAAACAAATATATATCATCTAGGATAGTTTGTCAGAAAGTCATAGTATGGTATTAAAATGTCAACACACTATTTCAGTGGAATACATATTATATATATTGTATGTCATAAAAATACAATGTCATAAAAGTAATGGCATGATAATTTGCTATACAAAATATATAGTATGCATAATAAGCTGTCATAACAATATATACTATTATATGCAATAAAATATAACATGTATAGTAAGTAAGCCCTACAATTTACATAGAAAATATCCTAGCATAATATCTTCTAAAGTCATAAAAATAACATGAACAACTGTCAATATAACCTCATTGCATTATATGCCAGAGTAGTATCCTGACATGTTATCATGATATAAGATGTAATTATGTAAAATGTCATAAATAAAAGATATGGTAATTAGAACAGGATACAAATATCATAGTATTGTATGTCAAACTAATTTCTGGAAAAATATCACGAAAGATTAATAAAAATATAGTGACATATACTAAATGCTATATTTTATGGCATTTAGTATACATCACTATATTTGTGTGTCATTAAACCTTTAAACATCCATTTTACGCCAAACTAAAATCACAAATTTTCATAGTTTTGTGTGCAATAATAAGAGAATGCTAGAATTTTTAAAAATACATCATAAAAGAGTCGTAGAACAGTTTGCCATATTAAAATAATATAGTATGCCATGAAAGTTATTCTATTAGTATTGCATGAACACATCTGGAGCAGCTCCACCTCTAATCCATGGAAGATAATAATCTGATGATCAGAGACAGAGCTATTCTAACAAAATTTTACAGAAACAGGTTAATAAAGTCTAAAGAAAGACAATGTTTTATTTTCTAAAAAACACAATCAGAAAGTCATTTTTATTTTCATATGTAACAGTGTTCTCTTCTAGATTCAAATATTTACAATCCGCAGTGGGCAGCATTGTTATTGCAGTTCCGTTATGAAATTGCAACTCAGATCTATACACTCGAGGCTCATGGACAACTGAACGCAGTAAAGAAGAAAGAAAAATGAAAAACCCATCAAGTCCTAAAAAGACATTTTCATTTTACAATAGATCCTTTTTTAATCCACAGTAATAACTAAAAGAAAACATCTACATAGATATTTGGAGTGTAGGCACATTGGACTTCATATTGCAGCTGTCAATAACTTCTCTATCCATATTTGCCAACATTATGTTCTGCAAACAGACATTGGAACCGTGCAGGAGAAAAGTACCATGAAGGACAGAGAGGTATGCAGCATTGAAACAAGGTTCTCGCCACACGCAGTGAAAACAGTCTTTGGTATATACAGGACTGTCTCAGAAAATTAGAATATTGTGATGAAGTTCTTTATTTTCTGTAATGCAATTCAAAAAACAAAAATGTCATGCATTCTGGATTCATTACAAATCAACTGAAATATTGCAAGCCTTTTATTCTGATTTATTGCTGATTATGGCTTACAGCTTAAGAAAACTCAAATATCCTATCTCTAAATATTAGAATATCATGAAAAAGTATACTAGTAGGGTATTAAACAAATCACTTGAATTGTCTAATTAACTCGAAACACCTGCAAGGGTTTCCTGAGCCTTGACAAACACTCAGCTGTTATAAATCTTTTTTTTACTTGGTCTGAGGAAATATTAAAATTTTATGAGATAGGATTTTAGAGTTTTCTTAAGCTGTAAGCCATAATCAGCAATATTAAAAGAATAAAAGGCGTGCAATATTTCAGTTGATTTGTAATGAATCCAGAATGCATGACATTTTTGTTTTTTTAATTGCATTACAGAAAATAAAGAACTTTATCACAATATTCTAATTTTCTGAGACAGTCCTGTAGTGTTCAAAATAAAGTGGCAGAAATTAAGCAATATTGTTTACATCACTAATTCATTCACAATAGTTAAGATATGAATCTAGTCAAAGGTGGAATACGACAAAAAGGTGCAGTGAGAGTGCAGAACCCCCGACAGGCTCCACGTCCGTGGTGTGGGTCCCACGGCGGAGCTGCGTCACTGGGCTCAGCGAGAGTGGGGCTGGTCCGGCTCAGCAGCTCACAGGATATCCACGGTCCAGCTTTGGTTGGGTTTCCTCTGGTCACACGGGCTGAGGATCACCTGGTTCCTGTCGTACTGATGACCACCTGAGAAGCAAAGCCAATAACACACACGTCAGTCACTCTGCTCTGTGAAAAGCTTTAAGACCTCCGACTCCAACTGGGAAATACAAACCATTACATGCAGTTGTTTTGTACAAGATGTGTTGAAAAGCAGCAACTATTTGACTCGAGATGGAACAGATGCAGGGTTCATACATATGTTGACCAATGGATTTCCATGACCTTTCCATGACTTTAAACCAAATTTCCATGACCAAACATTTTGTGAAATCTCGTTGTATAGACGAGTAATTAATATACCTTAAATGACAAACATTTGAGTAAATGAATAAATATTTAAATAGATGTTTATTTTTTTAATCAAACTGTGTTATTGAACATAACAAATGTCCATGACTTTTCCAAAACTTTTGGAAATTATTAATTTTATCAAGGACTTTTCTAGGCCTGGAAATAACCATTTTAAAATTCCATCACTTTTCCAGGTTTTCTATGACCGTACGATGTTTGTGACAGCACTGGAGCAACCAGCCAGATGTTTTTGAAGCTGTTGGTTTCAGACTGATCACATACTGACAGAGTGGAGCCTTTGTAATCTATTCCATCACACGCAACCTGTCCAAAATGTGTGTTCCAAAGTTACAGTAAGATAGAGTCATCTGACCTTTGACCTCCAGGACCAGGTCAGGTTTGAGGTAGCAGTGCACGCGGCCATCCGGGGTGATGTTCCACAGGTGGTTGCCTGGGCCTTGCTCGGCGCTGACTCGCAGCCTGCTGCCCTCCATCGCCAAACTGCCGGAGGTCTCCAGGCGACAGTCCTCCACCAGCTGGAGACACACAGGGCATGGCGGGTGAGGATGACCCCGGTTGATTTGTTCTTATAACAGCCGCTATGTTGTGGAGAACTGGCTGCCATTCATTCCTTATGTCAGTTTTGTAAACGCATACAACTAAACTTTACATTTTAAAGCCATCACATGACGCATTGGCGAGGATGCATCCACCATTAAACACTTGCTTTAAATTACACAACGATAAATAGATAATGATACTGTTTTTGTGTGTGTGGGTGTGTGTGTGAAAAAAAACTGCATACAATGTAAAGAAATCTTTTTGAGGTCACTTCAAATTATATTATTAAAGCTATTATTTTTGGCATTGCTTAACGTTCCACCAAACCTGCCAAAACAGACGGGAACAAAGGTGAATCATTAGTTCAGTCTGTTTCTTCGAGCTTTGCACGCCCTGGTTTTCAGTCACACAGTGACCTAAAAGGACTTTCACTCCAGCCACCTTTTAAAAACTACACTTTCCAAACATCACACTCTCTTGTGCAAAGTCTTCATATTCATGACTCTCATGTGACATCGACATTGTTATGCAGGGCGAGTGTGACCGTCAGAACGCAATGCACTCAAGATAATAAGGCGGGTATTTACGACGGTGTATTAGGACCATTGGAAGTGCAGAACAATCACTATGGAGCCGCAGAAGGGAGATGTTTAGAGAAGTTTAAAGCTATTAAATCTAAAATATATATATATTTTTTAATCTCCAAATTATGTGTAAATGGAACATTTCCGCATATCCTCTCGGAGCCGTTTGATGACATTGCGATTGGTGATATAAAAAAAAAAGATGGCCTGTTTCCGCGCGCGATGTGCTGACCAGCTACGGCCCTCTTGTGTTCCGGTACCTTGCAGGCGAGCTGCCCGTCCCGATAGAGCCAGACCTGCTCCACCCCTCCCGTCTCCTCCACAGCCTGAACCCTCATCAGCGTGACGTCCTCCAACGTTCCCGTCAGTGACATCACGCATCCCGTCTCTGTGTTCCGCAGACGGACGTAAGCCTGCTTCTGTCGGAGGGAAACATGCAAACCCACATGCATGTTTAAAATATACGATATATAGTAACGTTTTACGGATCCAACTTGATAAACGTTAGTATGCGATGAATCACACAGAATATTTTTCACAGACTAACTTGAGAACTGACAATAAATCAAACAGAATACACTGACTTGACGCAGGAGTCTCGGTTCTATAAGTATTATAGGGCTCCATCTTCCTCCTTCCATACCTGGAATAATGGACGTAGGGATCCTACTTTCTGTGCGCCGCTGAGCTTCCACAGATTGGCCACTTCACTGGGCTGGAGGAACAGCTGTCGACCGCGGTAGTTACTGCCTTCATACAACACCCACCTAGAGACAGGACAGCCACGAGTGTGAGTTCAGCTTCACAATGGACACAATCAACAGGATGTATTATCTATCAATATATTATTATATATTTCCATTTCAAGCGGAGCTCGCAGTTGTTTCCTGCTCACAGTGAGCTGAGCTCTAGAAGCTGAGCTGGACATTGAGCTGACATGGGACAATGTGGATGACATTAAGGTGACCGCATGGTCCTAATGTCCCTCGTTGTGCCGGCCTTAGCCCTCTGCTGGACAAAATCGGTATTGGGACAATACGGTTACAAATGAAAAATCACAACTCAGCGACAGAAAGTCCAAATTCATCGCCGCTTTCCCCACGTGGTACCTCTGAGGACTAGCTATCCTCCCAAGTGCTTTTACGATTTTTAAAGGACCTCTCCAAAATCATTATAAGATGTGGCATTTTTTTCCCTACGCGGGTGTCTTAACGGTGTCCGTAAAGTGCCTAATAGAGTGAGGGAACTTCATGTGTTCCTGTCAAACCTTTTGCTCAGCACATTAAAGTTGGAAAAGTTTTTAAAAGTGCTAAAATGGATATACATATGATGTCTTAAGGCAACTTCAAGATAAAACATGAATAAATAGAATTTTGTTGTATTTTATGACCTGTCAATCAAGTCTGGATTATTATGATCAGGTTTGATTGCGTTTTGATGTCTATGAATGCAGCTCCTAATCCATTCAGGTGACGCCGTGCGTTTGTACATGAAGCAGGAAGATGACATACATTCCTCCCTCCACCAGCACGGAGCGGATGTGGGTGTCCAGACCGGCCTGCAGCAGGTTCACGGCTCCGGTGGTCAGCGGCACTCTGCGTCCTCGACAGCCCGCCTTACTGAACAAGACGATGGAGGGCAGAGACAACTCCTGAACGAGGAGACCACAGAGATGGAATGGGTTGTTAGTCTCATCCAGCACGACGTACAACGACTCCTTCATCACCAGCGGAGCAGAATGAGCAACACAAGGGGCTCACATGTATATTTCAGGGTTCATACCCAGTGCATTTACAGGACTTTTCCAGGACTTTAAAACAAAATTTCCATGACCAAACATTTTTTTAAATCTTGGTGTATACATGAAAAAGTGAGAAAATGTAGTATTTAAACTAACAATGAGAATTCCAAGGCATACAGTGTATAACCTTAAATGAGACAAATTAATGAGAAAACATAGTTTCATTAAAAGAATAAATATCTATGTCTTTTCAGTTAAGGTGCGTTCACTTGTGCAGTGTGAAAAATTTGCGCTGCGAGTATGTTCCATGACTTTTGGAATTTTTTTTCCCCCAGGACTTTTCCAGGGCTGGAAATCACCATTTACAAATGTCATGACTTTTGCAGGTTTTCCATGTACGAGCCCTGATGTTTTCATATTAGCACGTGGACAAATACTCACTTGTCTGACGATCTGTATGGAGCGGATGATGGCGTCCGAAGACAGGAAGCCGATGGCCACCGCGTTGGGGTAGTCTCCCTCCTCCAACACGTACATGTCGCGTGTGAACTGAGCTCCTTCATACGCCACCCAGCTGACACAGAGACACACATTATGGTTTGATTGGTCTTCAATTTAGCCAAAAAAACTTTTTAGAACCGCTTCTTAAAACAGGTGTCAGAAAATATGAAAACACGAGTCTTGTGAGATCATGTGTTCTGACACTGTATTGACACTTTATTTCTGTTTCTTAAAAAGAAAATGTTAAAAAAGAATAAATAAACACTTTCAGTCAACAGTGCTATATGTAGGGCTGCAACAATGAATCGATTACTAAAAGAGTTGGCAACGAATTTCATTATCGATTCATTGTGTAGTGCGATTATTACATCACTCACTCAATAAGTCGCGGAGATGTTTGAGTAAAACAAAAATAAGTTGAGCGCAGAGCAGAGAAACAACAAAAAGAGCAGAGCGGAGGTAGAGGACAGACCATAATGCTGCATTGTGAAAGCCAATCAGCGTTGAGACGCTCCACCGTTGGTGAATCTAACTGCTGCTGCTCTATTGGCCCTGGAAGCGGCAGTTATTGTAACACCCTGTTCTGTTTCTCCTGTGTTCCGTGTCTCCTATGTCTGCTCTGTGTCTTCTCTGTCTTAATTGTTTAATTCCCTGCACCTGCCCTCAGCCACTCTTGTCTCGTTACTGTCTGATGTCGTACACCTGTTTCCCCCCCCATATATTGTGTCAGTCTTTCCCTTGTCTCCTGTTGGATTGACGTCTATCGTTCTGTGTCCTTTTCCCGTCGTCCTGTCCGTGGTCCTGGTTCTGCCTGTTTGACCCAGCCTGCCCCTTTTGGACCTTGTTGTTTTTTTGTAAACCGTTTTGCCTCATTAAAGAGTGCCTTTTTTTGTTATTCGTATTGCGTCCAGCCTGTTCCTCTGAGCCTCACCCCGTCACAAGAACCTGACAGTTATTCAGACCGTAGTCGGTGAAAGTCACCGAGCTGTGTGAGCCTACGAGTGATGTTATGTACAAATATATATGTGATATTAATGTTATGAACCCAAACATGAGGGCGTTTGATGTTACAACGTTTGTGGGTATAAAGCAGAAATAGTGGTTGATTGTTCCGTGTTGGATGGTGGAAATGATAACGAGCAAAGAAGCAAAGCAACAGAGAAAAGCCCAGAATAAACCACCAATAGTCGGGCGAGTAAACTCACGCGAGTAAAACGATGTCAGTTCTGTTTTTTAATGAATGTTTGGAAATTTATGTTGTCTTTTTCAGCGATTAATCGAAAAAATTATTTACAGATTAATCGATTATTAAAATAATCGTTAGTTTCAACCCTACCTATATGTTACAGAGACTGTGATACATCCAGATCTCAGTGTTTTGATTGCATAAGAAAAGTAAATATGTGATACATCACACATAACAGGAGTTATCTCTTAAGATATATATGTATGTATGTATGTTATGATACAGACAGTTCCAGGTCTTGTGTGTTGTGCCTACCTGCCAGCCAGCACCTTACAGGACTTGGGGGTGAAGTCCTCATCCAGAGCCGCTGCGCTGTCCTCCAGAGCCACCAGCCTTCCCTGGAAGTCTGGCTCAGAATACAGATGCATCTGGAATACACATGGACACACAATCTAGCAGACCCAGGCAGAACCGACAACCAGGACGGGTGAGGAAACACGGGTTTGATCTGTTTCATATAAAGTCCTGAATGGAGACGACGATACCTTGAATTTTGTTGTTCCCATTAGGGCGTCCTGTAAAACGACAGAAGGGAGGTATTAACGGAGTTATTCGTCACATAAGATGCTTGTTCATTACATTTCAAAAGCTTAACTTTTCATAATAAATGTGCATTTACTCAAAACACTATATATACTATACTCCATCCTGTTTATAGTCGGTCCTATGCATCACTTCTTACATGAAAGACCGGCTGTATGGATGAGATCTTGAAGTTGGGGGCTCCCCAGTCCTGTGGGTCTGCATACAGGCCTCTCTCCAGGACATAGAGCTCTCCGCTGAAGCCAGGCTTCTCGAACCCCACCCACCTGCAGAGACACAGACACATCGACGGGTCTAGAAACGTAGCAAGCAGGTGTCAGATCGTAGGCACGCACCAATATTAAAATGGTGGACGCGGAGCAGAACATAAACCCAAATATGGCGGACTAAGTTCCTTCCAAGATGACAGTGAATCTACGGTGGGCTCTCGGCCAGCTTTCAATGTTGCCTTTACAAACTGAAACCTGGAAAAAGAAGCTTCTAAATGTAGATTTTGATTAAAGACACACCATTGTTGTGTCATCGGTGTAAATACTTGCCCTCAAGAGATTTCATTCTTTGTCAAAACCTTACATATCAATTACACAAATTGATCAGTCACACAAGCTCACTCATAATTGTCTCCTCACTGTGTGTGTGTGTGTGCACGGTGACATAACGCTGAGTCATGGATGGAAGGTGAGACGCACACGCCCAACCACTAAAAGGGCGTGTCCCCCCCCCCTTTCCCTCCTGCTTTCTCTTCTCCTTTTTGGACTCTGTGAGTCATCGACTTACACTCCACTCATGACGTTGACAGACTGAGTTTTGCCGCCGTGTTCGAAGCCCTCCATGTTGGGGACGGGAAACAGCAGGTCCACGTTCAGCCCCAGCTCATTGAAGTGTCGCTCACTGAACAGTTTCACGTGAGGGGACTGGAACTCCTGGTGAAGAGGAGACATTGGCATAATTAGAAATACTAATAATGATTATTATTAATACTACTAATAATAATAAGAAGAAGAAGAAGAAGAAGAAACTCATTTCTACGACGGCGTATTAGAGTGGGGACAAATAAATCTGACGGGAGAGAGGGATACTTTTTTAGAGAGGAATAACATAATTCTAACGTTAACCAGATAACAAAACCCCCAAAATGTAATCAATGAGTTTTTCTTTTGAATAGGCTGAAATCCCAGCAAGGTCTCTTCAAAGCATGGCATGCCTGCTTATGATAATATGGTGGGCGGAAATTACAAGCATTTCCTTGTTTCCATTCCATTATCCATACCGCTTATCCTCATTAGGGTCGAGGGGTGCTGGAGCCGATCCCAGCTGACATTGGGCGAAGGCAGGGTTCACCCTGGACAGGCCGTCAGCCCATCCAGGGCACATATAGAGACAAACAACCATTCATGTGCACATTCACACCTATGGGCAATTTAGAGATCAATTAACCTGACTGCATGTCTTTGGACTGTGGGAGGAAGCCGGAGAACCCGGAGGGAACCCACGCTGCCACGGGGAGAACATGCAAACTCCACACAGAAGGACCGCCTCGACCGGGAATTGAACCCACGGCCCTCTTGCTGTGAGGTGACAGTGCTAACCACTACACCACTGTGCAGCCCCCATTTCCTTTTTACTAAATCTAATAATAAAGTAAGCAGGCATAATACGCGGCAAGCGGATATTCTCTAACCTTCAGTCTTTTTCTCATGCAAATCTCAAACAATATTGTAATTTTTTTTGTTTTTTATCTTTTTCATCTCAAAGAATATCCAATTTCTTCTTGGAATTCCCCCCTGCCTTGGGTCTGTAGTTTTTATCTATACCTATGATGAGCCTTATACGCAGGCCTCACTGTCCAGGAAACAAGTCTTTTAGGTAGCCAGTTCTTCAGGTATTAATAGCTGGAAGTGTTTACATGATCAGCAAGAAGAGTGCAGAAACAACACCACAACAATCAACAACAATCCTGGTCCCACAGATGGGAAACACGATGAAGCCAGAAGTCCTGCAGATTACCATCCCAGTGGGCCAGTAACATTGCAGGTGACACTTACTGGGCATACAGGCCGAAGTGACAGCAGCCCGTCTTCAGACCCTCCCCAGTCACTGCAGTGGGGATACTCCCCCTCCTCCAGGATGTACTGCTGGCCTTCGAAGTCTGCCTCCAGATAGCCCAGCCAGCTGCAAGGACAAAGCTCACAAGCATCAGTCAAATGTGAGCCGGCTCCTATGATCTGAGCTTTGTTTGTTCAGCACACAACAGTGGTGGATTAACTTCTACTTTCATCTTATTTGAATTTCAGAAGACATCATATCAGGCTGCTGCGTCTGTAGACTCAAACAGATACTTACAGACCACCAAGTATCTTTATAGACCCCATTGTAGACATCGTCCTCTTGCTCTCGTCTGGTTGCTCCTCTTGCAAGTTGTACACATCGCTGTCGACCTCCGTGCACTGTCCATCAAAGTTGGGCTTCTCGAACACTAAAGCCTGGGTAGAAGAAGGGGGAAAAGAGTTCAAGATGAGCCCTAATTTGACTGGTGCGTAGACTGTGATTCTGTAAGGAAGAACACACACACAACTTTTTCGTGGTTCCTACAAACAGCTGTTTGATGGACGCAAAAAAAACATGTAATGCAACACACCTTGAATTCGTGAGGATGCTCCACCCTTATTTGTCCCTGAATTGAAGAGACACACATTTGTCAGACTGACAGACTTACACAAGGACAACAGAGTGCAACGTTTGTCATATAACTTCTTGTTTTGTACCAATCGGAGGGGTCTGATAGAACCGATGAAGGGCTCGTGGAAACCCCAGTTCTCTGGGCAGGGATACTCCCCCACCTCCAGCACGCCGACAAAACCTCCAAAGCCCGGATCGGTGTACACCAGCCAGCTAAAGACACACAGGAACAGCATGGAAGGGAGAGTGAGGAAAAGAAGTGGAGGCAGGAATGACTAAAGGGACTAAATATACAACCACATGTCTACACTAGTTAAAAAGTGTGCGAACCATCAATAATCATCAGTGGTTAAAACTATGACAATCACAAGCTTTGGCCTGCAGCATGCCGCACCCAGGCTGCTCACTAAAGCCCACATCGCTCTGAGCGATGAAAGACGCTTCAACAAGGGAACAACAACTATTGACATCCTCTTCCTCTCAATGGATGACAACAAAAGGCTGATCTTACACTCCTGAGTGAACCTTGATGGAGCCGGTGGTCTGTGACATCCCGTACGAGCCGATCTCTACAACCTCGTCACAGTGCGAGGACATCCTCCCCAATCCATCTACCTCTGCAAACAGGTCGATTCGGGGCACGCTGTAGTCCTACGCAGTACAACGTCAAAATTCAATTGTGTGAGAATTTGACGTTTTTAAACGTGAAAATGAATCCCGGCCCCTGAGGCTGGCTGACTCAAGTTATCATTTGTTGAAATTTGTTACTGGGCTTTAAGTGTTACAAAAAAAGTTAAACAATTTGATCCTTAACAAATGAAGACAAACCTTTCTAATGTTAAATCTAGATAGAACAACTTCACCTGTATAACAAATACACACATGTATGAATAAATCAGATACAACAAAGAGTACATAAGCAAGCTGAGCAGCTTTTGGCTCTAGACATTTTTATGATATAAGGATATAGCAATATGGATGAAGTAAGAACAGATTATCTTACTCTAACTGCCAACCGAATGGAGCCGATGACCATCGGAGCTGTTGGTACCATCTGGTCCAGTGTCGCTGGAGTTTCCTTCCCTGCCCAAATGTTCCCTATGTCCTCTGTAGGACCTTCCTCAAGGGCGATGATACGACCCTGGAAGCTCGGTTTTTCGTACAGCAGCCAGCTAGAGAAAAGGAGAATCATTAAAAATGTGACATATTACACACATATATTATTGCTGGATAAGGTCAAAGAGAACCACGGACATACAAGTGGAGAGAATCTGGTTCAGTGCTAAAGTGCCAAGTGCAGATGTGTGACCTGGAGAGTCATTTATGCTGATAATATATTATACATGCAAGTCGTAGTGAATAATTACACATGCAAGTTTAATGAATGCTACCAAAGACCCGTACCATCCTCTGGTTACTCTGACTGAGATGACAGGGGACAGCTTCATTGTGGTGGCATCTTCTAAATCACAATGGAGTTCAAACGACTGTCCTCCAAACTGAGCATGCTCGTGAATGACAATCTAGATGGGCGAAAGACATTTCATGAGAATACGCAGCAGCAAACAATGTGTTATTGACACATAGCATTAACACAAATGACCTTAAAATGGCATTTAAAGCATACCTTTCCGGGCCTTTTGTGGAAGCCTCTTACTGCAGGTATCTGAAAGAAAATGTAATATTTTGATTATGAACTTGAGCCCGTGCTTTGAAGATATTTCAAAGCATGGGCCATTTATCCATTATTCTTAGCCATCTAATATAATTGAATATAATAATTGACCCATTACTTAACTATTTAAATAATTGAATGATTACTTTTAGCTATTTCAAACATTATCTGTTACTTTTAGCTAACGGTTGTAACCGTCCTTTTAGCTATCCATTTCCACTATCTGTTTAGCTATCTAATCTATATTATTTTACAGCCTGAGAACGAGACTGGGCCAAGCTCTGGGAGGTGCCCATGCATCTATGGTCCATAGTGCGGAAGAGCCTGGCATTGTTACACAGGGAAGTCAAACCTTTTTTGCTTCATGAGAGACTAAGCAACTTTCATAGGAATGAATTACATTACATTACATGTCCAAAGCGACTTACACTCATGTTACATTACATACACCGTAGACACAGCGACAGGGAGCAATTCAGGGATTGAACCGCCAACCACCTGGACCTGCTAATCAATGAGCCACAGTTGCTCCACAAATGGTTTATCCAGTTCTCTTTATATATCCATGGTATCCCCGAGCAACTGCAGAAGTACCCCGAGGTACAAGGACCCATGTTGGAGAATGTTGTCTATTTTTTGCTTGGAAGAAAATAACTAAGATAACTGTCTGTGGTGATGCAAGGATCTAGAAGATATATGAACACTTGTTGTGCATCAGGTTTGATAATGCCTCCTGTGTTCAGCCAAACGCAAACACATTTTGCATAGTCTTTTCTTTATTTGCATTCCAATGCAAATATGTAATTGGCATGTGGTGGTTGAGCTGAAGAAGATCTTGGCTAAGACGGAGGAAACATGTTCTCACTTGCAAATGATTCACGACGTTGTTGCCACACCACCACAAAACAAAAGTACAGGATATGAAAGTGAGACATGTCACCATGGAAATAAATGAGGAAATATCAACATTCTGCGTAAGAGCTCAAACCCCATTCAGGCTCAGGACTTCTAGTAAACAGAAAACTACAATTATTGGAGCTCATTTTAAATACTAAAACTCATACCTTAGGCGTAGAAGGAGCACGTCCATTCTGGGAAGTCGGCTGGCTGTTGTCTCTGGCTGGAGGCAGTCCCGCAGGGCCCTTCAGGCCAACATCCACATCAGGTGCCCTCAATATCGAGGCCTGATCCATCACAGGACCCTCGGGATTCAGCTTAGTTTTAGTCATCTGTGTAGAGCCCTGGGAGGTCTCATAAATGGATTTGTACTTCTTGAGGTATTTCCCTAAATGATCAGGCAGCTGTATCTCTGGGAGTGGCTGAGGAGGAGGAGGAGGAGGAGGAAAGGAGGGATTGAGTGCTGACTCACTAACTGTACCGATACCACCACCCACAAGTGGGCCTTGGTCCACACCCTTCAGACCCTTCTTATCTGCTGCAGGCAGAGGTGAATCAACTCTCTGCTGTCTAGGCGAGCCCTGTTGTTGGTTAGAAAGTGTGCTTGTTGAGGCGGGGGCAGCTTCCTCTTTCCTGGAGGACCGAGGGGAATTCAGTAAGCCAGAGAGGATGGACATCCTTCCAAGTCGTGACGTCAGCTTCCCAGGCTCTCCTCTATTGTTTTGTCCCTCTTCTTTTCCTGCATCAGTATTTGTCTCCTCAGCCACTCCACTTGTTCCTTCAAGCTCACCAAGTGATTTCATTTGGTCCACAGCATTATCTTGTGAATTTTTTTCCAGGGTCCGTGCTTTCCTATTAGCTGCTCTTTGTTTGACCACCATAGCTGGGGAAGGATCCCTAAAACATTTGTCAGTATTTCTTAAGCCAAAGTGGAATCCCTCTGGATCAAATGTTTTCTCAAAATGGTCCTCCTTTATGGCCTGCATGACAAAGGGTGGAGATGGGGACTTTTTACTGATGTGTCTCTTTGCAGGTTGTGAGAAGGGAATGCTGCCTTCCTTAATAATCCTGATAAAATCATTCAAGTCATCGGGCTCAAGAGTTTTATCCTCACTGGCCTTTAATTTGTTTCTTTTATGATGCTTCTTCCGTTTTTGATTCTCCACATCTAACCAGCTAGAAGGAGATTCCTTTTTTGTCTGAAGACTTTTCGATGTTGCAGATGTTTCAGCTGTTGCACAAAGCGACAAACTGCCATTGAGTGTTAGTTTTGCAAGATTTTGGGGTTCACTGAAGCTCATGGTTTTCTCTTCTCTTGAAGACGCAAGTTTCAAACCGCTATCTGTTTTTGCTTTTTCTTTGGTGTCATCAGCATTCTTCTGAGCATCACAGCTGTTAAGGGCTTTATCTGGCACAACAATGGCCTTTTTTTGTTCTGCACCACTTTTGTTGATAAATGCATCTTTAAAAAAAAAAAATTCTGACTCTTGCTTGGCATCTATCTTTGATTCCATCATCTGCTGATCCTCCTGCTTTGTCAATATACTTTCAACTCCTATAATGTATTTTGTTTTCTTTTGTTTCTTGTCAGCCTTACTGGTTGCTTTTTCAGTTTTGAGCACAACTGGCTTAGCATTTGGGGCTTTGAAATCCTTGGATTGATCAATGTTTTCCTCTGTTTTCAAATGTTTGTCTCTGATTGAGAGATTCTGGTCCTTTTGGGTGCTAACTTTAGAGTTAGCATTCTCAATTAAAATCTCATTAACCAAATTCTTAACTGAAGAATCCTTTGTTTCAGTCTTCTCTTTACCCCCCTTTTCACCCGGGGTTGTTGTGCTTATAACCTTTGGTCCTTGAATTTGGCTTTCTGATATCTTCTTTGAAGATTCTGATGTCATTTCTGTCTCATTAACCAAACTCTTAACTGCCGAATCCTTTATTTTAGTCTTTCCAGACCCTTTTTCACCCTGGGTTGTTGTACTTATAACCTTTGGTCCTTGAATTTGGCTTTCGGATATTTTATTTGGATATTCTGGTGTAATTGCCATCTCATCAACCAAACTCTTAACCGATGAATCCTTGATTTCAGCCTTCTCTTCAGCCCCCTTTTCAATCTGGGTTGTTGTGCTTGTAACCTTTGGTCCTTGAATTTTGCTTTCGGGTTCCTTCTTTGGAGATTCTGGTGTCATTGACTTCTCAATAACCAAAGTCTTAACAGATGAATCCGTTATTTCAGCCTTGTCTTTAGCCCCCGTTTCACCTTGGGTTGTTGTGCTTATAACCTTTGGTCCTTGAATTTGGCTTTCTGATATCTTCTTTGGAGATTCTGATGCCATTGCTGTCTCATCAACCAAACTCTTAACCGATGAATCCTTTATTTCAGCCTTCTCTTCAGACCCTTTTTCACCCTGGGTTGTTGTGTTTATAACCTTTGGTCCTTGAATTTGGCTTTCTGATATCTTCATTGGAGCTTCTGATGTCATTGCCATCTCATTTACCAGATTCCCCACTGACAAATCCTTTATTTCAGCGTTCTCGTTAGCTCCCTTTTCACCCTGGGTTGTTGTGCTTATAACCTTTGTCCCTTGAACTTGGCTTTCTGATATCTTCTTTGGAGATTTTGGTGTCATTGCCATCTCATTTACCAGATTCCCCACTGACAAATCCTTTATTTCAGCATTCTCGTTAGCTCCCTTTTCACCCTGGGTTGTTGTGCTTATAACCTTTGTTCCTTGAACTTGGCTTTCTGATATCTTCTTTGGAGATTCTGGTGTCATTGCCATCTCATTTACCAGATTCCCCACTGACAAATCCTTTATTTCAGCGTTCTCGTTAGCTCCCTTTTCACCCTGGGTTGTTGTGCTTATAACCTTTGTTCCTTGAACTTGGCTTTCTGATATCTTCTTTGGAGATTCTGGTGTCATTGCCATCTCATTTACCAGATTCCCCACTGACAAATCCTTTATTTCAACGTTCTCGTTCGCTCCCTTTTCACCCTGGGTTGTTGTGCTTATAACCTTTGGTCCTTGAATTTGGCTTTCTGATATCTTCTTTGGAGCTTCTGAAGTCATTGCTGTCTCATCAACCAAACTCTTAACTGACGAATCCTTTATTTCAGCCTTGTCGTCAGCCCCCTTTTCACTCTGGGTTGTTGTGCTTAGAACCTTTGGTCCTTGAATTTGGCTTTCGGATATCTTCTTTGGAGATTCTGGTGTCATTGCTGTCTCATCAACCAAACTCTTAACCGATGAATCCTTTATTTCAGCCTTCTCTTCAGCCCCCTTTTCACTCTGGGTTGTTGTGCTTATAAATATCTTCTTTCTCATTTACCAGATTCTTAACTGAGGAATCCTGTTTTTCAGTCTTTTCAGACCCCTTTTCACCCTGGGTTGTCGTGCTTATAACCTTTGGTCCTTGAATTTGGCTTTCTGATATCTTCTTTGGAGATTCTGATGTCATTGCTGTCTCATTAACCAAACTCTTAACTGCTTTATTTCAGTCTTTCCAGACCCTTTTTCACCCTGGGTTGTCGTGCTTATAACCTTTGATCCTTGAATTCTGATATCTTCTTTGTAGCTTCTGATGTCATTGCTGTCTCATCAACCAAACTCTTAACCGATGAATCCTTTATTTCAGCCTTCTCTTCAGCCCCCTTTTCACTCTGGGTTGTTGTGCTTATAACCATTGGTCCTTGAATTTGGCTTTCGCATATCTTCTTTGGAGATTCTGGTGTAATTGCCGTCTCATTTACCAGATTCATAACTGACGAATCCTTGATTTCAGCCTTCTCTTCAGCCCCCTTTTCACTCTGGGTTGTTGTGCTTATAACCTTTGGCCCTTGAATTTTGCTTTCGGGTTCCTTCTTTGGATATTCTGGTGTCATTGACTTCTCAATAACCAAAGTCTTAACAGATGAATCCGTTATTTCAGCCTTGTCTCTAGCCCCCGTTTCACCTTGGGTTGTTGTGCTTATAACCTTTGGTCCTTGAATTTGGCTTTCTGATATCTTCTTTGGAGCTTCTGAAGTCATTGCTGTCTCATCAACCAAACTCTTAACTGACGAATCCTTGATTTCAGCCTTCTCTTCAGCCCCCTTTTCACTCTGGGTTGTTGTGCTTAGAACCTTTGGTCCTTGAATTTGGCTTTCGGATATCTTCTTTGGAGATTCTGGTGTCATTGCCATCTCATTTACCAGATTCTTAACTAAGGAATCCTTTATTTCAGCGTTCCCTTTAGCTCCCATTTCACCCTGGGTTGTTGTGCTTATAACCTTTGGTCCTTGAATTTGGCTTTCGGATATGTTCTTTGGAGATTCTGGTGTCATTAATGTCTCATCAAGCGAACTCTTAACAGATGAATCCTGTTTTTCAGTCTTTTCAGACCCCTTTTCACACTGGGTTGTTGTGCTTATAACCTTTGGTCCTTGAATTTGGCTTTCTGATATCTTCTTTGGAGATTCTGATGTCATTGCTGTCTCATTAACCAAACTCTTAACTGCCGAATCCTTTATTTCAGTCTTTCCAGACCCTTTTTCACCCTGGGTTGTCGTGCTTATAACCTTTGATCCTTGAATTTGGCTTTCTGATATCTTCTTTGTAGCTTCTGATGTCATTGCTGTCTCATCAACCAAACTCTTAACCGATGAATCCTTTATTTCAGCCTTCTCTTCAGCCCCCTTTTCACTCTGGGTTGTTGTGCTTATAACCATTGGTCCTTGAATTTGGCTTTCGCATATCTTCTTTGGAGATTCTGGTGTCATTGCCATCTCATTTACCAGATTCTTAACTGACGAATCCTTGATTTCAGCCTTCTCTTCAGCCCCCTTTTCATTCTGGGTTGTTGTGCTTGTAACCTTTGGTCCTTGAATTTTGCTTTCGGGTTGCTTCTTTGGAGATTCTGGTGTCATTGACTTCTCAATAACCAAAGTCTTAACAGATGAATCCGTTATTTCAGCCTTGTCTCTAGCCCCCGTTTCACCTTGGGTTGTTGTGCTTATAACCTTTGGTCCTTGAATTTGGCTTTCTGATATCTTTTTTGGAGCTTCTGATGTCATTGCTGTTTCATCAACCAAACTCTTAACCGATGAATCCTTTATTTCAGCCTTCTCTTCAGCCCCCTTTTTACTCTGGGTTGTTGTGCTTATAACCTTTGGTCCTTGAATTTGGCTTTCGGATTTCTTCTTTGGAGATTCTGATGCCATTGTTGTCTCATCAACCAAACTCTTAACCGATGAATCCTTTATTTCAGCCTTCTCTTCAGACCCTTTTTCACCCTGGGTTGTTGTGATTATAACCGTTGGTCCTTGAATTTGGCTTTCTGATATCTTCATTGGAGCTTCTGATGTCATTGCCATCTCATTTACCAGATTCCCCACTGACAAATCCTTTATTTCAGCGTTCTCGTTCGCTCCCTTTTCACCCTGGGTTGTTGTGCTTATAACCTTTGTTCCTTGAACTTGGCTTTCTGATATCTTCTTTGGAGATTCTGGTGTCATTGCCATCTCATTTATCAAACTCTGAACTGATGAGTCAGTTATTTCTGTCTTTTCAGCCCCCTTTTCACTGTGGGTTGTTGTGCTTATAACCTTTGGTTCTTGAATTTGGATTTCACTTCTCTTTTTGGGAAGTTCTGATGTCATTGCTGTCTCTTTAACCAAACTCTTAACAGATGCATCCTTTATTTCAGCCATGTCTTTAGCCCCTTTTTCACCCTGGGTTGTTGTGCTTATAACCTTTGGTCCTTGAATTTGGCTTTCTGATATCTTCTTTGGAGCTTCTGAAGTCATTGCTGTCTCATCAACCAAACTCTTAACTGACGAATCCTTTATTTCAGCCTTGTCGTCAGCCCCCTTTTCACTCCGGGTTGTTGTGCTTAGAATCTTTGGTCCTTGAATTTGGCTTTCTGATACCTTCTTTGGAGCTTCTGATGTCATTGCTGTCTCATCAACCAAAGTCTTAACAGATGAATCCGTTATTTCAGCCTTGTCTCTAGCCCCCGTTTCACCTTGGGTTGTTGTGCTTATAACCTTTGGTCCTTGAATTTGGCTTTCTGATATCTTCTTTGGAGCTTCTGAAGTCATTGCTGTCTCATCAACCAAACTCTTAACTGACGAATCCTTTATTTCAGCCTTGTCGTCAGCCCCCTTTTCACTCCGGGTTGTTGTGTTTATCACCTTTGGTCCTTGAATTTGGCTTTCGGATTTCTTATTTGGAGATTCTGATGCCATTGCTGTCTCATCAACCAAACTCTTAACCGATGAATCCTTTATTTCAGCCTTCTCTTCAGACCCTTTTTCACCCTGGGTTGTTGTGATTATAACCTTTGGTCCTTGAATTTGGCTTTCTGATATCTTCATTGGAGCTACTGATGTCATTGCCATCTCATTTACCAGATTCCCCACTGACAAATCCTTTATATCAGCGTTCTCGTTCGCTCCCTTTTCACCCTGGGTTGTTGTGCTTATAACCTTTGTTCCTTGAACTTGGCTTTCTGATATCTTTTTTGGAGATTCTGGTGTCATTGCCATCTCATTTATCAAACTCTTAACTGATGAGTCAGTTATTTCAGTCTTTTCAGCCCCCTTTTCACTGTGGGTTGTTGTGCTTACAACCTTTGGTTCTTGAATTTGGATTTCACTTCTCTTTTTGGGAAGTTCTGATGTCATTGCTGTCTCTTTAACCAAACTCTTAACAGATGCATCCTTTATTTCAGCCATGTCTTTAGCCCCTTTTTCACCCTGGGTTGTTGTGCTTATAACCTTTGGTCCTTGAATTTGGCTTTCTGATATCTTCTTTGGAGCTTCTGAAGTCATTGCTGTCTCATCAACCAAACTCTTAACTGACGAATCCTTTATTTCAGCCTTGTCGTCAGCCCCCTTTTCACTCCGGGTTGTTGTGCTTAGAACCTTTGGTCCTTGAATTTGGCTTTCTGATACCTTCTTTGGAGATTCTGATGTCATTGCTGTCTCATTAACCAAACTCTTAACCGATGAATCCTTTATTTCAGCCTTCTCTTCAGCCCCCTTTTTACTCTGGGTTGTTGTGCTTATAACCTTTGGTCCTTGAATTTGGCTTTCTGATATCTTCTTTGGAGATTCTGATGCCATTGCTGTCTCATCAACCAAACTCTTAACCGATGAATCCTTTATTTCAGCCTTCTCTTCAGACCCTTTTTCACCCTGGGTTGTTGTGATTATAACCTTTGGTCCTTGAATTTGGCTTTCTGATATCTTCATTGGAGCTTCTGATGTCATTGCCATCTCATTTTCCAGATTCCCCACTGACAAATCCTTTATTTCAGCGTTCTCGTTCGCTCCCTTTTCACCCTGGGTTGTTGTGCTTATAACCTTTGTTCCTTGAACTTGGCTTTCTGATATCTTCTTTGGAGATTCTGGTGTCATTGCCATCTCATTTATCAAACTCTTAACTGATGAGTCAGTTATTTCAGTCTTTTCAGCCCCCTTTTCACTGTGGGTTGTTGTGCTTATAACCTTTGGTTCTTGAATTTGGATTTCACTTCTCTTTTTGGGAAGTTCTGATGTCATTGCTGTCTCTTTAACCAAACTCTTAACAGATGCATCCTTTATTTCAACCATGTCTTTAGCCCCTTTTTCACCCTGGGTTGTTGTGCTTATAACCTTTGGTCCTTGAATTTGGCTTTCTGATATCTTCTTTGGAGCTTCTGAAGTCATTGTTGTCTCATCAACCAAACTCTTAACAGATGCATCCTTTATTTCAGCCATGTCTTTAGCCTCTTTTTCACCCTGGGTTGTTGTGCTTATAACCTTTGGTCCTTGAATTTGGCTTTCTGATATCTTCTTTGGAGATTCTGATGTCATTGCTGTCTCATTAACCAAACTCTTAACAGATAAGTCCTTTATTTCAGACTTTTCAAACCCCTTTTCACCCTGGGTTGTTGTGCTTATAACCGTTGGTCCTTGAATTTGGCTTTCTGATATCTTCTTCGGAGATTCTGATGTCATTGCTCTATCATTAGCCACACTTTTTGATTTCTGGTCTTGTTGGATGCTAACTTTGCTGTTAGCATTAATAATCCCAGTCTCATTCAATAAATTCTTTACTGATGAATCCTTTGTTACAGTCTCCTCTTGAGCACATTCAGCACTCTGGGTTTCACTGCTTACTGCTTTAAGATCTTGAGGTGTATCCATTTCTAAAACGTGTCTTTCTGTAGTCTTTTCTGGAGATTCAGGTGTCATTGCTGTCTCATTAACTAAACGCTTAACAGATGAATCCTTTATTTCAGCCTTCTCTTCAGCCCCCTTTTCACTCTGGGTTGTTGTGCTTATAACCTTTGGTCCTTGAATTTGGCTTTCTGATATCTTCTTTGGAGCTTCTGGTGTCATTGCTGCCTCATTAACCAAATTCTTAACGGATGAATCCTTTATTTCAGCCTTCTCTTCCGCCCCCTTTTCATACTGGGTTGTTGTGCTTATAACCTTTGTTGTGCTTATAATCTCTGCTTTTAGATCTTGAGGTGTAATCATCTGTAAAATCTGTCTTTCCATAGTCTTCTCTGAAGCTTTTTCTGTCACAGGTATTTGTTCTATGTCACATTTGGATTCTATTGATTGATTAGAATTTTCTTCTGCTTTCCCCTTTTTAATGTTCCCATCTTGGTCTCTTACAATCAAGGTTTTCTGTTCCTTGTGTCTCCTAACCTCAGAGTCAACAGTCTCATTTGAAATTTCATTCGGTAAATTCTTCATCAATAAGTCCTTTGTTTTAATCTCTTCTTCAGTAGTCGTAGTTGTAGTGCTTATGGCTATTAGTTCTGGTGTTGAACTTTTCTCTTCAACATGAACATGTTTGTCCACCTGATATGCTTCCTTATCCCTAACCTTCTGATCCTTGGTAAGAAGTATTTGGGGTTCCAGTTCATTTATCACAGTTTGTGTCTTGAGCTGCTGATTGGTTTTCTTATCACCACTCTTTGCATTTTCTTTTAAGATGATCTCACATTCCTGCTTTGTATCAATCACACTGGTCGTATTTTCATGGAGTGCACTTCTTGCTTGCTCTGCCTCTGTCTTCTTCTCTTCCAGGGCATCCGTTACTACCATCTGTGGTCCCTCCTCTGAGTCAGGCTGTAAACACGTCTCCCCTGATGATGGATCTGTCAGCTTCTGTGTTTTTGTAATTTCTTTCCCGGCGTCATCCTGGATAGTAATGTCCTTTAGCTCCTTTTTGCAACTTTCTTGTGAGTCACTGCTTTCAACCGCTGTGTCGTTCAGCTTTTTACTTGATTTTGAGTCTTTCTTCTGTCTTTCAAATTCTCCTTCTCGTAAAAGAGGCTCTTTGTCGAGCTGATTTTCAACATTCTTGGTCAATTCACAAACAGTAACGCTCTGTGTTTGAATGTCAAAATCTTCTGCTTGTTTCCTGGCAGCCTCCTTTTTACTTTTCTCCTCCACCTCAACATCTTTGACTAAATCTCTGCTTAATGTGGGCAATCTATCATTTTTAAGAATGATATTTGTTCTTTGATCCTTTAATAACTCTTTTTGCTGCTCTATATTGAGCAAGTTAGCTTCAACTGAAACAGCCATAGTAGGGGCTGAAATGCCTTCTGTTGGCTCAGCATCTTGGTCTTTTGATGGCAATTTAGCAGGAGTGACCTCATTTGTTTCTTTAAGGGAAACACTACCTTCCAGATCAGAGGGAGTTATTATGTCACAGTGACCGCTTTCAACCGGTTTGGCTGACATATCAGTTACATCTTCATGAGCAGAGATGAGCTTCAGTTCTGGAAGGCCTCTCTCCTGGATTGAATCTGGTTTACTATCACTGATCAGCTTTGTTGTCTCTAAAATGTGTTTCCCTTTTACTTCTTCTGGACAAATCTTTGGTAAAATCAATGTTTTTTGTTCCTGTGTGGTGTTGTCACTTTGAATCTGAGACTTAACCTTTGTTGGTGTTTTGTTCTCAAGCTGGCAATCAATCTCAGCATTATTTACATCAGTAACTGGCGACTGAGATGGACCTGCCTTGGCCACCTCACAGGGGTCTGTAACTGGTGAAACATTTCCTTGAGAGTTTTCTAAAATAATGGCATTGTTGTTTTGCGTTTGATGGACTTTTGAAATCTCCTCAGTTGCAGGACTGGTTCTGCTCTCCTGTAATTCCTTTGCCTCATTTCTTTTTAGCTGGTTTTCAATGAGACTAGACTGATTGTCTGTGAGTTGTATCCCTCTCTCTTGTTCCTTTGTAGACAGAGGCTTGACTTTCAGTATGTCACCACTGGCATTGTCCTTCACTTGGTCCGCTACGACACTCTCAGACGCTGTGACAGCTGTCTCTGTGTTCGAGTCCTGAATCGAGTCTTCCCGTTTAGATGTGGATGTGCTTGCAGAATTCTCAGTCGATGAAGGTTTTCTGGATTGTTCTTTGTTGGAGCTCCTCTGACCTCTTGTAGGAAGCTTGCTACCAGATGATGAGGGATCTGCGGAATCCTTTACCAGACTTTTATGATGCTTAATGTTGTCACTCTGTTTGGAGAGCTCTGATGAGACATTTTTATCTTGCTTGGTGGCAGGTGGAGAGACAACCAAGATGGGTGTGCCACTATCTTCATGGATAATGCTGCTTTTAGAGAGGTGCATGGATGGTCTGGTTGCTAGCGTATTCCCTGTTTAAACAAACACACACACAGACACAGTTTCAATACAAACTAAATATTGAATGACAATACATTTCCTACATTATTTGCTTTCTTTTGTGGTAAATATGAACATTTAGCCAGGAGATGCCAGTTAACCACTTAGCTTAGCTTAGAGCAGGGGGGGGGGGGGGGGGGTTTGGCTCATTCCAAACGTCACAAAATGTGCCAACAAGCATCTCTAAAGCACATTATATCTTGTTTGGTTAAGTGTAAAAACTATATGTTGTTGTCTTACGAGTTATAGATTATGTGTGGGACTAGGGCTGCAACTAACGATTATTTTGATAATCGATTAATCGGTTGATTATTTTATCGATTAATCGATTAATCGGATAAAAAAACAAAAAAACTTTAATTTTCAACCCTTTATTCAAAACAGGGTCCGTAGGGTCATGGAAAATCTGGAAAAGTCATGGAATTATTAAATGGCTAATGGCAGGCCGAGAAAAGTAATTGAAAAAAATAAAATCCCAAAATATTTGGAAAAGTAATGCAAATTTGTTTTATTCAAATGTTAATTTACACGGTATATATACGGTATGCTTTGGAATTCTCATTGTTATTTTAAATACTACATCTTCTCACTTTGTCACGTATAGAAAGTTTTCACAAAATGTTTAATCATGGAAATTTGGTTTAAAGTCATGGAAAGGTCCTGGAGATCACTGGTCACCATGTGGATGAACTTGTTCACTGGTCACCATGGTGATGAACCGTCACAAACAGACTGACAGCTTTACTCTCCTGAGCAGTGGTCCCCATGTGGACCGGCCCCCTGAACAATATCAGAGACGCATTCCGATTTATTATTTTGTTCACCTGGCCCGCTGCCGTTGAGATTGCAGTGAGACGCGGAAAAAATGTGAAGTGGTGCTCTTCGCAATAAAACATCTTTGATGGGACGTGTCGAGTCTCGGCCAATCAGCGTTCAGATGTCGACAGCGTTTGGGAAGTTAGGTTAGCTTGAATGTTAGTCCGCTACATCTGCTGCTGTCACGCTGCACGGTGTAGCGATACTAACAAAGTACCCGTACGTTAAAAACGATGTGATTTAGCATATTTTTAGTATCGATACTTCATTAAAAGAGCGATCAGAGCTCACGCGCTGCTCCGCTACATTAAATGTCTGCACGCGCAGCGCAGCGCTCACAGCTAGTGGCGTCGTGGCTTATCTCCGTTGCCTTTCTCCGTGGAAAAATATTTTCCGCTATCCGCCACGGAATAAATAACCACGTTTTCTATGTTATACTCTTGTGGAAATGCCACACACGTCGTGACATGTAGCGCCCTGGTGTCTGGGTTCATAATGTCACCCGTAGGTGCACTCAGCTCCGTGAATGTCTCCGACTACGTGAATGACTTCCGCATCCAGCGCCACGTGAGCAGCAGCAGCCAATTAGATTCATCAACAGCGGGGCAGCTCAGCGCTGATTGGCTCTCACAACGCAGCGTTCCGTCTCTCCTCAACCTCCGCTCTTGTTTCTCCTGCGCCGCTCTGCGCTCAACTCAACTTTGTTTATACTCCGTGACTTATTGAGCGCCGTAATAATCGCGCGACACAACGAATCGATAATGAAATTCGTTGCCAACTATTTTAATAATCGATTTTTATCGATTCGTTGTTGCAGCCCTATGTGGGACTCTTTCATTTTGTCCAAAATACACAAAACACAAGATGTAACGTGTTAATCAGTAAGCTGTAGACCTGCTGGCAGGTAACTTTGTTGTGGTTGGACAGAGCCAGGCAAGCTTTGTGCTTTTCTTTGTGCCAAGCAGCTGCTCGGTGTAGCACATGTACTGCACAGATAAGAGAGTAAAAATCTATCTGATCATCTAGTGTGTAAGCACATTTCTCGAAATGTTGAACAATTCTATAAAAAATGTGAAACAATTTCTAAGCCTCAAAGTGACCTGTGTCTACGAAGTTGATCTTTCATTCACCGTCAACAGAAGAGCCCAAGCCTTTCTGGTTGCAACACACCACACGCAGCACGCAACCTGCAACATGCAACACGCAACACCCAACATGCAACACCCAACATGCAACACCCAACCCCCAGCACGCAACACCCAACCCCCAGCACGCAACACACAACCCCCAGCACGCGACACCCAACATGCAACACCCAACACCCAACATCCAGCACGCAACACGCAGCACACAACACCCAACACGCAACACGCAACACGCAGGGGTCGTACTGTCTTACCTTTCTTGGGGCTTCCAGGGAGCGGGGTTGGCGTCTCACTCCCGGGTCTCTGGCCAGGAGTCACTTGTCGTTGCTCTGGACTCTGCTTCTGGACTGTGCTGGATCCGTCTGAATCCGACGGACCAGATGTTGTTCTTTTATTGTCGGTGCCACTCGTTTGAGTTATCTCGTCGCTCGTCTTATTCGTCGCCGATGAAACGGGCAACCGACTCTTCGATACCAAGGAGGCATTATTCTCCAGGCGGTTTTGCCCTTGTTTGACACCAGGACTGGCCTCCCTGTCAGAACGCTGTCCTGTTCTAACACTCCTCTCCTCGCGGTCTTTCTCCACACCATTTACCAGGTTTATGGAGTGCTCGTCTGGTTTTTCCTGAATAAGCTTTGTTCCCATCTTGTGTGTTGCTTTAGTGGGAGCAATGTCTCCTGACGGAGCTTTCTCTTCAACACTTTGTTTCCTGCCAGCTTTGGTGGCAGTGAGTGGAGTTTTCAAAGCTTCTTTGCTTCCGAGTAGTTTCTGCACTTTGGATCCAGAGGTGTCCGTCACCGATGGTTTATTTGGTGTCACCGTTGATTTCATATCAGAATCTGATGCTGTCCTTTTGGGGATTTTAGACTTTGCACTTAAGGAACTGCTGCTCTGGTCCTTTAATGTTGGTAAGATAGAAACAGTTTTATCACTGGAGGTTCCCACCCTCCTGCTCTCTGTGGAGACCTTCATCTTTGTTGTTACATTTTTGGTCTGGCTGCCAGCTGCTGAGGATGGGGTCTTTGCTCCACTTGCTGTGGTAGGCCCACTTTCTGCTTTAAGCCCTCGTTTGAAGGCTGTAGCCTGGCTGGTCCCTTGGCCTCTCAACCCAGACCCCACTGCTTGAGACTTTCCTCTGTACATGTCTGAAGCGGCATCAATGTCAGAGGCCTTGGAGTCTGTTTTTTCCTGAACTATGGCTTCAGGAGTATTTGCGTCAGAGTGTGTAGTCCCGTCTGTACTTGGCTGAAGGCTGACTTCCTTGAGTTCCACATTGTTGTTTTGGAGGCTTGGCAGCCTGAAGGGAGAGGGAGGGAGATGGAGGGAGAGAGAAACTATATTAGAATAAGCTAAATAACCACATGCAGCATAAGTAAATAAAGAACAGCAAGTAGTATGTTTCATTGTGGATTAAGTATCTGCAACAAGTAAAATAATTTAGGAATAGTTTGACAATAGTTTGGGAAATACGCTCTAAATACGCTCTAATGTTCTAAATTAGATGAGGAGATTGACAACACTCTTCCATCTGGACAGCACATATGTTTCATATTTCTCAAGACACCAATACATTCCTTTAACCCTTGTGTTGCCTTAGGGTCATTTTGACCCGAATCAATATTACACCCTCCCCCCGCCTTAGGATTAATTTGACCCCATTCAATGTTTAATGTCGGTGTTCTTTCGGTAGTCAACAAACAAACATAAAGTGCCTCACACTTAAACTTGGAAAACAATATTAATTCTAATAATTTTCTGGAGGTTTTAATTGCTGGCGTCAAATTGAACCCAAAGGGTAAAATATGTTAGTAAATATAAAGGTAACAGGAGGGTGAAACATTGAATCGGGTCAAAATGACCCAAAGGCGGGGGGAGGGTGTAATATTGATTCGGGTCAAAATGACCCTAAGGCAACACAAGGGTTAAATAATGCAGGAGCACTCAACCTATAAATCAAGCTATCCATGACCACTTGTAGCCTGGAGGAAGCAGTCGGTCACATTTCGAGGAGTGTTATTGGTTCGTTAAAAGCAGTATGTGTATGTACCGCCCCTTTTTTTCTATATGCATGTGTCTTAGCGTAACCATGTAACCCTAAAGTCAAACAAAGTGTGCAGGCAGGAGTCGGCCATCAGGGTTTGTAATGACTAACGTATTCAGGTGGAGAATATACACCATGGGTAAACAGCAGCGGTGACCTTCATTTCGATTACAAGGTGACAAATCAATTCTGACTCCATTATAACAAATAATGTATAGCACAAAGGGTCATTTATAGAACTTCATGAGAATACATCACAGTTTTTGTATAAATATTTTATACGGTCTGCATTGTCCTGCTCTGGTACAATGGGGCTTGTGAACTTAGAGCTCAGGTTGCATGCAGACTCAGCTCCTCTGCTTGTGGGTTCCCACGGCATCAAAGGGCCTTTTAAACAGTAACCACGGGAAATTTAAACGGACAGATACTCACAGTTCCTCTCCTGTTGTGCCTGAAGTCTTTGTAGTTGAGTCTCTGGTGAGCTCCTCTTCCGCTGGCTCGCTCCCGTCCAAATCTGGCTCCGGAGTCACCAACACCTTGTGGGCAAAAACCTTGCTTTTCGAGGGCAGGTTCACCGTCTTGCGCGTGACGCAAATGTCTCTGGTTCTGCGTTTGTCCTTAAGGGAACTTTGCTTGGAGCCTGTGCCAGCGCCAGGCCCTCCCGGCTGTGGTGCGGTCGCCTGGAACTCCCTTGTAGTCGGTGCCAAGGAGCTGGCGGACTGCGGCAGGCTGCCACTGGACTCGGAGGGGGCGGGGCTCGGAGGGAGCGAGTCGTCCTCGGGAATCACTGTGACAGGTATCGCCAGCACGGGAGGCGAGTCCGCTCTGAAGCCCTCCTCCTCCTCTTCTTTCGTTATATATCTCTCCCCCTCCCCCTCCCACTCCTCCTCCGGCCCCAGGTGTGTTTCCACCCATATCGCTTTGTGGAGATCATCTCGGGGCGCTGGCTCGCTCTCAGGTGAAAGGCTCCATTGCGGGTCGAAGTCGTCCCAAGAGAACACCTGACCCCTCCTCTTGTTGTCCCGATCTACGTTCCGAGAGTCCCCGCCTTCCTTTGGGGAGTCGATGAGTTGTGAGGGGGACGACTGAGAGCCTAAAGTTATCCCTCTCAGCGCGGTACGGTACCCCTTCTCTCCAACTTTCACGGATGCCTTCTTTGATGCTAAGCTAATGGAGGTTACGGACTTTGGGGCCTTGACCCCCTTGGTGAGGGAGATGTTAATGGTCGACAGTGTGGTCTGAGTCTTGTCCTTGCCGGACCCCTCTGTGCTCTTACAAATGTTTTCATCCAAACTGGCTTGCAGCCTTTTGCTCACTTCCTCCACCACCGAATCTGCGAAGCCCAGTTCTGAGCCCGGATCAGCTCTCGGTGGAGGGGTGGAAGTAAGGTCTTGAGCGGTGGGGGTCACATTCCCAGAATTCTCAGAATTCCCAAAATTCCCAGAATTCCCAGAATTCCCTTCTTTGCCAGCCGTGCTGACCCTGCACATGTGCACCTCCCTCACGCTGTTCCGGCCGCTGCTGTCGCTGTCAGCGAACGGGAGCTCGGCTTCGTCTGCCAGCAGGGAGGACGCACTCGAGCTATGGCTGAGGGCGTCGCCGCCCTTCGCTCCCGCTCGGACGTCTGCATAACAGAGCACCGTTGAGCCGCTGCCTTTTCGGGAAGGAGTCGGCGTCTTCAGCCCGTCGTCGTCCTCCTGCTGAGACTGGACTGATTGTGGAGACAGGGGGGACGTCGGGTACGTCGGGGACGTTGGGTAGCTTGCGTCGGAGGCCTCAGAATGATGCCGGCTCTTCTTTCTCCGGGAGTTAAAGAAGTGGCTGAGACGATCCAGCATCCCCTTCTTCGCCTCTGAGCTCTTGAAGTGGACAGACAAGAAGCAGAACAAACATATAAATATTGAGGTGGAGAGAGCAGCTGCCAAAGCCTTTTGTCTCTGGCTTTGGAACTGAAAGAAGAAGAAAGCAAGCAGAAAATGAAATGTAAAAAGGTATGCTCTTCAACAGAGATGGACATAAGGGATATAGTTGTGAGGAGCAGCTGTATGTATGGACCGTCACACTCACACCTAGGTGAGACCACATTCACACTTATCTTTGAAGTAATGTCAAATGACAGTCAAGACAAACAATATCCTGATCTTCAAGAAAGTTATCTCTTGTATGTGTACATGTATATTGTTGTTATGTATGTTTTTTTATAAAATGCTGAAAAGAAATCAATAAGGATATTGTTTGAAAGAATAATCAACCTTTGTCTTTTGAATAACTGTGACCTAAACAACACACAACGGGGACCAAATGAGGATGAACAAATACAGAGGGAGAATATCCATGAGAATACGGACGCATTGTTACAAATTCAATGAGAAAATATTAGTTATTAGTCAAATCTAAATGTTTGAAACCATGGAGCAAATATGTCAACTTTTTATATGTTATGGGTTTTCCCGCTATTAAAGATATTCTGAGGAAAACGGTTTGGTTAGAATAATGATATATATTTACACTTTTTTTGTTGGTCTTTCTGCTTTGATATTCAGAAATGAATTGAGGTCACAGAAATCATGTGATGGCTATAAATAAATGTTATAGATTAAATTATACTTAAAGAGGGAATGCAGTCGACAAGTAAATAGAAGAAGATGGAATTGTGTATATGTTTACACATAAACACACTGTTGGTTTTAATTATTTATCCAAAACAGTTCTGTTCTATCGAAGGTTTATTTTTTTATATATATATATATATATATATATATATATACACACACACACACACACACACACATTATTGTGTATTCATTTTTAAAATAGAAGATCTTTAAGTTTATTTATATTGTACAAAAATGGTCTTTTCCGGTTGTTGTTGTTGTTGTCAAGAAGGAAATAAAAAGATAGAATAAAGAAAATACCACGACTTATCTTGAAATAGTTTACTTAAAATATCCATATTGTAATAGAGCCTATTTAAATGTGCGCAGCTCTAAACTAGAGCAAGTTGAGCAGGTTAAGTAAGAGCAAACACTAAAGTGCAAATAACAACACATTGGTAAAACCGCAGGTTGGAGCGGGCCAACTAATGAATAACTCGACGCACATAAATCTCCTTCCATGCTCGGCTCAAGGGTCAACCACACAGGCTTAATAATCAATGAGAAATATACTATTATTTAATATCAAAGCATGAGACAGCGGCAGTGGCTTTCAAACTCAGTTATAAAACACATTTCCGTGCAGCCAAACAGGAGAAGAAGAAAACAAAGAACCCACGCTGTGCTGACGTGAAAAAAACATCCTTTGAAACCTGAGCGTAGTCACAGAATAAAGAGCAAATGTTAGGGCAAGAAGCACACAGCCCGTGGAAAATAAACATCAGTTACATACCATGTTGACTTCCTGGAGCCTAGACTGTTATATTCCTTGTCTGCTTATGAATGCTTAGATCCCGAATATAGCAAATTAAAGAAGTTCATGTCTGAAGACATCGCGATTCTTAAACTAGAAGTCCTGACGTCTTGAGCTGATTACAGAGCAAAGAAAAGAATGTCAGCGGTTAAATGTCCCCAGCTCTGAACACAGTGTCTGACTCGAGGGCATGGCCATTTGCATCACAGCTAACAGTGAGGACTAGAAGGAGGAAAAAAAAAAAGATATTGTGAAAGATGGTTGGCAAACGAGAGAAAAGAATTCACAGCCCAGTGATATTGAAAGGGTGTGGACGGGCCGGCTGGAGACAGCCCCACCCTTCTTCATTCTAAAGCTGGGCAAATCAATGGCACAGCTGTTATCTACTCTGCCTCTCCTCACAAGAATTTGGTTTGTAAAAGTTCAGACTCATTAAACCTATCATTTAGATAAAGAACTGTACAGTGCAAATGGGTCAAAGGTGCTGTGTCACGATGTACATACAAGTGTAATCCATAGTGTGAGTTAAGAAGGGCTCTGGCAGTTGAATGTGAGCCCTCTCAGTCAGCTGTTCCTGATTTTTTTTTAAAACTGTTTTTGTTGCTGTCAACTGTTCAAACGTTATTGCGCTGAGCAAACAGCCCATAGAGAAAGCCCCTGGCTGGCCTTCCACTTCCATGAATACGTGTGAAGGGAAACAGAAACATGACAGCTTCCTTTGGGTCAGAGCGACATACCGTACCTCCATTTCCACAAATCCAGCGCGCTGAAGCAGAAGTGAATCAACAAGTAAAGAAAAGATCCCGCGTCCGGTGTTTGCTTAAAGTCTTAAAAGGATAACCTGTTGACCCTGGAAGCGGAGCGGCTACTATTAGCTCTCCTCTGAGCATGCCCTCCTGTATTTACTCATAGCGATGACAAATGTCAGGTAGGCGGAGATAGAGCACCGTATCGGTTCCTTATCTGTCAGCCGGCTCTCTGCTTCATTCTCTGATCTCAGCAGCAGATAAACTAAACAGGCACACACACAGGATGAATGCTGTTGATCCCAAGTACAGCGGGGCACTGGATCTGTCAGGCGCCGTGCCGAACTGTAAAGCATCACTTTGTTACGACTCCCCCCTGACACAAATAGTACTGAGAGCAGGTTGGACAGGTTTGAGTCCATGGAAGTAGCCCGAGGACAACGCACTCCCATGGGATTACGCACTGCTCGCCTTAAAGGGGAAGCACACTTCTACGATCCCTGCACATGTTAATGCAACCACTCATCAAATGGTGTGTGATTAGAAGATTTATCAATGAATGTCGAGGAGTAAAAAGAGTCTAAACAGTAACTCAAAGGATAATAATCAGACAAATATACTCAGTATGTCCCAGCATGTTGTCTTCTTTTTTACAATTGATATTCTTCATTTATTTTCTTTGCAAAAGTGTGATGGTGGACATTGATCTCAGGAAGAACTGGCGGTTAATATTAATCCCACTGGAGATGTGTGTCATGACAACAAAACTATATTACTACTTAGATTAAGACGGTAAGGACCGTAATGCAATACTTCATCAAGAAAGTATTTGAAAGCGTTTTAAAGTTGTTTAGCAGCCATTATATTGTCGATACTGCACTTTCAAAAAGTGCAAACACACACACACACACACACACAAACATGGATGACCTGCAACTTCTTGATGTTAAACTCAGACAAAACTGAAGTAATTTTACTCGGTCCTGAGCACCTCAGAGATCAATCATCTGGTGATGTGGTTTCTGTAGACGGCATTGCCCTAGCATCCTACACCACTGTAAAGAATCTCGGCGTTATCTTTGATCGGGACTTGTCCTTTAACTCCCACGTAAAGCAAATCTCAAGGACTGCATTCTTTCATCTACGTAATATTTCAAAAATCAGGCACATCTTGTCTCAAAAAGATGCAGAAAAATTGGTTCACGCGTTCGTTACTTCGAGACTGGATTACTGCAACTCCTTATTATCAGGCTGCTCTAATAAGTCTCTTAGGTCCCTCCAGTTGATCCAGAATGCTGCAGCTCGTGTTCTCACTAAAACTAAGAAAAGAGATCACATCACTCCTGCACTAGCTGCTCTGCACTGGCTCCCAGTAAAATCAAGAATCACTTTTAAAATTCTTCTCTTAACCCAGGGGTCCCCAACCCCCGGGCCGCGGCCCGGTACCGGTCCACGGCTTGGTTGGAACTGGGCCGCGGAAAAAATGTGAATAAAAGAAGTTGTAATTTTTTTTAAAATCAGTCGGAAAAATATATTATTTTGAAAAAGGACCGGATACACCCGTGTGTACGTCTGAGCCGCGTTCAGGAGTCTTAAAGTTCGGGTTTATCGCTGCAGGCGAGTCTCACGCGCCGAACCCTCTGCTGGCGGCACATTTTAGTGACAAAGAATCTTAAAACATATTCAACCTGCTCAATGAATTCTGTCACTTCAGGGAAATGACAACTGTTTTCAAGTTGTCCGATAAAGTCGCTGCTGTGTGGGCGAGTGAACAGCGGAATATTCTACATGTTTCAGACGTTGACCGGGTGGAAGAGGCTTTTAAAAGAGTTTGAGCGGTACTCCAACCACAAAAGACCCGACTGCAAAAGAATAGACCTGCAACCCATTTGTAAACAAACCCACCCGGTGAATCGAGCCCGTCCGAGCTAGAAGAAAATTAGTTCGAGATGCAAATGACGGTGGCCTTAAGGGACATTTCACACAACAACTCTGCCGGTGTTCTAATGACAGCGACCAGAACTCGGTTAGGCGCAGCGGACCAAACACACGTCTGTGTCGCTGTCTCCATTAGCGGCTCGTTGCAGGTAAACAAGCGCACGGCTCACACTAATTCGGCGTAATGATGAGTTGTAGTTTTGGCACTTTATGCCCTTCGTATAATTGTATGACGTCATTTATATTGCCGGTCCGTGAAAATAATTTCTGACACGGAACCGGTCCGTGGCTCAAAAAAGGTTGGGGACCACTGTCTTAACCTACAAAGCCTTGATTGGTGATGCACCATCATATCTTAAGGAGCTTGTAGTACCATATTGCCCCACTAGAGAGCTACGCTCACTAAATGCGGGACTACTTGTAGTTCCTAGAGTCTTAATAAGTAGAATGGGAGCCAGAGCCTTTAGTTATCAAGCTCCTCTTTTATGGAACCAGCTTCCAATTTCAGTCCGGGAGGGAGACACAGTCACCTCATTTAAGAGTAGACTTAAGACTTTCCTCTTTGACAGAGCTTATAGTTAGGGCTGAATCAGGTTCACCTGGTCCAGCCCCTTGATATGCTGCTATAGGCTTATAGCTGCCGGGGGACGTTTTAGGATGCACTGAGCACCTATCTCCTCTTTTTTTTTCTCTCCTTAGGGATGAATTTTCATCTCTCAATCACACGTTACTAACTCTGCTTTCTCCCCGGAGTCCTTTTGACTTCACGTCTCATGGGGTCATCGGACCCTATGAGACGGCATAGATCCTATCTGCTGATGGATCATCGAGGTCTGGGTCGTGGAATTCCTGCTATCGACTACGCCACTGTCCTGTTGAGACTTCGCCCACTGTTGAGACTCCGCCCACTCCTCCTCTCTACCTCCATCTGCCTGATGGATCGTGGAGGTCTCCATCGTGGAATATGCCTATGATGAACTATTCATACACTCTGTCATATTCATTGAATGTATTTTAACTCTAAATCTGTCCTTCTGTACACATTACATCTATTGCACCTGTCCATCCTGGAGAGGGATCCTCCTCTGTTGCTCTCCTGAAGGTTTCTTCCCTTTTTTTTCCACCTGAAGGGTTATTTGGGAGTTTTTCCTGATCCGATGTGAGGTTTTGGGACAGGGATGTCTATGTGTACAGATTGTAAAGCACTCAGAGACAAATTTATAATTTGTGAAATTGGGCTATACAAATAAACTGAATTGAAAAACACTCACACACACACACACAAACACTCACACACAGGTATGTGTATTATCTTGAGGTTTCACGAGACCAACCTTGAAGTCTTTGAAGGGTGAAGTCGTGCCGTTTGGCTGAGCCATGTCGAAGCTCATCATGGAGGTGGTGTCCGAAAGAGGGTCCCAGTCCGATTCGGTCTGGAAACTGCACTCTGTGGACACACTGATCTGGTCGTAGCTCCTGGTAGAGAGAGGCAGGAAACAGGGAAGGGGTGGGGGGGGGGGGGGGGTTATGTCATTGGCTTTTGTTTCTCCACTCTATGTAAATGTAATGTATCTACTTTATACAAACTATACTATACTTGATGTGCCCATGAACACATCAATTATAAAACATAAGGCGCTGAATTGGAGTTCAGAAAAGTCCTACATACATGCATACATATATACATTCATACAAACATACATTAATATATACAGACATACAAACATACATACATACACACACACACATACAAACATACATACATACACACACATACAAACATACAGACATACAAACATACATATATACACACACACACACACATACAAACATTAATATATACAGACATACAAACATTCATATATACATACATACATTCATACAAAGATACATTAATATATACAGACATACACTCATGCATACATACACACACACAAACATACATTAATATATACAGACATACAAACATACATACAGACATACAAACATTCATATATACATACATACATTCATACAAAGATACATTAATATATACAGACATACGCTCATGCATACATACACACACACATTCATATATACATATACATAATTACACACATATATATAAACATACATTTATATATAGATACATACACATACATACGTACATACATTCATACACATACATACACACACATACATACAAACATACACAAATATACAGTACATACATAGACACACATATACGTACACACACACACACACAAATAAATATATATACATACACACAAACACAAATACATACATACACACAAACACAAATACATACACACACACACATACATAAGGGGCCGCGCTCCCTAATTGTTGGGACGGACAAAAACATTAACACACCGAACAATTAGAGTGTGGTTGAGGATTGTCGAGCCCGCGTGAGGCCTGAGGAGGCGTGGGAAGCAGACGTCATCACACCCGCTCCCCTCGGACATGTCGATACAGTGACAGAGGGACAAGCGGCGCTCCACCTTGTCTCAACAGAAGATGTGCCCCGTCCACCATGCTGCACGGGGGTCTGCGTGACAGCGCCACCATGGAACACGATCAGGGGGTCAGCTAAATATCCCAAAATTTAACATGTACAGATGAGAGCATGCCTGTTGTTGTCTCCTGAGGGCTCGAACACACCAGACGCGCCTCTAAAAAGCGCAGCCGCACCAAAAACGCCTTGTCAAAAACCTGCCGGGCAAAACAGCGCGGTGCACCTGTGGAACGGACCTGCGTGCGCAACCAACCGTTAATTTTGGGTTCAAGATATTTTAAAAAAGAAAGGAAAGAGTACGGCAAACACCACCATCTATTCCATGAGTTGTGTCTCGATGGCGAGGCTTTCAGTTGCACTTCCGACTGAGCAGGAGTCAGTTTGAGTCGTGTTTAGATTTAGAATTATGAAGATCTTCGTAATTAAATACCGCTAATATAATATATAATATGAGGTTCTCGGGAAAACAGGAAGGAAAGCCCGCCTCCTGCTTGATTCGATTGGCTGCATTGGCCGAGTGTGACGTTGATGAGCTGTGCGCCTCCGCGCCACACGTCTAAATATTTTAACTTTTAACCGCGCCTGAAAAACGCAAGAAAACCGCGCCGCGTGGCATTTAAAAGGCGCGTCTTAAAGTCGCGCCGTACCATAGGTAATCATTGGTTTTGCGGGCGACGCGTTTTTGAGAGGCGCGTCTGGTGTGTTCGAGCCCTGAGGCTTCACAGCCACCAGGACACAAGCTTCTGCAAAGTAGGGGTTTCTCCACAAGGGGGCGACGCAAGCTCAGATTCAAGGGGAGCAGATGTTGGCACCTATTCTTGTTTTGCAGCGTCTGTCTCAGTGAAAGAAAAAGGTGGCGGCTTTTGGAGTGAGGCCGAGCAGTCGGTGACCTCCATGGAGACGAGCTGCTACCTTTCGAGTCGCAGCCCGTTGGGTTACTTTGTGTGTGGACACGTCCTGAGGGCTTGTGTTTACGTTCTCTGTGCTGTGGACCACGGCTCGGCTGACATGAACCACGCGCAGGCTGAAAGAGAGCTGCTAATCCTCTGATTGCTAAATCTGCTGGAGTCGTTCAAACCTCCCGAGTTGATCTCATGGAGGTCATAGAATCCCGACGAAGTTTCGTGGCTTTGCTTCTGTCTGTTCGTGAGGGTTTTGTTTTCTTTGCGTGGTTGATTTTGTTCTGTGTGCATGTGTGTGTGTGTTTGTCTTTGTGATTTAAGCAGACAGTTGATACACACGACATTAACAGGACATTTGGTATTAAGAAAACCCCAAAGGTAAAAGTCAAAATCACTATGAAAGAATAGAAAAGAATATATATATATATATTTATAGAGATATATAAATATAAGTGTAAATATATATAAGAAACCTTAGATAGAAAGTTTTTTTACAATGATAGAATAATTCTGTAACGAAAACCCCAAAGGGGAAAGTCAAAAACAATAGGAAAAAATAGAAAATAATACAGCTGAAAATAAAGCCGTTTCGGAAAAAGAATTCAAACCAACGGAGGCTTGAGGGCATGAGAGAAGAAAGAGAGATGGTTAGTGTGTGAGTGTTTGTGTGTGTGTGCATGTGTGTATGTATGTACGTGTGTGTGTGTGCATATGAGTGTGTGTGTGTGTGTGTGTCATCGTGGGAAAATGTGATTCTGGAGACACGTACTGGAACAGGAACTACACCAGAGGAGGTTTCCACGACTCCGTCAGGTGTTTTTGTCCCGTGAGTGTCGCAACATGCACGGAGCTCGACAGGTGTGTATGGGGAGATCAGGATTGGGAAATTGGTTTTATTTCAAAGCAAGATGGTCTTGAGTTACACACATGAACTTTTACTTTTTGAATTTAGGAGCAATGAGCCGGAACCAGGAAATAAATGCCGGTGTTGCTCAAGGACTCCTCAGAACTCGGTTAAAGGACGACCTGCTCTTCCCCCGAGCCACTAAGATACTTTCACTGAGACAAGCATACATCAGGCCTGGGGTATAAAGTGGGGAGAGGGGCCCCATTCCTTACACCCGGCCCCCTTTGCCCCACCCATTGTCGAACGTGGCCTTCATTTTGACAGGAAAAAGAGAAATAAAGCGAAGCTTGACAAATTCCTTGTTATGCCTTTCCTTCAGTGTCTAATCTTGTAGGAGTGATGAAATTCAATGTACACCTGGGGTCTTGACGAAACGTGAGAATTGAAGTTTCGACACACATGCTCTTTCTAGATTTCAGACCCCATGGAAATTTCACAACGTCCACCGAGGACCAACATGCACAAACTTGTTGATTTCCATGAAATATTGGCCAAGTGGGAATTCAGATGACGGCCGCCTGCGATCGTGCCAATACACGTACAGTCGGAGAAGAGAGTAAGATGCCTCTTTACTGCTGGATCCAACGTTACTGTCACCTGGTTTGGAGTCTGGCATGAGACTTCAGCCTCGTCCCGTGAGACTGTCATGCCCTCACTTGGTGGTTTGCCAGACCAACAAAAGAAGGACTTGCTTGGTGTGTTCGTCAGCATTAAATTGGTGCGTGTCATTTCCAGCTCCGCAATAACCTTAAAGGGTACCTGTAGTGCAAAACAACAACATGCTACATCCATTCGGCGCATCAAATAAATCATATTTACCCCGCCGCTATTGTCAACAAGTCACGCATAGCCCGAGGATTTACATTTCTTTGTCAACATTCCGAGTCCGTGAACGCTTCAGGGCGCAGCCATTTTGCTAGTTATTTACTCATGTCAAAGCTAACTATGACGTTGAGTCGTTGAAAGGAATTCAGCCAATCCGGAGCCACTTCTACACGCGTTGCTTCTTGGGATAGATCGGTGGCCTCAAACCAGTTCACGTCTGGAGTTCACGCCAAGATGTACATATATACAGCTTTTTGCTGTGACAAAACAGCGGATAGCCTATAACAAACAAACTGAGCTATAAAGGTGTACCAAATATAATGTCTTTCCCTCTATCGTGAAACATTCGTAGCGAAGAATTACACAATCTATATGGTCAAAATCAATGGAGATACTGCGAATGCCACGATACACGGGCAGCGGACGCGCCTTATTCGATATACCGCGGCCTCCATGGTGCGCGGCCTACTGAGACCGCTATATAAAGTATGGGCTTCTTAGTCTATGCTAAAGGATCATCATAATCATGGGCGATATTATGCAGGCAAATGTTAGGCCTCTCGCTTATGGGAGAATAAAGGTGAATATATTCAGAATATTAGTAATAATCACACCAACTCTGGTGATCGCAAATTAGCCTACATGAAACAACTGGCAAACTTACCGATTTGACAGTTCTCCTCGGTGCAGGCCGCGAACATGTCGGCCGATCATTGCATCAATGAAAGACATCTCCAGCGCTGGCTTATGCGCGATGTAGCTATCAAGCTCACTCTTTTGTGTGAAGCAGATGAGGTCTAATGACACTATATCATCGGACATAAGTTCGTGCTCTTTACAACAAATGCACTCTATGTCTGTTTTTGTGGCACACATTTCCACAACTGCACCAAACGTCCGCCGACTTGCGTGCACGGTCCGCACGGTGAAGCATCTGGACCGCGGTCCTTCGCATCAACTTCATCAGAATCATCGCTATCATCGCTGTCACAATTCACTAAATGGGGATAGTCTGCTTTTAAAGGTTCAAACAAGTATCCAGTTGCTGAATCAGACAATCTTTCATCGTCCATATTATCAATCTCTCAGCATTTGTTTGCGGCGCCGACGTTGTTTATATTGGTATCTGAACACATCCGCTGTGGCTGGCTGTCGATCTCTCAACGATTTGACGTCACACCACCCGCGACATATTCAAGCTCCAGTGCAATGTCGCATGTCGGAGTTGAGGACTTTGAACAGCCTAAACTACGTATTGTTATTGAATACTGGACCGTCAGTGCATGAATAACCTTTAGAAACACATTATCTTTTGATCTGGCTACATATTCGCTTTCACTACAGGTACCCTTTAAACAAGAACACTGTCATGATTAGGGATGAGAATTGATAAGATTTTAACGATTCCTGCTTATCGATTCGATTCCTTATCGATTCTCTTATCGATTCTTTTGGGCAAGGGGTGAAAAAAAGAGCACAAACGGGTTTATTCACATTAATTTTCTTTTATATAATGCTGCACACACACAGTATGTATACATACACATTTACTTTTTTTAAATAAGCAAAAACATTTATACGATATTACTCTTGAACTTAAAATAAAACTTACATAACTTAAATAAAATGTATTCTGTTTAATTTAAACATGTTCCTAGAAATTACAGTGCTCCTTCCTTTTTTTAAAAGGGTATATGAACTGAGCTGCCAAAAATGAAACTAGCAGTGGCAAATACCAAGTGTGCACCATCAATTGTATGGATCATCAACAATTCTTGTGCAGAAAAATAAGCATGTCTGCTTTCTCTGGGAGGATACGCGATCTCTCAGGACTTATTGTGTCTCCAGCCGTGGAGAACACTCTCTCAGATGGGCTAGAGGATGCCTGAACACAAAGATATGAGGAGGTGTACAAGACGTGCTGTAGCCTGTGACCCAGACAAACTACCAGCCTCTGAACCGGTCTGACTCTGAACCTCATCAGCTAAATTGGATGGCAATGGAGATTATTTATAGAGTGAAAGCTGGTTTACACAATGAAACAAATGGCACTAACAAAATCGCTGAATTTGCTGAGCTGACATAAAGCCACATTAAGAGGGGAGGCAAACACGACCTCTGCCTCCAGTGGTGTATAAAGTACCCAAAAGTCATACTTGAGTAAAAGTAAAGATACTTGACTGGAAAATTACTCAAGTAAAAGTAAAAGTCACCTATGAGAATACTACTTGAGTAAAAGTATTAAAGTATCTGATTTTTTTTGTACTTAAGTATCAAAAGTAATTTTCTGATATTAAATGTACTTAAGTATTGAAAGTAAAAGTAAAAGTAAATGCTGTTAATAAAAAAAACAAAGGGTCAGAATTTTTTTAATTATGAAGTTTATTTGTTTGGGTGCTGTGGCCGCCATGAACAAGGAGTATGAGCTTGGATGAACTTAGCAATATATGAATACTATGAAATTACTAAAATATAAAAACACGATTAACACAGAAAAAAGCAGAACCAAAAGTAACAACCAGAATCATCACTTTAAAGTGAAAAATGTATTGTTCATCTTCAAAAGAAGTTGATTTTCAAAATGGACAGATTTCAGTGTCGCTCTTCTGGGGCTGAAGACGAGTCCTGCGATGCTGAAGAGCCGTTCACCTGGTGCAGGTAGAGTGTGTCTAGCTTCACAGGCCCTGATGGTGCAGGTAGTGTGTCTAGCTTCACAGGCCCTGATGGTGCAGGTAGAGTGTGTCTAGCTTCACAGGCCCTGATGGTGCAGGTAGAGTGTGTCTAGCTTCACAGGCCCTGATGCAGGTAGAGTGTGTTGGTAGAGTGTGTCTAGCTTCACAGGCCCTGATGCAGGTAGAGTGTGTCTAGCTTCACAGGCCCTGGTGCAGGTAGAGTGTGTCTAGCTTCACAGGCCCTGATGGTGCAGGTAGAGTGTGTCTAGCTTCACAGGCCCTGGTGCAGGTAGAGTGTGTCTAGCTTCAAAGGCCCTGATGCAGGTAGAGTGTGTCTAGCTTCACAGGCCCTGATGCAGGTAGAGTGTGTCTAGCTTCACAGGCCCTGATGGTGCAGGTAGAGTGTGTCTAGCTTCACAGGCCCTGATGGTGCAGGTAGAGTGTGTCTAGCTTCACAGGCCCTGATGGTGCAGGTAGAGTGTGTCTAGCTTCACAGGCCCTGATGCAGGTAGAGTGTGTCTAGCTTCACAGGCCCTGATGCAGGTAGAGTGTGTCTAGCTTCACAGACCCTGATGGTGCAGGTAGAGTGTGTCTAGCTTCACAGGCCCTGATGCAGGTAGAGTGTGTCTAGCTTCACAGGCCCTGATGCAGGTAGAGTGTGTCTAGCTTCACAGGCCCCGATGCAGGTAGAGTGTGTCTAGCTTCACAGGCCCTGATGCAGGTAGAGTGTGTCTAGCTTCACAGGCCCTGATGCAGGTAGAGTGTGTCTAGCTTCACAGGCCCTGATGGTGCAGGTAGAGTGTGTCTAGCTTCACAAGCCCTGATGCAGGTAGAGTGTGTCTAGCTTCACAGGCCCCGATGCAGGTAGAGTGTGTCTAGCTTCACAGGCCCTGATGCAGGTAGAGTGTGTCTAGCTTCACAGGCCCTGGTGCAGGTAGAGTGTGTCTAGCTTCACAGACAGCAGCACACAGTTAGGAAGCATTTCAGCAAGTCAACGTGATCCACGTCTCCATCCAGCTGTTTGCTGCTGTCATGCGCTTGAGATGACGAAGAAGAAGTCCTCTTCATCAGATGAACTGGACCTGGTGGCATCACCTAGCTGCAGGGAGGGTTCTTCCATGTGCTGCTTGATGTAGTCCATTCCTGAAATAAAGTGAGAGTATTACAGACATGATAGAATTAATAACACTTCCTAACATGTCATGACCCCAACCTAAAGTTTTGTACAAAATAGTTTGTTTTAATTTGAAGTTTATACATTTAGTTTCATGCACTGTCCGTGCATCCAGAGTTGATTTGTGAATATGTACTTGTATCTCTGTAGTTAAACACAACAACAGTCCCAAATCAATAGGCTATCGTCGCCATTACTGGACCGTCACTCTTATAATATTAATACAAATAATTATAATAATGCTGTAATGATTAGCATTATATTATAGCTAAGAAGACTCAAATCAACAAATTCTCACAACTGTCAACACTTCTTCAGCTCATTAACTCGCTAGAGATCCGTCTACTCCACTCACGCTAATTGTCTCATTTAATTGACGATAGCTAGCGAACGTTAGCCTAACGTACAACATGCGTAGGACAATCAGACACCTGTCTCCCCCTCTCCTGCCCAAGATATAACTTACTCCAATCCTGAGGACAACACTGCTAGATATCTTAACAGGTTTATGATGACTAAACATTAACGTTGCGGCTCATGGGATTAATCTTAATTTACCTCAATGTGTTTCCTGAGGTTGGTGAGTTGTTGAAGGCCAATATCTCCGTAGCTTTCGGTCGGCATAAGAGGCACTTCATCCGGTAGGAAGAAATTTCACTCCGACAAAAGAAAAGAGTTCGCCCAAATATGGCCACGGACGTTGATCTTGGTCCCCGTGGTTGTTCGAGTAGCTTCCATTGCTGCTCCACATGAAATGAGTCGTATCTGTAGCCGCTCGCTCGCTCGCATCACTGGGAAGAGAAAACACGCGGCAAGGACCACTGATCCCCAACCTGGTGCTCGTGCTGCGTTCAGGTGCGCTGCGGCGTGTTCCACAACAGTCCCCGATGTGCTGCGTTCAGGTGCGCTGCGGTGTGTTCCACAACAGTCCCCGATGTGCTGCGTTCAGGTGCGCTGCGGTGTGTTCCACAACAGTCCCCGATGTTTCTCATAATTATTTTTTTCCGTAGTAACGAGTAACGATACTGTTTCAGGGGAAATGTATCGGAGTAAAAGTACAAGTTTTCATTGCAAAATGTAGTGAAGTAAAAGTAAAAGTAAACAGAAATATAAGTAGTAAAATAAAGTACAGATACCCACAAAAACTACTTAAGTAAAGTAACGAAGTACTTCTACTTCGTTACTATACACCACTGTCTGCCTCAATGTAGGGTGACAATGGAAGATTCTGTAGCTAAGCTAGCGTAGCTATATGCTAAATTTAATAATGGATTAAAAATCGATATGCTCAGTTTAATAATGGGTTAACACGACAACGCGAACGTTTGCTGATAACACACGCCCTCCAATAATTAATACCGTTACGATCAAATATTTCTCAAAACTGGACTTTCAATCCAAACGTGAAGTGATCGATAATGGGAGACCAATGCCGGAGCTCAAATGTGTGCTTCAAACGACGGGACAGAAGATAACTTGATCGACTACACACAATAAAGGCAAATGGCTTCACACAGTGAGTGGTTGTGATCACTTTGGAGGAGTTTACCTTGGACAGAAAGAGATTCAATTCAATTCAGTTTATTTGTATAGCCCAATTTCACAAATTACAAATTTGTCTCGGAGTGCTTTACAATCTGTACACATAGACATCCCTGCCCCAAAACCTCACATCGGACCAGGAAAAACTCCCAAATAACCCTTCAGGGGGAAAAAAAGGGAAGAAACCTGGAGGAGAGCAACAGAGGAGGATCCCTCTCCTAGGATGGACAGATGCAATAGATGTAATGTGTACAGAAGGACAGATTTAGAGTTAAAATACATTCAATGAATATGACAGAGTGTATGAATAGTTCATAGTAGGCATATTCCACGATGGAGACCTCCACGATCCATCAGGCAGATGGCGGTGGGGAGGAGGAGGGCGGAGTCTCAACAGGACAGTGGCGTAGTCATGAGCAGGAATTCCACGACCCAGACGATCCATCAGGCAGATAGGATCTATGCCGTCTCATAGGGTCCGATGACCCCATGAGACGTAAAGTCAAAAGGACTTCCGGGAGAAAGCAGAGTTAGTAACGTGTGATTGAGAGATGAAAATTCATCCTTAAGGAGAGAAAAAGAGGAGATAGGTACTCAGTGCATCCTAAAACGTCCCCGGGCAGCTATAAGCCTATAGCAGCATATCAAGGGGCTGGACCAGGGCAAACCTGATTCAGCCCTAACTATAAGCTCTGTCAAAGAGGAAGGTCTTAAGTCTACTCTTAAACGAGGTGACTGTGTCTGCCTCCCGGACTGAAATTGGAAGCTGGTTCCATAAAGAGGAGCTTGATAACTAAAGGCTCTGGCTCCCATTCTACTTTTTAAGACTCTAGGAACTACAAGTAGTCCGCATTTAGTGAGCGTAGCTCTCTAGTGGGGCAATATGGTACGACAAGCTCCTTAAGATATGATGGAGCATCACCAATCAAGGCTTTGTAGGTTAAGAGAAGAATTTTAAAAGTGATTCTTGATTTTACTGGGAGCCAGTGCAGAGCAGCTAGTGCAGGAGTGATGTGATCTCTTTTCTTAGTTTTAGTGAGAACACGAGCTGCAGCATTCTGGATCAACTGGAGGGACCTAAGAGATTTATTAGAGCAGCCTGCTAATAAGGAGTTGCAGTAATCCAGTCTCGAAGTAACGACGCGTGAACCAATTTTTCTGCATCTTGTTGAGACAAGATGTGCCTGATTTTTGAAATATTACGTAGATGAAAGAATGCAGTCCTTGAGATTTGCTTTACGTGGGAGTTAAAGGACAAGTCCCGATCAAAGATAACGCCAAGATTCTTTACAGTGGTGTTGGATGCCAGGGCAATGCCGTCTACAGAATCCACATCACCAGATAATTGATCTCTGAGGTGCTCAGGGCCGATTAAAATTACTTCGGTTTTGTCTGAGTTTAACATCAAGAAGTTGCAGGTCATCCATGTTTTATGTCTTTAAGACATGCTTGAATTTTACAGAGTTGGTTGCTCTCCTCTGGTTTTATCGATAAATATAGTTGAGTGTCATCTGCATAACAATGAAAGTTTATGGAGTGTTTCCTGATAATATTGCCCAAAGGAAGCATGTATAAGGTAAATAAAATTGGTCCAAGCACAGAACCTTGTGGAACTCCGTGATTAACGTTGGTGGTTATCGAGGCGTCATCGTTTACAAATACAAACTGAGATCGATCTGATAAATAGGATTTAAACCAAATTAGTGCCGTGCCTGAAATGCCAATCGACTGCTCCAGTCTCTGTAACAGGATGTCATGGTCAATGGTGTCGAATGCAGCACTAAGGTCTAACAAGACCAGGACAGAGAGGAGTCCTTTATCTGCTGCCATTAAGAGGTCATTTGTAATTTTCACCAGTGCCGTCTCGGTGTTGTGGTGTTTTCTAAATCCTGATTGAAATTTCTCAAATAAACTATTATGATGTAGAAAGTCGCACAACTGATTTGCGACCACTTTCTCAAGGATCTTGGAGAGGAAGTGGAGGTTAGAGATCGGTCTGTAGTTAGCCAATACCTCTGGATCCAGAGTGGGCTTCTTCAGGAGAGGTTTAATAACAGCCACCTTGAAGGAGTGTGGTACGTGGCCTGTTAGCAGAGACACATTGATAATATCTAATAGAGAGCCGCCAATTAAAGGCAAAACGTCTTTAAGCAGCCTCGTCGGGATGGGGTCCAAGAGACAGGTAGACGTGTTCGAAGTAGAAACCGTTGAAAATAATTGGTCACGGTTGATAGGAGAAAATCCTCACAATATACACCAGGGCATACAGCGGTTTCCAAGGCCATTCCACTTGAGAACAGATTGGCACTGGTTATGGGCAAGAGATTATTAATCTTGTCCCTAATAGTTAAAATCTTTTCATTAAAGAAGTTCATAAAGTCATTACCACTAAGGTTTATAGGAATGCTCGGCTCCACAGAGCTGTGACTCTCTGTCAGCCTGGCTACAGTGCTGAAGAGAAACCTGGGGTTGTTTTTATTTTTTTCTATTATTGGTGAGTAATAGGCTGCTCTGGCATTACGGAGGGCCTTCTTATATGTTTTAAGACTATCTCGCCAAACTAAGCGGGATTCTTGAGATTAGTTGAACGCCATATGCGTTCAAGCTTTCGTGACGCTTGCTTCAGTTTGCGGGTCTGAGGGTTATACCAGGAGCAAACCTCCTCTTCCTCACTGTCTTCTTCTTCAGAGGGCTATCGAGTCCAGTGTCATTCTCAGAGAGCCTATGGCACTGTCAACAAGATGATCAATCTGGGACGGACTAAAGTTAGACCAGGAGTCCTCTGTTATATTGAGACGTGGTATCGAATCAAATACAGAAGGAATCGCTTTTTTAAATTTAGCTACAGCACTATCAGTTAGACATCTAGTGTAGAAACTTTTGACTAACGGAGTACACTCCGGTAGTATAAATTCAAAAGTTATGAGGTTGTGGTCTGACAGAAGAGGATTCTGTGGGAAGACGTTCAAATGCTCAATGTCAACGCCATAAGTAAGAACAAGATCAAGCGTGTGGCCAAAGCTGTGAGTGGGTTTCTGTACTCTCTGACAGAAGCCAATCGAGTCCAACAAGGAGATGAATGCAGCACTAAGGCAATCATTATCAACATCCACATGGATATTAAAATCTCCAACAATAATAACTTTATCGGTTTTAAGAACCAAACTTGATATAAATTCTGAGAATTCAGATATAAACTCTGAATATGGACCTGGTGGCGGTACAGAATCACAAATCGAATTGGCTGTAGTGTTTTCCAGGTTGGATGTGAAAGACTAAGAACAAGGCTTTCAAATGAGGTGTAGTGTAATTTTGGTTGAGGATTAATTAATAGGCTCGATTCAAAGATGGCTGCTACTCCACCTCCTCGACCGGTGCCTCGAGGAATGTGAGTATTAATATGACTTGGAGGAGTCGATTCATTCAGGCAGACATATTCTTCATGGCTCAGCCAGGTTTCAGTTAGGCAACATAAATCAATGTGATTATCTGATATTAAATCATTCAGTAACACAGCTTTAGATGACAGAGATCGAATATTTAGGAGACCACATTTAATAGACCTATTTTGTTGCACTGCTGAAATAATTGTGTTAACTTGTATAAGGTTATTGTGTACGACTCCTCTTCTGCTTACTTTTGATTTATTTAATTGAAGTGGCCGTGGGACAGACACAGTCTCTACTCTAAAGTCAAGGGTGGGTAACTGCTCGAATGGAAGAGCAGAGAAGGGTGTTAAACTACAACTCTGCTCCCGGTTCCTGATCTGAACCCTGGGTTGTCATAGATTAAGTCCGGTGATCAACTTGGTCATATTCGCAGAAATGAGACGCGCTCATCAGATCAGGTTTTCCCCAGAAAGTCTTCCAGTTGTCTACGTAGCCCACATTATTCGCTGGGCACCACCTCGACAGCCAGCGGTTGAAAGACGACATTCGGCTATACAATTCGTCTGTCTGCAAATTTGGGAGAGGGCCAGAGAAAATTACGGTGTCCGACAACGTCTTGGCATAAGCACACACCGATTCCACATTAATTTTAGTGAGTTCCGAGCGGCGGGCTCGGGCGTCATTACCACCGGCGTGTATTACAATCTGACTGTATCTCCGCTTATCCTTAGCCAGCAGCTTCAAACAAGACTCCACGTCGCCCGCTCTGGCCCCGGAGAGGCACACGACTCTGGTCCGTGGCTTCGCTATTTTCACGTTCCTGACTATAGAGCTCCCGATAACCAGGGTGTGTTCCTCAGCGGGTGTGTCGCTGAGCAGGAAAACTGGTTCAAACGTGAAGTGGTTGGTGCACAGCGGGCTTCTGTGTAGACTTACGACTCCTGCGAACAGTTACCCAACCATCCGGCTGCACGGTTACCGCGGGCACAGCTAACAGCTGACTGTAGCTCCGCGCCGACTACGGGAGAGGGCGGGCTAACTAGCATAGCTGTCTGAGCTTCGATAGCGCGGAGCCGTGCATCTAACCCACTTAGACCTGCCTCCAACCTAGCAAATAAACTACACTTGTTGCATGTATCGTTATCATTAAGGGAGGCAGGGGGATAACTATACATGAGACACACTGAGCAAGAGGGAGCGGGAGGGAGAGAAGAAGAAGTCATGCTCGCTGTTGAGCTGGCAACCAAAGCTTACCGGAAGAGTGAGATGATGCGTTCAGGAGCAGCTGGGAAAATCCAACAGATCCAATACGATGAAGCGCCGACGTTAGCTGAGCTGCTGCATCGAACACATGACATTCCTGTCATTTAATTCCACGCTGTGTTCAAATGCTTATTCATATTAGTTGTATTTCCTCCCTTCGACGAAATAGATTTTTGACACACGTTACAAGTGGCGTAGTTGTCATTTTGTCGTGTGAAATAGAGCCAAACTTTAGAGCGCTTCTGCCTCGTTGCCATGTTTGCTGCAGTCTGAAGAAACTAAAAGTTCGGCGCATGCAACGCCACAGAGGACCGTTAGCAGAACCGTTAAAGAATTTGGCTAACGATCCCAAACAATCGGTTCACTGGGAACCGGTTCTAAAACAGAACCGGTTCTCGATGCCCATCCCTAGTCATGATTGCATATGTCTGTCTTTCTGTGCGGCACCTGTTAAAGTTTGTTTATTATCCTTTGCACACTTAAAGTGCCATAATGACAAGTGGCCTGAAGAGTAAACTCAGGTTATGAATAGGACCTTTTATTACTGTTATTATTATTGTTTTGATTAAGTCTTGCTTATATAAAATGTGACATGAGGAGTGTGGAGCGCGCAGAAAGGGGAAGACGTCGGCGTTTAGTGGACTCGGGACAGCGTGAGGATCCAGATTGTTACGTGTCAGTGTTGTGTGTTCTCCCCTCCCCCCTTGTGTTCTCTTCAGGTGGCATCAATCACCACCTCAACAGGCCAATCTGACTGCACCTGGGTGCAAGAAGGCGAGCTGGCCAATCGGCTGAGAGGGCCCTGTTTAAAAGAGAGAAGACCGAAGAGTTTGGAGGTGGTGGTTTTTGATTGTGTTAATGTGGACACTGCCACTGAGAGAGGTGAAGGTTTGTGGTGAGAGGTTGTGGACAGTTGGTAAGTTTGGTGTACCCTGTACATGTATGTACTCATTTTGGTACTGTGTGTCTAGAAACACTAGGCTATTGGTTGTTGCTGCCTCTGTATTGTTTTGACGCACACTTTGTTAGAGAAGCAAGTAAAGCCATTTTGTATGTTTCTTTTCAGAGAGGTAGATAGCCAGGCCTAGTTTTGTTATCTTGAGTTCATTTGTTTGGCACAACCGCAACTGTCCCGATCTCTCCTACGTCATGATACCTTTGTCTTTTGTGTTATAAATAAATATTATTTGACCACGTTACTTTTGATCGTTTACACTTATTCTTTGACTGTCCTGTGTTTGTCCCCCCCCCCCCCCGCTTATCCCCTAGACCAAAAAGGGGACGTAACACAGATCATAAACTGTTTGTGGATTAAAAGCAGAAGACTGCGTTGGAATCCGGCCCACTGGGCCCACCATAAAAACTCGATGTGTTGAGGGAGCGCAGGTTTGAGGAGCAGCGGCGTCCCGCCTGTCTTGGAACTTTGAATGCTGGCTTTGAGGGATTTATTTGTCACTGGACTTTTTGGGGATTTTTTTCAAGAGACTTTGGCACCGACGGGATTCGGGTGTTGAGTTATTCTCTTGGAGGTGTTTATTGTGCCGGAGCTCCACGGTCCTTTTCAATTGAACTTGTTTTAATATAAAAATATTTGGTGTTTGCAACTGTGTGGTTTTGTTAATGCCTGATTTAATTTGCCATTTTTATGTGGGTTTCAAACATACTACGCAGTTCAGGGGCAGCGACTGTAAGCACACAATATCAGATCCGCTCGTTCTCTTATAGTTATGCGTGTGTTACGCGAATTGGGCAAATTGTTACAACTGTTCTACTGTTGGTGAAAAAATGGTTATGTATTTTAAGACAAAAAAAATAACTTCTGTGGCGTCACAGTTTTCACTGATGGGGAAATAGTGACAGTGAGGCCTGTGACCTCTGACCCCGACACTACCTTAGGCTGCATTTCAAAAGGATTGCTCGTGAGCACATGTGACCACATGCCCTCAAAGTCTTATAGAAGTACACATTTATTTTATGGAGCAGATATAATACACTCATATTTTGGCATACAGATGGAAAAGAAGACAGACAAAAACAAGTTAGGTTCAGGAAAGCCGAGTTGTTATACCTGTCACCTTTTCAAATTCTATACTGACATAGATGGATCTGGAATCTGATACCATTATTATAATACATAACGCAGTAGATTTATAGCTATGCATCCATCATCACAGTGAGGCCCGCAGCTCGATAACTAAACGCTGGTTTCAGATCAGTACTCCAGGCCCGGGTATCTATTCAGGACTAAAAAAGTCGGCTCGGTCTCTCTATCAATGCCCGGTTGCCAGTCCGCCCTCACCAAGTCCACAGCCCTGTGAGGCAGCCAGGTCTTAGCTGGCCAGTGCCACAAGTCCTTGGCCACGTCTAGGGAAGAAGTCCCTCCCACAACGAGCGTCCGTCTCTGTACACAGTTTGCTAAAATCACATGCCCTTTTCCATCAGGCTTCAGTCCAACATGATCTAACCAGAGAAAATGTTGCGTTCTGTCTCTGGAAAAGGTCGACATCCCCCACATGACGCTCACTTTACCAACTGTACTCACCGTTACCTCAGAAGACTTTACTCAGTTGGTGCATGAACCAACTTAATCCACTGCAGGCTTTAGGCCGGCCCAGAGATTAACAGCACACCGTTGTGTGACAAGAAAAGCTTATCCACACACACTCAACTTGGATTGGCTAAGACCAAACAGGTACATGACACAAGCAGACCACAGTAAGCTCAGTAGACCTGCAGAGCTACAGGATAAACTCAGACAAGGGTTGGCGAGGACAAGCTGCTGACTCACCCTTTGTTGGGCACGTGTGTTGTGAGGCTGTAGCTGAATGCCTGCTGAATCTTGATGGACAATATTTCGCTGTGCACAATGGACTAGGGTACAGAGATTGAGGCAGAGCTGGACTGCTTCCAGATCCAGATGTAAGGCGTGTCCCAGGGTCAAGCTGCCCAGAGCAAACTTGTGGCTGGAGGACAATGCGGCTAAGAGCAACGGCTTGTGTTTAGGCACTGAGGCTGATTGATCTCTTTCCATGCTGAAACAACACAGCAATGGGCGGGGGGAGACAGATGTTAGGCTAAAAAGCAATTGATGCATGAAGCAAATCAATAAATCAATAACAATAGGATAGAAATAGGCTTAAACTTGGCTTTCGCAAGTTCAAGCCTAGAGTGACTGTGCATTCGGGGAGTGCCTGGAACAACCAGCGAGCGCTTGCAGCCTGCTGGCTGCTGCAGACCCGCCCAGCATCTAGGAGCCAAGTCTCTTCCACTTGTACCGATGGGAACCAAGGACAAAGCCTGGCAGGATCTTCAAGCCGCCTTGCTCTGCAGCGTGCATGCGTTCTTTGAAACACTTGCAGCACGGAGTAACAATGTTACGATGTTGACTTTGGAAGCGGAAACACTTCTCTCACTCTCACACTCCCCTCCCCCTCGTTACATTTCGTTTTAGCTGTTACTTCGTCTTTCAACGACATTATAATTATACATGACGACATCCAAGGTGATAGCACATACATTTTAAACCGAGTAAATATTTTCTAACATTTCTAGACAATATTGAATACTTTCACTAAATTATCATAGCCTTGATTTAGTAAATTAACATTATGCTAGATTATTTTATATAAATTAGATACATAGAATAGAATGTGAATCAGAAGTTATTTCACATGTCGTTCAGCAAGAAGAGAAAAGTGGATAGAGACCAGAATCTTTTTTTAGCTGACATCACATTAACTGAATGAACTGAATGTAAAGCTGCAGGACAAAGACAATCAAGTTCAGTTAATTTTTCTAAAATTAAGATGTACATTTTTCTAAAACTTTCTGTTATGTATTTTAATATTTAATGCATCCTGTATTTTACTTGAAAATAGAGAAGATTTTTTGATTATTATTCAGCTTAGAATTCATCAAATATTGTTGAGATATTGTTCAATTGAACTTTCGATATTGAAAATGCCAGTGATTAGTTGACTGTGAGACGTTGATACAACTGTGAGGTTACTTTAATACATCTGGGCCTAAATCTTAGCACAAGACCTTTGATGAAGACATTCTCTCACTCAACATTCATTTAATTGCTGCCTTCGGGGCTGAGAACACAATGCAAAGTGAGCAGAAGAGCAAAGCTTTGATTGACAGGAAGTTCAAAACAGAGGCAGATAAGTCCTCCCAAAGCCACGCCCAGTGTGCTGCAACGATGACGATGACCTCAGACCATCTTCAGGTTCCCTTCAGGAGGAGAACGGTTCCACCACGTGACAACCTCAGCGGGCCCAAACCCCTCGCTACAAAACCCCTCCCTTTTGCAGGCCTGGAGGCGTGTGGGCGTGGCTCTGGTTGAAAGAGTGCTTGTGTGTACAGTGCGTTACATATCTGCTTCTAGGGTTTCAAACCCATCAGGTTCAAGTTGGAGTTTCAGGACTAGAACTAGGTCATGTTGACTTTAGTCGTCCTGTACCTGCCTGTTGGCTGCTATCTCAACGGGTTATTAACAGCTGTGTTTGAGGGGCTGCCGCAGAACAAAAGGACACCAGCGGATTTTCAACACCCAGAGAACCATCGCACGTCAACAGGTGAAGCTATAGTGCAAGTTCAGTGAAGAAGACCCTAACCCTCAAGCTCGACATTTACCCCTCATACGTCTGCCAATCATTTCTCACACATGCTCACTCATTGTTTACTCGCTGTCATCGTTTGGCGCCATCAATAATGACACCAGTTACGTAGATCAGCTGGTCTCCTCTTTCCAATAAGCACAAGGAAACAATGACATGCTTCGCCTATCAACTTGCTGTCTCATTTAAATATGAACGTCTTTCTACCTTCAGTTTATTGATGTTGCGTTACGCACCCCTCCACCTCCCCATTTCGCCCAGTCTTCGCAGATCCATCAGCTTCATCATCTAATTATTCTATCAGCTCGTCAGCCACCACCAGGTCTGGCTCCAGGCGGGGATCTAGCTCGTTGCTGATCGGGGCAGTCGGCCCTCAATTACAAATCACCCCGTAGAGTCAAAGCGACAAAGACTCTTGCGACTTCATCATTTCATATCATCTGTTAACAATAAACATGATACTTCCTTCATCTAACTGGTCTCTCCCTGATTGAAGTATGGAGCGTGCAAACACCAACTGACAGAGAGGAATAATCATTTATGCAATAAGCAAAAACAAATTTGCACACATGTGCATTAAAGATCCCTCAACTTCTGCATTCCACAGTTCTACTGAGAGGCCATGGGGGAAACACTCCCTTCTGCAGCATAAAAGAATACCAATTGGTATCGTCCGTGGTTTGAGTGACTGAACAAAGACAGCGGCCTAAAAAGTCAGCAGAGGCCACGAATTAAAACCACAAACCAACTGCTCAAGGTTCACAACAAGAGTCACATCTCAGGATCTGAGCAACAAGTCGGACCGGGCTTTTGTTGAAATAAAAGTGAGCAAACGTACCGCCTCTTCCTTAAGTGTTGTACGCAAGTGGCGTGCGTACGGAAGTGGCGTGCATACACAAGTGGCGTACACAAGCGGCGTCCGAAAGCGGCGTCCGAAAGTGCCGTACGCAAGTGCCGTACGCAGGTGTCATACGCAGGTGTCGTACGCAGGTGTCGTACGCAGGTGTCGTACGCAGGTGTCGTACGCAGGTGTCGTACGCAGGTGCCGTACGCAGGTGGCGTAATTAAGACTTTTTTCATCCTGTCTTTGGTTTTGTTTGGTTTGTTTTGATTGTTTAGTTTGTTATGTATCGATGGCGAGCATTTCTCTCCTGGTCATACCTCAGTTGTCTCACCTGTAAAAGGCACTGCTGTTTCGTTTATGAGTCACAATATTGAAAAATAGTTCTAAACGGTATGCAGCACGAGGCGAGCCGTGCCTGCCTCCTCTGATGTGCTGCCATCTGTTAATGACAGAACATTATTGTGCACACCCATTAGATGAAGACGATTATCAAATCCATTATAGCGAGTGCATATCTCCTCATCAACATGTCAGTGAGGGATGCTCGTCGGCCGACATGAAACATAAAACTGTATAAAAGACCTGTCAGAAGAAAAGTCACACGTGACACTTCCTTTCCGATAGTATTGCTTCTCTTCTATCTGAGAGAAATTGAACTGGATTGTTGCATCAGAAAATCCAGAAAGAAGTCGAGTTCGGGTTTTCCATGATGCCTCCAAACGCTGCTGCCAATCTCGTCACTGATTGTCTTATTTACAAATGCCGGTCATATTCTTCTTAAGACGGTATGAGCCTCCTTTGTGGAGGCTTTCCCCTGTCATCAGATGTCTGTTGGGTCAGTCGCGGCAGTCTTAAATGTGATACGGAAGTTTTGTATGTACTGTATGTGGGGAATTTTTGTTCCAGAGATATTACCCTCATCACCACAGAGCTGATGAATAGCTGCTTCAGATTAGGATCTCGTTGCAGAACTTCTCAAGAACCAACGCTTTCACTTTCACTCGTTTCGGTGCTTCTACAACACCCGTGTTTAAATGGACTGATTTTACCCCCATAAAAGACTAAATCAACCAAAATCCCTCACATATAGGGCCGGGGTTGGAACCTCAGTACAGAGGGGCTTTTTCACGATCAAAGTCACAAGATGGATCGAATGGTGCAATAGCTCAGACACTGGATTTCTATTTTGACATTGACATTGAATCATATCTCGTCTGGATCCATCCCTTCAGGGCCTAAAGCTGGTATTAATATTTAATAATAAAGGTAAATATTGGCACTAAAACTGTCCGGCGACGGAGTATCAACCTGCTTTAGCACCTTAGATCTTCACTCTTTTCTGTCTTCCCTTTCACAATAAAAGCCCTAGACACACACTCCTCGTTGCTTAACTTCACATTCCATTCTGCTGTGAGGCCACGAGCACAGAGTCTGTCTGGAAGGTTCGTGATCAGCACCAATGAGACTTGATCTTAAGAAGGAGTGATTATAATCCAATACACACACACACACACACACATAAAGTGTGGCGCTGGAGGCGCTCGCACGACTGCATGTGTGTTTTTAATAGTAAATCTATTGGTTATGCATCTGCCACGGCTAGAAACAAAGACACGTCACCATTGGTGTAGTATCTAGTCCCCAAGAGCAATACTTGAGTAAAAGTAAAGATACCTTACTGGAAAATGACTCTAGTAAAAGTGAAAGTCATCTATGAGAATACTACTTTAGTAAAAGTCTTAAAGTATCTGCTATTTACTGTACTTAAGTATCAAAAGTAATGTTCTGATATTAAATGTACGTAAGTATTGAAAGTAAAAGTAAAAGTAAATGATGTTAATAAAAAAAGCAAAGGATCAGAATTTTGTGAATTCTGAAGTTTATTCTTTTAAGTGCTGTGGCCACCATGACCAAGGACAAGGAGTTGAGTGGGTTGGCGGTGATCCATCCAGGAGCAACAATGTTCAACATAATATATTGTACATAAGTAAACTTATTACTATGAACTTGTCATCATAATTCTCCGAATAGCAATATGACACTATGAAGGAGTTGTAATTCAATTCAATTCAGTTTATTTGTATAGCCCAATTTCACAAATTACAAATTTGTCTCGGAGTGCTTTACAATCTGTACACATAGACATCCCTGCCCCAAAACCTCACATCGGACCAGGAAAAACTCCCAAATAACCCTTCAGGGGGGAAAAAAAGGGAAGAAACCTGCAGGAGAGCAACAGAGGAGGATCCCTCTCCTAGGATGGACAGATGCAATAGATGTAATGTGTACAGAAGGACAGATTTAGAGTTAAAATACATTCAATGAATATGACAGAGTGTATGAATAGTTCATAGTAGGCATATTCCACGATGGAGACCTCCACGATCCATCAGGCAGATGGCGGTGGGAGGAGGAGGGGCGGAGTCTCAACAGGACAGTGGCGTAGTCATGAGCAGGAATTCCACGACCCAGACGATCCATCAGGCAGATAGGATCTATGCCGTCGCATAGGGTCCGATGACCCCATGAGACGTAAAGTCAAAAGGACTTCCGGGAGAAAGCAGAGTTAGTAACGTGTGATTGAGCGATGAAAATTCATCCTTAAGGAGAGAAAAAGAGGAGATATGTACTCAGTGCATCCTAAAACGTCCCCGCAGCTATAAGCCTATAGCAGCATATCAAGGGGCTGGACCAGGGCAAACCTGATTCAGCCCTAACTATAAGCTCTGTCAAAGAGGAAGGTCTTAAGTCTACTCTTAAACGAGGTGACTGTGTCTGCCTCCCGGACTGAAATTGGAAGCTGGTTCCATAAAAGAGGAGCTTGATAACTAAAGGCTCTGGCTCCCATTCTACTTTTTAAGACTCTAGGAACTACAAGTAGTCCCGCATTTAGTGGGCGTAGCTCTCTAGTGGGGCAATATGGTACGACAAGCTCCTTAAGATATGATGGAGCATCACCAATCAAGGCTTTGTAGGTTAAGAGAAGAATTTTAAAAGTGATTCTTGATTTTACTGGGAGCCAGTGCAGAGCAGCTAGTGCAGGAGTGATGTGATCTCTTTTCTTAGTTTTAGTGAGAACACGAGCTGCAGCATTCTGGATCAACTGGGGGACCCTAAGAGATTTATTAGAGCAGCCTGCTAATAAGGAGTTGCAGTAATCCAGTCTCGAAGTAACGAACGCGTGAACCAATTTTTCTGCATCTTTTTGAGACAAGATGTGCCTGATTTTTGAAATATTACGTAGATGAAAGAATGCAGTCCTTGAGATTTGCTTTACGTGGGAGTTAAAGGACAAGTCCCGATCAAAGATAACGCCAAGATTCTTTACAGTGGTGTTGGATGCCAGGGCAATGCCGTCTACAGAATCCACATCAACAGTGCATTTATAAGTAGGCTCATTCCGACTAGAGGATGTAGAGCGCAAATGCATAATATTGTGATCAGCAAAACATATCAACTTGATGCATCAGGTCACCTGCCTTGTAAACTTCTATCGGCCTGATTTGAACACACTTGAGGCAAAGGTTTTGCTCAAGCTGAACCTGCAATTGCGCGACTGCTAACGTTAGCTAACATTAAGTTAGCTAACATTAGCCAACTAGTGCTGCAATGATTATAGCTAAATTGACTCAAATTAACAAAATCTCACAACTGTCAACTCAGTCTGTTTACGACATTAATGTCTCATTTGACTTAAGGTAGCTAGCGAACGTTAGCCTAACATACGCCACGTATGGCTACATTAGAAGATCAGACACCTTTCTCCCGACCCCGCCGAAGATATACTCCAATTCGGTGTTTGTCTTCGTCACCACTGTCGTTTGTTGCGGGAGTAGCAGGTGCTTCCATGTCTGCTTCCATCATGAAATATGTAATCTTGTCATGTAGTCGCTTGCTAGCTCAGTTAGCATCCTGGTCATCACTGGGAATCAAAATAACGTGGCTTTGAGAGCACTTGTTTGTAATAATGTGATAAATCAATGATTTCACTTCAAGCTAGCAACACTGATTTAACCTGCTTGCTTGGAGTCTGTGTTCCACCACAGTCCCTGCCGTTCTAAAGATAGATTTGATTTTGTAGCGTGTATCGTTTCAGGGGAAATGTATCGGATTCAAAGTATCAGTTTTCTTTGGAAAATGTAGTGAAGTAAAAGGAAAAGTCAACAGAAATATAAATAGTAAAGTACAGATATATAAAAAATCTTAAGTACGTTACACGGTCGACTGATCCTGAATGGTTTTCATTCTACCATCAAAATGACGGACGGCCTTCAAATTTGTACATCATTGTTGAAAATATTTGGTCAATGACAAAAAAATATTCGATCAATGCCGGCTCTGATCTATTGTACTGCACAAGTTTTGATGATATGTCCATATCCCTAATTCACGTTCGCGGTATATTCGTGAGGCATTGTGCACTTGTTAATTCCTGCAGTGCTCGGGGGTCACAAGTGTTTCAGAAACGTTTCACACTTCACGCCCTCACCTTGTCTGGAAAAAGTAGCGATAGCAATCTGCTGGAGGACAGGCTCATCTAGTCTGTTAGATTTAGATTATTTTGGAAAACTGCATGAGCCTTTTGCCTCCTGTTCAAATACCGAGCGGATAGCTCCTCAACAGAGCAGAAAGGCTTTTGAAAATATTGTTGCAGGAACATGAAGAAAGGACAGCACCGTAGAACTCAAACAAACAGTCCAAAACAAAAATATGTTTCTAATCCCTCCGTATGATCTGTAAGGTTGAACAGTACTTTCCCCGCTCCAGCACTACATTTACGATTTCAAGTGGTCAGATTGCAGCGAGCCGCATGGCCCGGAGGCTCTACGGCGCTGTGATGGACTTTAGGCCGGTCGTTTCGACAAGGCAGATGGAAGTACTGGAACTGAAGCGCTCTCCTGCACAACAAGCCCAGCATTGCGGGCAGCACAATGCACTAAGCGGTCCAGGTGTGAGTGCGTTTGCACAATCCTACAAACTGAACAATTATTTTTGCATAACATTTACATTTTTTTGTGTTATTCTTGTCAAATGAAGTATTGAGGCTGACCCAGAAAAAGACAAAAAACATAGAAATAAATGTGATTTTCCTTCTTGAAAAGTTTTTGGATGGGGCAACTTTTCAAATGTTAAGCTTAAACTGGCTCCCTGTAAAATCAAGTATCAAATTTAAAATGATTCTCCTCACCTACAAAGCCTTGATTGGTGTCCTCCGGGGACAGCTTAGTACCATATTGCCCCACTAGAGAGCTGTGCTAACTAAATGCGGGGCTACTTGTGGTTTCCAGAGTCTTAAAAAGTAGGATGGGAGCCAGAACCTTCAGTTATCAAGCTCCTCTTTTATGGAACCAGCTTCCACCTTCAGTCCGGGAGGCAGACACAGTCACCTCATTTAAGAGTAGACTCAAGACTCTTTAATAGTGCTTATAGTTAGAGCTGAATCAGGTTCACCTGGTCCAGCCCCTGGATATGCTGCTATAGGCTTATAGTCTGCTGGGGGACGTTTAGGATACACTGAGCACCTATCTCTTCTTCTCTCTCTACTTATGGATGGATTTTCATCTCTCCATTGTACATTATAAACTCTGCTTCCTTCCCGGAGTCCTTGTGACTGTCTTAATTAAATGCCTGATAAATCAAGGATTAAAACCACATTAGCAATATATTGATGTATAATATAACATATAATATCCCTGATCCCTACGCAGAGACTTAGTTTTTTGCTCACACCTGCTAGAAATAGAGTGTTTGCTGTTGTAGAAATGAATGCCAGCTGTGACTTGGCTCTCTTCCGGGTTTTTGTATGTCTTCTGCCTGTGGACAGCTTTTGTCACTGTGCAACATGCGGTCCCAAAGCTTTACAGGTAGTTGAAATGAAAATGATCTAAGCCAGGCTGGTGGATGTAGCAGCTTGGGAAGGAGTCATTGAGCACCCTGCTTTGTGCCCACGGTCATCGTGGCCAATTTGATCCCATCACCAAGATGATCTCCAGATTTAGTTGCCAATTAAAGTTCATACGCTTGACTCATCTATTATTGGTTTTCTGTAATTGTTTTAGCTATGGCGGAAAAAAACATTGAATTTAAATGTTTTGCGCCACATTTAAATCTTTCCTGCTGAACTGTTGAAATGCATACCAGGCGCCCGGAAGCTGGACTGCAGCGGGATGAGCAATGTGTCTCATAATCTGCTGGTAAGTGGAAGAAGGCAATTAGTTTCATCGCCTGTGAGTGATGAGTTTATCAGTAATCAGGGAACATTAGCTTGATGCACCAAGACTGTTCAACACAAAGAGACGGTAATTCAACATCACACCCGATCAAACCGAGTGGGGAGGACATCATCATCGTCATATAATTAAAATGACATACGAGTCATACGATTACCACCCCCCTCCCCCCCACCCCCTTCCTCCCCTTCAGCCACAACGTCAACTAGATGCAGCCACATGCAATTGGGCTGAACAGGAAAATACACGATACCTGCAGGGCAGGTTTGTCCTCCTCGTATCACAACAGCATCTCAGTCAAGTGCATGTGAAGCCGACAGCATGTGACAACCACACCTGAGTCAGAGGCCACGGCTCTGTTAACACACCGGTTCGGACGCACAGCACAGCCATGCAAACTGACGACGCACTGAGAAAGAGAAGTGGAAATATATGGACTAAATAAAGCACTGGAAATGTCTCGGTCATTATTGTGACCACTTGGGGTGAACCAGTGTGTTTACTTGAATCTTGAATGTATCCAGGGAAGAGTGACTCAGCTTGGCTCCACAGTAAATGGTAACAAGACTGTACTTGTATGGTTATTTTCTAGTCTTCTAACCACTCAAAGCTTCAACACCACTTGTCATCATTCACCCATTCACACACCGATGGCAGGCTACCATCCTACCCTGCTCATCAGGACTAACTAACATGCATACAGACATTCACACACCGTGGGCACAGCTACAGGAGCAACTAGGGCAGTGGTCACCAATAGGTGGGCCGCGGTCCAGACCCAGAAGCAAGAGAAGTTATTATGTTTTCCATGAAGAGAAAAGTGGACAGAGACCAGGGTCTTGAACCAAGAACCCCAGACTGTTATATGTTCAGTCTTCACGGGCAGTTCTAAACCAGCATGTCTCATATGAGGCCGTGGGGATTATTGAAAGCAGCAACATGAAGCTCCACTACGAGACAAAGCACAACTCTTTACACCAAACGTACCCACTACCATCAGAGATGAAGTCACATAACCCTCAGAGCTCAGTATGATCAGAATCATAACCCATTAATTCACTGTCCAACATTGATGTGAACAGAGAGGAGAATAGAGCTGAAACATGAGGTTTAATAACCAGATAAAGTCCCTGCTCACATTTATCTTATTAAATGATGACAAGAATATAATATTGTGTTGTTTGTTATTGACATCATTTCACACATGAATGAACTGAATTTAAAGCTGCAGGACAAAGACAATTACCCTCAATTCATTTTTTGTAAAATACAAGTCATTTATTTAAAGATTAAAACAATTCAATAGATTTCTGTTGTATTTTTAATTATTTTTAAATCCAGCTCTTATTGTAATTCAAATGGGAGAAGAATATTTATTTGTTTGAAGAGTATATATTATTTATAATTCATCCAATTAAATTAGAAAATTGGTGATAAATACTATTGAGGTATTTGAACATTTTCACTTTCTATATTTTAAATGACAGTCAGCAGTTGACGACATATATGTTAATACAAATGTTAGGATACATTAATCCATATGGGACAAGTTAGACATTATTGTGATCTTCTGGACCTTTGATGAGGACATCCTCGAACTGGATTTGAGCATTGGTTGAAAACCCCCAATCTAGTCTTGCCCAAGGTACACATAAGATGCACGTGCGCAGTCGGGGATCGAACCGCCGACCCTATGATTGAAGGACGACCCTCCTCTACCAATGAGCGGTCTTGCATCCACTTTGCACAACTTCCCAACAATAATCAATACGAAATGATTGGATATGTGTGAGCGTCTCGTGCGTAACCCGGGCGGAACAGTGGTTCCGGTTATAAAGGGCCCGGGGGGTAAACAGTCACTGCAGCATAGTTCCTCAACAAGAAAGGAACGCATTAATTCATGCACATGGAGAACGTGCTCTTTGTCCTGTGCAGGTGTGTTTAAACTATCATATCGCAACAGGTGAAGTAGATTAACACTGTTGTTATATTTACATACTGATGTGTATGTTCAGCACAAACGACAATCAATATGAAAGGAGGGAAAACTTGAACTTGTCTTATCTTACAATTGTCTGTTGAAGCGGCCCAGGTCATCAGGGAAGAACACATCTCCTCCTCCTCCTTCTCCTCCTCCTACTTCTCCTTCTTTGTGCTTGGATTTCCTCCTCTTCAGCCTGAACGACAGCAGCCGCTTTCCCTTCTTCTCTTTGGCGGCAGCGGGGAACAGGTCCCGGTCCAGTGTGGCGTCGGGTCCCAGGCTGTAGGTGTCGGGGCTCGCGGGCAGAGTGTCCGCCCTGTCCCGGGGGCTGGTCGCCGCTTCATCTGGGAAGGAGTCCGACCGTTTGGGCTCCTTGCTTTCTTTCCCAGAGGACTTTATTTTAAACAGGCGCTTCACTTTCAGGGTGCTGGACTTGCTCATGGCGCCCGAAGAACCGGGGCGCTCCTCCGGGGACTGCGAGCAGGAGAATGCGGGGACCGGGAGAGGACTCTTACTTTTGAGCCGGAGGGAGGAGGCATTCACCGGAGCAACCTGCAGAGCGAGTTCCCGCGAGCGCTTTTGACTTGACAAAAAAACAAGTACACTTCCGACTTGTACCATCACAATAAAATGTATGCCATGATCCAAATGTGTGCTTGTGTAACATTAGTCTTTGTACTTATAAATATGTATATTTGTGTGTATAAACAAAATTAATACTTCAAATATTAATCATTATTTCTAACCTTGTCAATGTCTTTGACTATATGTTCTATGAAATGTTCAATTCATTTGATAAATAAAAGTGTGAGTTTTCATGGAAGACACGAAATTGTCTGGGTGACCCCAAACTTTTGAACGGTAGTGTATATATATATATATATATATATATATATATATATATATATATATATACAGACATATATACACACACAATAACATATATATATATATTAATACACAAATATACAGACATATATACACACAAATATATATTTTTATATTAATACACATATATACAGACATTAATACACAAATATATATATATATATACATACACACACAAAATATATATGTATATACACACAACTATATATATATAAATATAAATATATTAATACACACATAAACAGACATAAATACACAAATATAAGTATATATATATATGTATATTTATATATATGTATACTGTAAACCCCCTCTCTGGTAGTTCCTGCTCCAGCATTCTACAATCATTTCCATTTCTATTTTCTTCAAACTTGCATTTTTGTTTATTCTGCATGAGGAAGTTGTTACCCTCCTTTAGCCACCCCAAGGCCATGTATATATCCTTGTATCCTTGTGGGACAGGGATGTCTATGTGTACAGATTGTAAAGCACTCTGAGGAAAATTTGTAAATTGTGAGAATGGGCTATACAAATAAACTGAATTGAAAACAAGTATACATATAATTCATATATATATATATATATATATATATGGCTAAATTCTATGCGGGTTTCCATTACTATGTCTGTCTGTCTGTGGAGAGATTTTGTCACTGCGATAGTGTCACAATGTGCAACATGCAGTCCCGAAGCATTACAGGTGTGTAGTTGAGATCAAAATGAAGGCGGCGTGTGAAGATGGGTGTCGTTCAAGTTTGTTTGGGGTGGGGGGGGTGAATTATTTTACATCACCGTATGTATTCATGTCCGTCTAATTTCATTTTTGATGTCCGGCTTCACTAATGAAAACAATTCCATTAAATTCCCCAACCTCAGGGTCCACAATGGTAGCTATCATCCAGCTGCTTGTTATAGTATAATATTGTCTACAAATCTGTGTAATCCAGTTACTCAGCCAGAACAAAGCAACACAGTTATTGAACATGAAATGCTTTAAATCATAGAATGCCTATACCTTGAATATGCAGCTCAACTTGTTTCAGGTAATGAGGAGCTTCTCGCAAAGGAGTTGCAGCTCAAAAAAACCCAAGCAGGTAGAAATAGTTTGAGACAGGCATGGCTGACAGCCATTATCTGCCTTACTAGCCCCCTTCCTGACCCCCTCATGTACTTTCGCAATGACTTTATGTTACAAACAAAAGTTAGGTTCAGGCAACACAACTTTGTTAAAACATTATAGTTTGGCTTAAAATAGGTAATACAGTTAGGTTCATGCAACAGAAATAAACCAGTCCCATAAAAACCCAACTTGGTGTCGAACACCGGCCTCCTAGTTCTGTGTATGAACCTATACAAATAAAAAAGCTTTTATTTTGAAAGTAAATATTTTTACCAGCATTTTCTTGCTTGATACAGCAGGCTCTTGAATTTCTCAACACTACATTTTCAATTTAGGCTCACCTTGATGCACACCTCCATGTGGCCTTTAATTACGCTCTCTATCATTATAATGCTTTCATATAAGTCTGTGTGTGTGTGTGTGTGTGGGGGGGGGGGGGGGGGTTCCCCTCATGGCATTCAAGAGATGTCACTTAACATTCTAGAATTTGTCACATGGCTATAACTTTATAACTTTAAGAGAGCAGTAGATGATTAGTTCCATAAATAAAAGGCCAGTTAAGATTTGACAAAAACACATTAGATCTAGCAGTCTGTCCACATACACACGTACATGTTTAAAGGTTAGCCATGACTTACTTTATCCAACATGTGTGTCAGCCTCAAAGTTTACCTCTTAGCTACAATCACCGACGTGACATTAGCTCTCTCTGCTGGACATGTTGAGGAAATGCAACCCCAGTCCGTGTTATTACAGTGTAGTACACATTCACTTTCACAGTAACTACTCCCCAAGGCCAGAACACACTGTTCATACTCATGAAGGGTTTTTACAATGATGGAATAAATACGTAGCTGAAAACAAAGCCGTTTTGGATAACGAATTAAAGAATTATATATTATTGTATGTATTTTGTATATATATATATATGTATATATCTATCTATATATATATAGACATATATCTATATCTATATATATATCAGTGGCGTGCCGTGGGCCTGGGGCCTGGGCCTTCAGTGAGGTCCTACAGTGCACAGTCCCACCCGAATTAATCCACCTCTTATTACCATCATTATGATGCCATTGCTCTAGACACGATACAGTTAGACAGAGACGCAGTATAACCAGGCGTTGCGTCACCTTGAAATTGACATTTTTATTCAGAGAATTGCAGGGGAAGAGTACAATACAGTCCAGTTCAACTAATAGGCAAGAACATAATAGAGTGCAACAGAGTTATATTAATATTCTTCTTCTATCCATTTCTGGTCCACAAACTTTGAGCTTTAAGTGGTTCAGTAAAGTTAGAAAGATATTCACAGATTCTGACTTCCCGGCTCAATAGCTCTCTGACGAAACGGAGTTAAAGCACAAAAAACACCTGTCTGTAATCGTAGTGATGTCGACAACAAGCTACAACCTTCATTTTACCGAAAAAAGCCGGTCTCCGAGATCGATAAATAACGTTGGTCTCAATGTGCGATCAGATGTGAGACCTAAGCCCAGGGACCGTCTGCAAAAAGCAATCCAGGAAAAACATATTCCAAAAATATTCAATATATCCACTGAAAGATTGTGAAGGCTGACATAACTTATACCATACGTCAAATGGCCACCCTCTGTTGTACTACAGCTGTTTTTTTGGAAAAGAAATCATCTTAAATAATTATTATGAATTATATTTAATAGTTTATGGGAAAAAACTTCAATAGCTTCACTATTATCAAGTGTTGGATGAAACCATTCATTTCCTACATCAATGGGCTCCACATAGGTGGACTACACCTCTTACTTTGGAGAAATGTGTTTTTGAAAAATTATTATGAATATTTTTTCAGATTTTATGGGAAAAAATCTTCAATAGCTTCATTATTATCAAGTGTAGAGTAAAATCATTCTGTATCTACATCAATGGGCTCCACATGAGTGGACTACACCTATGATTTTGAAGAAAAAAGATTTAGAATAATTATTATGAATATTTTGTCATAATTTATGGAAACAATCTTCAATAGTGTCACTGTTATCAAGTGTAGAGTGAAATCATTCAATATCTACCTCAATGGGCTCCACATCAGTGGACTACACCTTTTATCTTGAAGAAAAAAGATTTGGAATAATTTTTATTAATAATTTGTCATAATTTATGGAAACAATCTTCAATAGCTTCACTGTTATCATGTGTAGAGTGAAATCATTCAATATCTACGTCAATGGGCTCCACATCAGTGGACTACACCTCTTACTTTGAAGAAAAAAGATTTGGAATAATTTTTATTAATAAGTTGTCATAATTTATGGAAACAATTTTCAATAGCTTCACTGTTATCATGTGTAGAGTGAAATCATTCAATATCTACGTCAATGGGCTCCACATCAGTGGACTACACCTCTTACTTTGAAGAAAAAAGATTTGGAATAATTTTTATGAATATTTTGTCATAATTTATGGAAACAATCTTCAATAGCTTCACTGTTATCAAGTGTAGAGTGAAATCATTCAATATCTACCTCAATGGGCTCCACATCAGTGGACTACACCTTTTATTTTGAAGAAAAAAGATTTGGAATAATTTTTATTAATAATTTGTCATAATTTATGGAAACAATTTTCAATAGCTTCACTGTTATCATGTGTAGAGTGAAATCATTCAATATCTACGTCAATGGGCTCCTCATCAGTGGACTACACCTCTTACTTTGAAGAAAAAAGATTTGGAATAATTTTTATGAATATTTTGTCATAATTTATGGAAACAATTTTCAATAGCTTCACTATTATCAAGTGTAGAGTGAAATCATTCAACATCTACATCAATGGGCTCCTCATCAGTGGACTACACCTTTTATTTAGAAGAAAAAAGATTTGGAATAATTTCTATTAATAATTTGTCATAATTTATGGAAACAATTTTCAATAGCTTCACTGTTATCATGTGTAGAGTGAAATCATTCAATATCTACGTCAATGGGCTCCACATCAGTGGACTACACCTTTTATTTTGAAGAAAAAAGATTTGGAATAATTTTTATTAATATTTTGATATAAATTATGGAAACAATCTTCAATAGCTTCACTGTTATCATGTGTAGAGTGAAATCATTCAATATCTACCTCAATGGGCTCCACATCAGTGGACTACACCTTTTATCTTGAAGAAAAAAGATTTGGAATAATTTTTATTAATAATTTGTCATAATTTATGGAAACAATTTTCAATAGCTTCACTGTTATCATGTGTAGAGTGAAATCATTCAATATCTACGTCAATGGGCTCCACATCAGTGGACTACACCTCTTACTTTGAAGAAAAAAGATTTGGAATAATTTTTATGAATATTTTGTCATAATTTATGGAAACAATTTTCAATAGCTTCACTGTTATCATGTGTAGAGTGAAATCATTCAATGTCTACGTCAATGGGCTCCACATCAGTGGACTACACCTTTTATTTTGAAGAAAAAAGATTTGGAATAATTTTTATTAATATTTTGATATAAATTATGGAAACAATCTTCAATAGCTTCACTGTTATCATGTGTAGAGTGAAATCATTCAATATCTACGTCAATGGGCTCCACATCAGTGGACTACACCTTTTATTTTGAAGAAAAAAGATTTGGAATAATTTTTATTAATAATTTGTCATAATTTATGGAAACAATCTTCAATAGCTTCACTGTTATGTGTAGAGTGAAATCATTCAATATCTACGTCAATGGGCTCCACATCAGTGGACTACACCTTTTATTTTGAAGAAAAAAGATTTGGAATAATTTTTATTAATATTTTGATATAAATTATGGAAACAATCTTCAATAGCTTCACTGTTATCATGTGTAGAGTGAAATCATTCAATATCTACGTCAATGGGCTCCACATCAGTGGACTACACCTTTTATTTTGAAGAAAAAAGATTTGGAATAATTTTTATTAATATTTTGATATAAATTATGGAAACAATCTTCAATAGCTTCACTGTTATCATGTGTAGAGTGAAATCATTCAATATCTACCTCAATGGGCTCCACATCAGTGGACTACACCTTTTATCTTGAAGAAAAAAGATTTGGAATAATTTTTATTAATAATTTGTCATAATTTATGGAAACAATTTTCAATAGCTTCACTGTTATCATGTGTAGAGTGAAATCATTCAATATCTACGTCAATGGGCTCCACATCAGTGGACTACACCTCTTACTTTGAAGAAAAAAGATTTGGAATAATTTTTATGAATATTTTGTCATAATCTATGGAAACAATTTTCAATAGCTTCACTGTTATCATGTGTAGAGTGAAATCATTCAATGTCTACGTCAATGGGCTCCACATCAGTGGACTACACCTTTTATTTTGAAGAAAAAAGATTTGGAATAATTTTTATTAATATTTTGATATAAATTATGGAAACAATCTTCAATAGCTTCACTGTTATCATGTGTAGAGTGAAATCATTCAATATCTACGTCAATGGGCTCCACATCAGTGGACTACACCTTTTATTTTGAAGAAAAAAGATTTGGAATAATTTTTATTAATATTTTGATATAAATTATGGAAACAATCTTCAATAGCTTCACTATTATCAAGTGTAGAGTGAAATCATTCAACATCTACATCAATGGGCTCCACATGAGTGGACTACACCTCTTACTTTGGAGAAATGTGTTTTTGAATATTTTTAATGAATATTTTGATATCATTTATGGAAACAATATACGTCTTGAATAAAAAAATAGTACCACACACATAATAATAAGAGCCATCATAGTAGTCAAGTAGTTCCCACATGTAATATTTATGAACGATCAGAGTCAGACATACACATTCCTAAGTGTTACACAACACACAATACCAAGGGGTATCTTTGCTTGGTATTTGTGCTGCTGTCATCCCAAGGCACAGCGTGTGAAACCATCTTGAGCAAGTTCCACACTGAATCTACATGGGGATAAATGAATTAAACATATTTAAAAAATGGAAACTTGAGGAAACATGTTATGCATACAAGTTAACCATATTTGATTACTAATGTTATTTTTTAAAACTCACTCCAGGTTATCTACAGATTATCCAAAACTCAGATTGTCTAAAAACAAGTCTCACCCAAACAGCATCAACATCAGTTTTGGGCAGGTGGTCCTCAATTCCACAGAAGGAACAGAGCTCATCCTTTGAAACTAGAAATAAATACATGTATATGAGTGTCAATTATGTATCAAGTCAATAAAATATTGATTACATATTTTGAACAAAACCTGATTGTTTCAGAATGTCTTCAGCCATGTTTCTTCTTAGCTTTTCCATCGATTGTTTCGATGAGTTTATGCGGAAATGCTGTGGAATATTTGGTAGTTCCATCACCGTCATCTTGGCCATCTGTCAAATGGCAAAACAACACACCTTGTATGAATTTACATAGTAAAACAGCATAGTGTTTAATCTATCAGAAAGACAAAAGGTTGCATGAAATAACCTGCATGACAAAGATCCCACAACTGTTGCCATCTTTCTGGCAGGTGTGGGTTATCTGGCCCGGCTGCCACTTGATGTTCACCCAGTCCTCCTTTCCAAGTCGGTTCCGGCGCATTTTGAAATACTGTCTGCAGGATGAAAGGAAAATAATTTTGGTTTACATTTGCACTTACTCTTTGGCCTTACTAAAGATGTGTATAACATTATATATTTCCCATAATCTAATGAATATTACCCAAATCTTTGGCCAGCCTTTCTGGAGTCGTCAACTTCATTTGACCCTTGCAGAGGATCAACCACAAATATGTGGTTTGAAAGGGCATGGAGATACTGTTTTAAAAAGAAACATAGTGTTAAAGCATGCCATATTTTAAACTTACCAACAACAGCAACAATAATAACATAATACATTTTATGTATGTAAAACCTTAATGAATGAGCAACATCGGAAGTATATTTATTGTACACAAGATAATCACAACTGTGAGTAAATAAAGAAACAAACCACGTTAAATAGGCATATTTTAACATTTTACTTGAAAGTACTGAATATTAGTCTGAAAATAAGTTCCACAATATGGGGTCATACTCAATCAAAGAAAACTCAAATTGTTAGAGTAGCAGTGGGGACTACCAACGAGATCCTGTTGGATGATTAAGTGCTTTGATTGGACAATAATCATAGATATATTTTTCATTAAGATAGGGATGACGACCATGAAGACATTTAAAACTAAAAGAACAGTCTTAAAATCAATCCACATGCTACATATGTGCATGTACACAATGCAGCTACATTAGATACAAATATACAATCTCATTGTCTCTTCATTTATTAATGACAATTTATGAAAAATTACATTAACTTGTAATAAAACTTGAATTTAACATTAAAGTAGATTTAGTTATATTGACTTGATTGTAGGTTGTTATAAATATTTAAAGCAATTTTAAGATTGATAACCTTAAAATACACTCACAACAATGAGCCAAACATGAATGCTGTAAAGGCACATTGTACCACATGACCAGCTGCATACTCACCACAAACTTCCAGTGCACATTTCTTATGTTGACAAATCCAATGGCTCCATCATAGTCATCAAACGTCACCTGACAACATGCGTAAAAATTGAAAAATAATTGTATTTTGCTGCAAAACTCAAATACCCAAATGTACCCAGTATGCATTATTTATTTTTCCTCCAATGGAACAACCAACAAACTGAAGCTGCTTTTTCAAATGGATTGTTTCAAAACAACTTGATGTTAAGATTTATAATAATAATATAATTACTCACCTTTTTTAACCCTTGCCTGGCCATTTGCTCTCTCGTGCGTACAAGATTATACCCATGGTATAATGATTCATGAGGTATAGCCGGCCAGCAGTATCCATAGTATTGAGGATGGCTCTCATGTAACATTCAATGACCTTAAGGAAATTTGTTTGGAAAATTATTATCCAAAAATGGAAGGTAAAGAAAACATTCAAGTTAAGTCGTGTTTACTTCATACAACACTTTGATAGGTTTGTCTGACATAACATTCCAGACCCTTTGTTCTGGCTGACAATCTAATTTAATATCTATTAAGCAGTAAAACTCATGACATTTTGACATATTTTTTAAGGTTTGATGCATCAACAGATGGGTTCATTGGAGATAAATGATCTGTTACAACAACACTTTTAATCAGAAACTTGCCTCGCCTATGATGAGTTTGTCTGGCCTCAAACTTTGAAATTCACTGTGCCGCAGGTTCATATTCAGCTTCTGTTCAGCATTTCTTATAACAGCCACAACAACTTCAGTTGGTTTGCATGTCCAAAGGGCGTCAACCTACAAGCATATGAACAAGAATAAGCCAAGTTATTTATTTTAAGATTTGACAATAAATACTGTGGCTGTAAATTATATTGTGCTGGTACAAAAAGCTGATACTGAACGTGAAAATTACCATCATCATCATTGCTGAAATGAACGTGCCTTCATTTTTCTGACATCATTAAAATAGTTGTGTTTTTGGATTTTGTAAGTACTTTTATGCAAGACAGACATACTTCAACATAACTGTCCTGGCATATGCACACCTTGTCAGGCTCTATAAATTCAAATGACAATTGTATCTGTGAAGTGCATACATTCTATTTTGTGAATTAGCAAAAAAGTACCTCTGTTGCAGGCCCTTTACTTCTTATGTCATCACTGCTGCTCTCCTCGCTCCTCTGAAGTTCTTTGACAGTGTTCAAAGTTGACTTTGCTCTTTTTGGAACCGGAGCAGTGGTTGGAGCATTGAAGTATTTGGACCTGGCAGTATTGGTCTTCCTTTGATCCTTCTTTGCCCAACCCTCCTTGGATTGAGTGATGTCTTTTGGCAACACGGTTTTAAGGAGCAACTGCTCAGAGAGATTATGCGACATGATATGTTCTCTGTATCTCCCCTGTAGAGAGCCATACATGTATCTGACAAAGGTCCCTGGTCTCAATTTTTTCTGCTTTCTCAGAATGGAGTGTTTAACAATGCCAAACCATCTCTCCACGTGGCAGTTTGTGTCCCTTGTTTTAATTGGACCAAAGGTGTCATCTTCAATATCAGTTGCATATCTTTTCAAGTTCCCCAACAGCAGACCACTCCAAAGGGGGAAAATGCCTAAATAGTTGTCAAAAAGTACATCTACAATGCCGGGGCAGAAGTATGGGTTTTCGCCATCATGTGGGGTCTTGGCATCTTCCTTTTCAATCTCGACCTTTACCTCCTCCAAGACCTTCTTGAATTCATAGGTAAAGGGAGATCTGCCAACAATTGTGTGGGCGTTTCGTCTTTCCTCTTCATCTTCCTCTTGAGCCAGGGGGCTGTCTTGAAACGTTTCGTTGTCTTCTGTGTCGGGAATCTTGGATTTCTTTATTAAGTCCTGCATGGTCTTCAAATTGATCATGACAGTATTGTTGTTGTGTTTACCCATTAAGACAGCGCACAGTGAGCGGAAGATTTTGAGTGCTGTGGTCATTGAGGTAGTGTTTTGCAACCTGGCAAATCCAAATGTCGCACACTCCTTTAAACCTTTGTCTGCTGTTTTTCTCCCAATTGATTGAGTGACAGCTTTGAGCACGTGTGCAGAGCAGATGTGAAGCACTGAATACATTTGTATTTCCTTCCATGTCTTCTGTTTTAAACAAGTAGCAAACGCCCTGTCCAAGTAGCTGACAATACTCTCCTTGTTAAATGACAGAAGAACACTTTGAAGTAACGCCCAGCTGTAGTCCGTTTCTACCTGCTGTACTCTCAGTTTGGTGTACTGGGACACTTTTCGGATGAACTGCATTAGCCAGAATGTAATTGGTGGTACCGAATGTTCATTCGTCAGCATTTCACAGACTGGGAGGGGAGGTACATTCTGACCACCTCCAGGAAGAGTGAGAGAATAGTAAAGCAGTCTTTTAGTCTGCCCAGGAACTTTAGATGCAACATTACCTGTGGCATCGAGGTACAAGGTCAGTGGGGTCTTCTGTCTCAAGTGCTGCACAACTATACCTATTCCTGTCTCAGTATACATATGCACACCGAAAGGGTCAACTTGGAAGTGCTGTATGTAGCCAGGCATCTTGTGAAACTCTGCATCACATTCCTTCATGATGTTTTGAGTGAGGTGCATCTCCATAAAAACATCATCATGTATTCTTTTGCCCTTTCTGACCTCTGAACTGATCACTTTAAGAACATTTTTGTTCAGACTTCTGGTAATGTTTCCTGAAATCAACTCAGCAACAGGTGTTTTTTTTAGTTTGTTATAGAAGTGTTGACTCACTCCTTTACGAAGAGCTCTTGCAATTCTCCCTCTTCGTGAGTTTGCTGCTGGTCTGAATTTTTTTCCACTTTTTTTATGTGTCATTTTTCCTCTTTGGAAAACAGATTTTAACCAGGGACTCTCCAACTGGCTCCCTTTTCATTTGAAACAAGTATTTTGCACTACATGAAGGAAAGGTACATACTGCAGTGATGTTTAAAAATGGACTATTTGTTTTACGACTGTGTGGAGATTTAATATGCTGACTTAAATGCAAGGGTACAGCAAGGATTATTTTTACGGAAACTGTTGTACAGCAAATTGGTCCATGGTTGTCTCAGTTTTGTTGAACCGTGCTGTGGAACAATCTTTTGCCACTTTTTTTTATTCAATGTAATTGTGAACCTCTTTGACACGACAGGCAAGTTTCTCAATTGCTTTTTGTTAAATTTCTGGGCATTTTCAGGTTGTGCTTCTCTCTGCAGCGACATATTTTGGTCGTCTTCTGCCTCTTTGTCATCTGTGTTCTCATCTTGCTCTCCTAGAACATCTCTCTGCAGCGACATATTTTGGTCTTCTTCTGACTCTTTGTCATCTGTGTTCTCATCTTGCTCTCCTAGAACATCTCTCTGCAGCGACATATTTTGGTCGTCTTCTGACTCTTTGTCATCTGTGTTCTCATCTTGCTCTCCTAGAACATCTCTCTGCAGCGACATATGTTGGTCTTCTTCTGCCTCTTTGTCATCTGTGTTCTCAATTAAATCCCTCACTCCATTTCGATTTCTGGTCCATATGACCCACAGCCAATGACGATTTTTTTTATTATCTTGGCCAAATAGAGTTATCGAAAGCTCAGACCAGATTTCTGAGGAGTAACTTATCTCTCTATTTGTAATGTTTGCACTTTTCATTGTTTTGACCAAGGTTGTCATTCCACCAGACATTGTCCATAAGTCCTTCCTTTGAACTCTGTTTCCTCTCTTTAGTCTTCCCATTTTCTTTAAAAGGTCTAGAACCTACAGAAAGGGGGACAGACAAAACTAGAACATTTTGGCAAGATAAAGTGTGTTTTTCAAGTAAACTCTTTTGATAGGTAAATCAACAGTTGACACATTAAACATACAATATTTAAAACATCAATACCTAGCTAAGAGCCAAACAAACATACTATTTGTTCATTTGATAAAACAAAATATTCCCAATTTGGCTAATATTTTATATACAAAGATCAACAGATAACATTTTATTTGTATGCTTTGTATTTCTCCTGTCATCATTTTTTTAAGGACAAGGATATTAACCCTCCTGTTATGTATGGCTCAAATTGACCTGTTTCAAAGTTTGAAAACTATGTAATTACTACAATGAAAAGACAATAAAACAAAAAATATGACTTACCTATAGCCATGGATCTGGTGTGAAGGCAAGTTGTCAAAGGAATCCAATCGCATAAGGTAATTAGAGATGTCTTTCCCAGTCAATGTGATTTGTATTCTCAGAAAATGAAAGTAGACTCAGAAACGGAAAGTAATTGCAAGTTGCACCTGATTGGCCGATTTAGTCATCCCCTGCATCCTCAATTTGATTGGTTATGGGGATGGTGGCCATGAGCTGATCATAACAATCGACATGTCAGGTGAAACTACACTGGATACAATGAAAGTTATTGAAAATTGTTTCCATAAATGATATCAAAATATTAATAAAAATTATTCCAAATCTTTTTTCTCCAAAGTAAGAGGTGTAGTCCACTGATGAGGAGCCCATTGATGTAGATGTTGAATGATTTCACTCTACACTTGATAACAGTGAAGCTATTGAAAATTGTTTCCATAAATTATGACAAATTATTAATAAAAATTATTCCAAATCTTTTTTCTTCAAAATAAAAGGTGTAGTCCACTGATGTGGAGCCCATTGAGGTAGATATTGAATGATTTCACTCTACACTTGATAACAGTGAAGCTATTGAAGATTGTTTCCATAAATGACAAAATATTCATAAAAATTATTCCAAATCTTTTTTCTTCAAAGTAAGAGGTGTAGTCCACTGATGTGGAGCCCATTGACGTAGATATTGAATGATTTCACTCTACACATGATAACAGTGAAGCTATTGAAAATTGTTTCCATAAATTATGACAAAATATTAATAAAAATTATTCCAAATCTTTTTTCTCCAAAGTAAGAGGTGTAGTCCACTCATGTGGAGCCCATTGACGTAGATATTGAATGATTTCACTCTACACTTGATAATAGTGAAGCTATTGAAGATTGTTTCCATAATTTATATCAAAATATTAATATAAATTATTCCAAATCTTTTTTCTTCAAAGTACGAGGTGTAGTCCACTGATGTGGAGCCCATTGATGTAGATGTTGAATGATTTCACTCTAGACTTGATAACAGTGAAGCTATTGAAGATTGTTTCCATAAATTATGACAAAATATTCATAAAAATTATTCCAAATCTTTTTTCTTCAAAGTAAGAGGTGTAGTCCACTGATGTGGAGCCCATTGACGTAGACATTGAATGATTTCACTCTACACATGATAACAGTGAAGCTATTGAAAATTGTTTCCATAAATTATGACAAAATATTAATAAAAATTATTCCAAATCTTTTTTCTCCAAAGTAAGAGGTGTAGTCCACTGATGAGGAGCCCATTGACGTAGATATTGAATGATTTCACTCTACACATGATAACAGTGAAGCTATTGAAAATTGTTTCCATAAATTATGACAAATTATTAATAAAAATTATTCCAAATCTTTTTTCTTCAAGATAAAAGGTGTAGTCCACTGATGTGGAGCCCATTGAGGTAGATATTGAATGATTTCACTCTACACATGATAACAGTGAAGCTATTGAAGATTGTTTCCATAATTTATATCAAAATATTAATAAAAATTATTCCAAATCTTTTTTCTTCAAAATAAAAGGTGTAGTCCACTGATGTGGAGCCCATTGACGTAGATATTGAATGATTTCACTCTACACATGATAACAGTGAAGCTATTGAAAATGGTTTCCATAAATTATGACACATTTTAATAAAAATTATTCCAAATCTTTTTTCTTCTAAATAAAAGGTGTAGTCCACTGATGAGGAGCCCATTGATGTAGATGTTGAATGATTTCACTCTACACTTGATAATAGTGAAGCTATTGAAAATTGTTTCCATAAATGATATCAAAATATTAATAAAAATTATTCCAAATCTTTTTTCTTCAAAGTACGAGGTGTAGTCCACTGATGTGGAGCCCATTGACGTAGATATTGAATGATTTCACTCTACACATGATAACAGTGAAGCTATTGAAAATTGTTTCCATAAATTATGAAATATAATTCATAATAATTATTTAAGATGAGTTTTCCCCCAAAATAACAGCTGTAGTACAACACAGGGTGGCCATTTGACGTACGGTATCAGTTGTGTCAGCCTAGACAATCTTTCAGTGGAGCTATTGAATATTTTTGGAATATGTTTTTCCTGGATTGCTTTTTGCAGACGGTCCCTGGGCTTTGGTCTCACAGCTGATCGCACATTGAGACCAACGTTATTTATCGATCTCGAAGACCGGCTTTTTTTGGTAAAATGAAGGTTGTAGCTTGTTGTCGACATCACTCCGGTCACAGACAGGTGTTTTTTGTGTTTTAACTCCGTGTCGTTTGAGAGCTATTGAGCCGGGAAGTCCGAATCTGTGAATATCTTTCTAACTTTACTGAACTCTTTAAGTCCGACTTTTTTTTACAGTGTGTTCACTAAACAGCGCATTGTCGCACCCAAAGCAGTTTCACCGTGATGATGAAGATGAAAGTTCCTGTTTACCCAACCACATGACACAATTAATGAGTCTTTTCAATATTTCCCTATTTTTCTTCACCTTTTCATTGTGCAGCTCCGTTGCCCTGCCGCTTGTTCGTTGATCTGTAGATCCGCTCGGGTGTCCCCAAAAGTTTTCAAAGCACCATTGCTTGTATAGGTGCCGAGCCGTACTTTGGTGTCTCGTTGCTGCCTCGGTTAGACAACTCAAGTTTGCAAAGCCAGTGTGGCTCCAAACACCAAATCGATCACTTGCAAATAATAGGTATTCCCAGCAGTCCAGTGTGCAGAGCTTCTCGGAGTCTGAGCCGTTGGTATCGCTCGTAGTTGGAACTTTGAAAGTGGCGAGCGAGCCCCTGTCCCGCCTGTGACGGGCTTTGTAGCGTCGGCGTCGGCGTCGGTCTTAAAGTTCGTCTTGAGAATGGCGTTATAATTATATCCTCGACCAAATCGATATCTTCTCCTCCTTCCGCCATTGTGGGTTGAAAAAACAGCTTAGTAGTATGCGAATTAATTCGTTTATCAAATTCAGTTTCCTAGTTCTGAGGTTCTGCATTTACCTGCCCATAGGTCCCGCCTCTCAATATTGGTAATCCAATCAAAAGACGTGCACGCCCTCCGCCTGCTAGCTGCTCCTGTGCCGGTTCCGGGGCCAGCTAGCTGGCCTTCAGGAGCCAACTCTAAAGCTGATTGGTTGACACGAAATTTTCATTCCCATTCACTTTAAGCTACCAGCGCCCGCAATGTTGATTCTGCAGGCCTAAGGGCAGATGTTAGCCCCCTGGCAACACACGATGGCTGAATATGATTGGATAAAAGATCTAACATAAAGACCAGCCCTCCAAATCTCAACCTGGGGCTGGAAGCAGTGCAACCAAGAGGAACGCTATGAAATTAAGAGAATAACTCTTACTCTGGGAAATAATTGAATACATATTTGTGGGGAAATATATTTAGAAAAAAATATATATTCTGATGATGTTTAGGCCAGCAGAGAAGGCCTTGCTGGCCCTGACGGCCCACCACTGATCTATATATATAGGTATATATATATATATATAAGAAACCATAGAAGGGTTTTCACAATGATAGAATACGTAAAGAAAACCTCGAAATAAAATTTAACAACAGTATAAAAAACTAAAAAAGATTATATATAAATAAGAAACTTTAGAAGCTGAAAACAAAGCCGTTTCGGATAAAAAAATTTAAACCACGGATGTTTGAGGGCATGAGAGAAAAAAGAGAGATGGTTAGTGATTGTGTGTGTGTGTGTGTGTGTGCGTGTGTGCGTGTGTGTGCGTGTGTGCGTGCGTGCGTGCGTGCGTGTGTGTGTGTTTTAACGGCAGAACTCGAGAGGAACTTCCATTCTAAGTTTATTTATTGACATAAAAAGACTCTGTCTGTATCTGCAAAGAGAAAACAAGTGCTAACTTCAACGCGACCACAAGTCGGATGGCATAGTTGCTCACAAAGACAAATCATATCCTCACAAACCATTATTGTCATCATCATCATTATGACTGTGAGGAGGTGGCCGAGGAGGCGGGGAGTTTCTGTAGATCAAAGCAACAGAACGAGGGGATGTCCGTGCAGGCGATGCCCCATCAGAAGGAGGAACACAGTGATGTGACATTCAGCCCCTGCACGCTGGATTCGGTCCTCACTGCGCTGACCCCCGGTAGGAAGAACAGCTGACCCGCTCTTTGGACCGGACGGCACCGGACGCTCAAGGTAACGTTCTGCGAGCTGTGCGTGTTCCGAATAGAGGAGGTGAGAAACGCTACAAAAACGTGCTGGATGTATTTATAACATTACATTTCATTTCATTTAGCAGACGCTTTTATCCAAAGCGACTTACAATAAGTGCATCAACCAAGAGTACAAACTCAGAACAACAACAATCCAGAAAGTAACATTTCTTGAAAGAAAGTCAAACTACAAAAGTACCATAAGTAATACCATGACTAATACCATAAGTAATACCATAAGTAAGTTTCAGTGCCACTGAAGTGCAAATCTGTGTTTTAATCCAGATATAGTCAGAAAAGATGTGTTTTTAGTTTCCGATGGAAGATGTAGTGACTTTCTGCTGTCCTGTTAACATTTTTGTCTTCAGTTTGGTGACTGCATGCATTGTTTAAAGTGTCTGTATGTATTATTAATTTAGCAGCATCTAATAGTGCAACTGTTATTGAATGATTAGGCCTTGACCACTTTTAAAAGCTGCACTGATCAACGTTAAAGAGTCACTTCGATCCGTGTAAGTATATATATATATATATATATATATGATCAACTTTTAAATGGTTTCAAAGGCGGAACCATTTTACAGAACTGTCTGCCAGTTATGTAAATATGGATCATGTTCACCGAGCATGAAGTTCTCAAATCGAGTGTCCAAACAAAAGGCTCACATGTCTCTCGATCTTCACAATCAGATATGAGCAAAGAACAACCCCTTCCTCATCATAACATCTTCGAGATGTGTGAGAATTGAAAGAGCTGAGACACGAGAGAGATATCATTCCGCTGTCATATCTGTTCCATGCATCGGTTTGTGGTTTGTTATTAATGTTTTTTTAAGAAGTGAGTTGAAAGCAGTAAAGCACCCATCACTTGTATTTGCAAAAACAGAAATCCTGTTGCTGCACGTGCTCACAGACAACACAAAGCATGTCGGCGCAAGAGGAACTCTTTGATCTCCACACTCAAAGAAATGACTCATTGGATGAACTCAATTAAATTGTTGGCAGGTTTTCCATCCAATAATTATATGCAACTCCAACTCAAATTTAGCAGATCAGTGCAATACAATGTAATTAAGTTAGTCCAACTCATTTGTATCAAATACATCTAAAATAAAATTACGATATTCATTAAATTAAATTAATTTGTGTTTGTCCAACTCAAAATATAAACTAACTAACTAAGAAAATATGCAAACTCCACACAGAAGGAAAGCCCCGACTGGGAATTGAACCCACAGACCTCTGGCTTTGAGGTGACAGTGCTAGCCACTACACCACCGTCCAGCCCTGAAAGTGTCTTCACCTTGTAAACAACTGATTTTCAGCTGGCGCATGCGCAAAGGGTAGTCCTCAATGAAACACATTTATTTTGAGTTGATATGCACACCATCTAACCTAAATAAATCTAATAAATGAAAGAATTCATACATTTTGTTTTCCACCCATTGAATATAAATATCTATTTTTGTAATTGATTTATTTAAATGTATCAAACAATATTTAAATGTGTCACCTCGAAGAAGGGCTTGAATCGTTTTTGTGAGTGTAACCTAAATAAATCTAATAAACGAAAGTATTCATACATTTTGTGTTACACCCATTCAAAATGAATATCTTCGTTTTGTAATTGATTTATTTAAATGTATCAAACAATATTTAAATGTGTCACCTCTAAGAAGGGCTTGAATCGTTTTTTTGAGTGCACCGTATGCTCCTCCGCGATCTATATCGCGATCTCCTCGCGATAAAGATCGGATCACGATAGAGCAACCAGCTGCATCACGTGGCGTCTAATTGGGTCACTGGCAGCGGGAGGAAGAGCTCAACTAGAACACACATGACGTTTGTCCCGTAAACGGACGTGAAGGCCGCGTCGTGACGTCAGTAATCATTTAGTGTTCCTGTGATGAGTCCCTTTGTGTTCTACTTCAAATATTCTACTTTTCACCCCACTACTATGACCTGATATGCAAGCATCAACTAATAATGATGTCAAACCTGCAGTATATGAAGTATGCCCCAGTTTTGACAGCTACAATATTAAGTGATGAACACATTTCCTCATTAATAGTCACAATTGAATAATGTAATTCTGAAAAAGGAGACATTCTGCATAATTAATACTTTTCCATTCAGAATATTTTGATATTAATAGGTATATTTTTCTTGAATGCAGGAGTTTAGAGTGAACCTTTTACTATTAGTATTTCTTCACTGCAGTATTGATATATATATATATGAATGTATTTTTTATTTGGAATTATTGACAGGTACATAACACAGTAAACATGTACTTTAACTGATATTTTCATCGTTTTTTCATCTTTTTGTTAACATATACAAACAGACATCAAACCCACCCCACCCGCCCCCACTGGTACACCTACCGAGAGGAACAGTAAAATAAATACATAAAAATAAATAAAAAGGTTTTGATATTTTTTACCGAAGTAAAAGATCTGAGATCTTTTTACAAATCTGAGCCAAATTGAGTTAAAAATAAGAAAACCCCTTTTCTATTATGCTTTAAAAAAAGTTATGGTAATATAAATATGAAGCCACTTTTAACTGTTATATTTATATATTTATTACGCTACTAGGTAATTTACTGGATACGTTTTGTGTAAATTAACTTGTAGCTATAGCACTCAAATAAATGTGGGTAAAAGTACAATATTTGAAAAGTATATTGTATGAAAGTAGCTCAAACTGTCATTATAAGTAGACTATTTAAGTAAATGTACTTTGTGGAAGTCCACCTTTAATGACAACGTAAGCCTCGTCAAAACGTGACGACACATTGTGTTTGACATTTTGTTGTATTCCCCGAATAAAATGCTCATCTTTTCTTCTCCAGATGCAAAACATGACGTCTGTGAGTCCAGACTATGATTACAGTACAGCTGAATATTTACTTGAAGAGGAAGGGCTCTGCAACCTGGACCCCAGCCGCGTAGAAGTCATCGCCCAAACCTACATCCACTCCATCATCTGTGCCTTCGGCCTGCCCGGCAACGCTCTGGTGATCGCCACCTACGTGTTCTACAAGCGGACCAAGACGATGACAGACGTCTACCTCTTCAATGTCGCCGTGGTGGACCTGATCTTCGTGGTCTCCCTGCCGTTCATCATCTACAATGAGCAGCACAGTTGGTTCATGGGCCCCGTGGCTTGCAAGATGCTGCGGTCCGCCTACAGTATCAACCTCTACAGCGGCATGCTGCTGCTGGCGTGCATCAGTGGCGACCGCTACGTTGCCATCGTGCGGGCCAGAAGCTCCTTCGGTGCCCGCTCGCGCACTCTGCTCTACAGCCGCCTCATCTGCTCAGCTGTGTGGATGTTTGCGGTGGCCTTAACTCTGCCCACACTCCTCTACACCGAGTGCTTTGAAGAGACCAGTCTGGGGGCTCAGACCGCCAGTGTCGTGTGTCAGCTGTCTTTTAAAAAGACAGAGACGGCAAAGCTCATGAAGGTGGTGGTTCCCAGCCTTCAAATGGCCATCGGCTTCCTGCTGCCTCTGCTGGTGATGGTGTTCTGCTACGCCAGCATCGTGTGCACCTTGCTGAGAGCCCAGAGCAGCCAGAGGCACAAGGCCGTCCGCGTGATTATGGCGGTCGTGCTGGTTTTCATCGTGTGCCACCTGCCCTACAACGTGACTCTGCTGACCCACACCCTGTCTCTTTTCAAGCAGAGGAGTTGTAAGGCAGAGAAGGTCAAACTCCAGGTGCTGTCCGTCTCCAGGAGCATAGCCTACCTCCACTGCTGCCTCAATCCCATCCTCTACGCCTTCATCGGGGTGAAGTTCAGGAGCCACTTCCGGCAAATAATGTTGGACTTGTGGTGCTTTAGCAAAAAGTACCTCTACACCGCTCGCACGTCACGCACAACGTCCGATTTTTGCATCTCAGGCCGCATGTCTTCAGACGGCTCCAACAACATCACATCGTTCAGCGCGTGACATGTACAAGCTGTTAGCGACGATCATATGCAACGGCGATGACCGAGCTGTCGCTTAGCTTTAGCTGGACTTAGGTAGAGGTGAATGCATCTGTGCTACATGTGCTTGAATGTAGGGCCTTGGAAACATAAGCAAATGGCCTTCATGCTGTAATATTGTTCAGGTCTTTTCTCCCCAAAGTGTTCTAAAAGTACAATAACAACATCATCTTGTTTTCGAGTATTTCTGTGTATGATGTTGACCATGAGAACCTAAGAGTTCTTCTACACATGTTCTAGAACCATAAGCATTCGATTTAAGTGTTCCATATTTTGTATATCTGACGGTTTGCTTCTGTCACATTTCCTGATAAAATCCTGTTGCTGAAAAAGTTCATTTTCGTTGACAGTGAGTCAAATCAGCATTTACACATTACACTCTCTTGCCTGTGCATAATCTGTGGGAATCGGGACAAGATGTGGGCATCAGAAGCGCTCTAGTTTCTGTTCGTTGTCAGAGTAGTACTCGAGCATGCGATGGTTGAATACAGGTACGGCAGTCTGTGTGCAGAGAGAAAAAACTGGAAGGTTGGGCAAATGCAATCTAAGAACCGTACGCTATCATGTGGCGATGGTTTAGCTTTCTACACTGTAAAAAAATGTCACATATATTACAATGAAAAACTGTTCAATCACAACAGTAAGAGACCGTTAATTCAAAATAGGTTATATTCCGATTCTATCACATTGAAACACCGTAAATATATATCAGCCCAAACAGTAATATAAGCATGTATTTCTTATAAAAAACTAATGTTGTCACTGTTAATTTCACTAAACATTGTACTGCTAATGGAAATACACTGTAATATGAAAAACAATCAATAAAAATGGTTTTATTCATAACTTAGAAAAAATACATTCTATCACTGTTAAATGTACGGACTACTGAGCTGACAACCGAAATATAGCAGCCAGCTCTGTAATTTTCTGATTTATTATTTGTAAAAAATACAGTTTGTCTCTGTTGGACTAATAACAGAAATACAAAAATAAAAATTTAAAACAACAATGTAATTTTTGCTTTTATTATTCGTAAAAAATTAATGTTGAACCCAGAAAAGTCTCCCCTGAGTCAGTTGGTGTTGAAGTAACTTTTCCTACACAGCATAACCCTGACCAGTCTCACACAAACACTACTTTCCGAATACCAATTTGAGTAAACTCAATCAAAAAGCAAAGCAAAGAAACATATTTTTCCATAGTCTATTGCCGCGATCAGCTTCTACCCGGCTCCAGGTCTGAGCCGGACGGAAGGCCTGAGGAACTGCAGAGAAGGGCTTGGGGCTGCAGGTCGGGCGCTAAGCAGAAAGCGAAGGCGAGTGTGGCAGAGGGGTGTGTTTAGGCTTGGTGGTTCAGGGAATGGTGTCAGGACCAAGTCTAATCTGCCTCCGCTGGTGGTTGATTGTAAATCAGCCTCAGTTAAGGCCGACTAAACCTCATCCCTGCGATTGTAACGGGAGGTCTTTCGCGAATAAGATGGTAGAACTTGGCGCACTGGCAAAGACTGAGAGGGACTACCGTACATGTAGCCTCATGTTTTTCACGGAGACATGGCTGCACAGACTTTCCGGATCACAGTGCGTCGATTGCCCGGCTTCAGGACTGTTCGGCAGACAGAGACACTATCGAGAGCGGTAAGAAGAGAGATGGCGGGCTCACACCTCGTGTGGGTGAATGATGGAGCGCTTCTGTAGAGTTGTACTGTGTTTTTCACTGAGAAAAGACTGTAATTAGGTTTACAGTATAACTGCTGTTTAAAAAAATAAGTTATATATGTTGTCACTTTATTTTTTATGGTGAAGTTCTGGCAACCACTACTGCCGGTAATTTACCGTATTGTCTTTTACATTGTCACTTTATTATTTACGGTAAAGCTTTGGCAACCACAGCGGCCGGTAATTTGCCGTATATTACAGCTTTTTTTGTTTTGTTTACAGTGTATCAGCTTAACTTTTTTAAGTTCTTCTCTTAACCTACAAAGCCTTGATTGGTGATGCTCCATCATATCTTAAGGAGCTTGTACCATATTGCCCCACTAGAGCGCTGTGCTCACTAAATGCAGGGCTACTTGTAGTTCCTAGAGTCTTAAAAAGTAGGATGGGAGCCAGAGCCTTTAGTTATCAAGCTCCTCTTTTATGGAACCAGCTTCCACCTTCAGTCCGAGAGGCAGACACAGTCACCTCATTTACAGTTTTTCTCCATTGCTTTGGCTCAATTCTTGAAACAGAAATTACATTCTCAAAGCTCTTTAGTGCATTTGGTAAAATAGCCTATATGGTTCAGCACAACTACATAGATCACCTTCAAAAGGTCATATCTCACCCAAAACATTTAACTCAAGCTTCAAAACCAAAACATTTTCTCATAAAAATAGTCAGTGCCCCCAAAATGAAAACTTCCTTCTCGATTGCTGTGGCTCATCTCTCTCTCTCTCGAAAAAGATAATTCTCAAAGCTTTAAATACATTTGCCAAAATAACCTAGATGGTTTAGCAAAACACTATGGCACACCTGCAAAAGGTCATATCTCTCCCAAAACAGACAACTCATCAGTCAAAACTAATTCCTTTTCTCATACAAATAGTCAGTGCCCCCAAAATGAAAAGTCCCTTTGTCATTGTTTAAACACTGCAGGTCAAAATGTTTAGATGTTTTGTCAGTATGGCAGTGGACCATAGAAATATCCCTCATGTGCACATTTCAATCTTGGCTTAGTCCTTTGACACTGAATGGTTACTGTAGTAGATGTTTTCTTTCCAGAATTGTATGTGTATCAAACAGAAAAAAGATTAATTCAAGAGGAGCCAACACGGTTTCACATCACATACTGTATTGCACTTATACTGCCATGGAAATTGTTACAGTAATTGTTAAGTAATTGTTACAGTAATTGTAACAGTAATTGTTAAGTAATTGTTACAGTAATTGTTACAGTAATTATTAAGTAATTGTTACAGTAATTGTTACAGTAATTGTTAAGTAATTGTTACAGCAATTGCAAAACAGAAACAGAAAATGTGTACAGCAAAAAATACTTTCAAACATAAAGCACATCAAAAATAAAATTAAGTATAGCCTAACCGACTGTAACAAAACATACAGTAGGAAAGTAAAGCAAAGCTGGAGTTCAAAGCTGGAGTTCATCCTCACTCTCCTGCTCATCCTCGCGCTCACGTCTGTCTGGCCACAGATTTTCGTCAACATCGCATCTGATGTTCTCCCTTGCGATTCAACGGGGGAAGTATCGCCGTGCATGCCACAACCATCCCCTGCACTGATCTGGTGTGACATCGGCACAAGCAGCATCCATTGCCTGGAGAAGGGACCTCTGGTTTAGAGTCCGATGCTCATACATGTACTCCTTGATTAGTAAAGTTCTAGTTGCACCTGAAAATGAAGCCGATGATCCAAGAGATCCATATTACAGAATATACCATGATGTTTTTCATGGTATTATGTGCCTGAACGATTTTGACAGTGGAGTGAACTATTGTGCAGGTGATGATGTACACAAGGAAATTATGCCAAGATGTTTTGCAGAGAACAACCACTTGACTGAGAAGCAACAGTCAGTTTAGACCAGCCAGATGTATTCAATTGGTAATTGGGCTAACTGAAGGCAATTGTACCTAACCGTTTGCACAGATGTGCTAAATCATTTGCAATGTGTGCAAGCTGTAGGCAATTGTACTTGTCATTTGCAAGGAGTTTCTAAAACAATTGCAATTTGGAAAAGGAATGAGAAATTTAAATCCATTGTGAACAAGTTCCCAGTGGTTTGGAGGTTTGCACGAGTTGTTTTGACAATGTCATTTCTGTTTCAAGAATTGAGCCAAAGCAATGTAGAAAAACTATAAGAGTAGACTGAAGACTTTCCTCTTTGACAGAGCTTATAGTTAGGGCTGAATCAGGTTCACCTGGTCCAGCCCCTTGAGACGCTGCTATAGGCTTATAGCTGCTGGGGGACGTTTAGGATACACTGAGCACCTATCTCCTCTTTTCTCTCTCCTTATGGATTCATTTGTATCTCTCTATTGCACATTACTAACTCTGCTTCCTCCCCGGAGTCCTTTTGACTTCACGTCTCATGGGGTCATCGGACCCTATGAGACGGCATAGATCCTATCTGCTGATGGATCATCGAGGTCTGGGTCGTGGAATTCCTGCTACCGACCACGCCACTGCCCTGTTGAGACTCCGCCCACCATTGAGACTCCGCCCACTCCTCCTCTCTACCTCCATCTGCCTGATGGATCGTGGAGGTCTCCATCGTGGAATATGCCTACTTTGAACTATTCATACACTCTGTCATATTCATTGAATGTATTTTAACTCTAAATCTGTCCTTCTGTACACATTACATCTATTGCACCTGTCCATCCTGGAGAGGGATCCTCCTCTGTTGCTCTCCTGAAGGTTTCTTCCCTTTTTTCCCCCCTGAAGGGTTATTTGGGAGTTTTTCCTGATTTAGTTTAGTTTAGTTTAGTTTATTGGACATAAATACAATACATGATACAAAAGGTCACGCATCATAAAAATATCAAGGATAGCACAAAAAGTCACAGACTTATTTCCGTTGTGGTCCTTGGTCTTGGCACAAAAAATACACACATTCACACATTACCAACCTACATCATAAAAAGCAATACAGTAATACACATAATACTACATTGACATACAAGTTTAATCATGGACTTTTTCTAGGAGCCATTTCCTAACGTTCCCCTTGAAACTAATTGGGTTCAGGCATTGTTTAATGGCCAAAGGCAATTCATTCCACTCTTGAGCTCCTATGTGAGCAAATGTGCTTTGCCCCATCTTTGATCTACACCTTGGTGGATGCAGGTTGGCTAAGCTAGATCGGGTTCCATAGCTGTGCACTTCCCGAACACTAGGAAAATAGTTATTAAGATATTTGGGGGCCCTATTGTTGACTATTTTGTGCACCATGTTGAGCCTAAGCTGAGCCACTCTGGCCTCAACTGGAAGCCAGTTAAGTTCCTTAAAGTGGCTTCTCCCAACATGATCACAGGGGCCGAGTCCCATCACAACTCTTACCAACTTGTTTTGTGACACCTGCAGTTTTTTTTTGGATGAAACTGACAGCCCCCCAAACCATGATACACTAGCATAATCAAAATGACACTGCACCAGGCTGTTAGCCAGTAGTTTAAGACTTTCCCTGTCAAGCAGATTGGCCTTTCTAGCCAAAAACCTGGTGCGGGCATTTACTTTCCCCAGCACCTGTATGGCCATTCCCTCCCCCCCAAGACTGTCCTCTAACCAACAGCCCAGGTACTTCACTGTTGTTTTTGCTGCTATGACCTCACTGACTAAATCCACCTTGAGTCTCGGAGCCTTACGTAATCTGGGTTTCGATCCGAACAAAATAGACTCAGTTTTCCCTAAGTGAAGTGATAGTCTATTGTCGGACAGCCAGTTACTAATCTTGGAGAGCTCTTCTCCTAACATTCTTTGGAGCGTATTCAACTCTTTATGCGAGATGAGCAAGGTTGCATCATCTGCATATAAAACAGATTACAGGAACATGCATCACTCATATCATTAATATACAGTAAAAATAATAATGGTCCTAAAACACTTCCTTGCGGCACCCCGCAGTCAATTTGTCTGGCATCTGACATAGAGCCATTGACCTCTACTTTCTGGTCCCTGCCTGTCAGATATGAAGCAATCCACCTGACAGATAAATCGTTCAGACCCAGAGCCTTCATCTTACCAAGTAATAGACCATGGTTTACTGTGTCAAAGGCCTTTTGGAGATCTAATAAGACCATTCCACACAGTTTCCCATCATCCATCTCCTTTCTAATAAAATCAGTTAGATACAGGAGGCATGTGTCTGTAGAATAAGATTTCCTAAACCCTGATTGAAACTTGTATAAAAGGCTTTCTCTACCTACATATTCCGATATCTGCTCGTGCACCACCTTTTCTAAAATCTTGGATAAAACACTCAAAATGGACACAGGCCTATAATTACCTTGCTCGGATCTACTCCCTTTTTGTACAAGGAATAATCTTTGCGTGTTTGGTGCTACTTGGAACAATGCCTTGCTCCAAGGAGAGGTTAATTAAGTGGGAAACACAGGGAGCTATTTCACACGCACCATCTCTTAAAAACCGAGCAGGAATGTTGTCTAGGCCCGTGGCTTTAGCTATATTGAGCTCGGCCAACAACACAGCTACCTTCTCAACTGACACCTTGGACATGGCAAATGAACCAGCCAGTACCCCACGACTAGAATAAAACCTCTGTGTAAACTCCTCTCCATATACACCAGTCTTAGGAGGCAATGCTTCAACAAGTTCATTGGCTACAGAGGTAAAAAAGATGTTAAAATAATTGGCTACCTTTGCTTTGTTAAAATCAATCTTGCCATTGATATCCAAGCCAATATTGGGCTTGCCGCTGTTGGCCTTTCCCCCACATCCCAAGTCTTTCAGAGCTTTCCATAGCTTCTTTGGCTCATTTTTGTTATCCTTTATTAGGTTCATATAGTAGTCCTTTTTTGCTACCTTAATCCTTCTCTGTGCTTCGTTTCTGCATTTTTTATATGATCCGATGTGAGGTTCTGGGGCAGGGATGTCTATGTGTACAGATTGTAAAGCACTCCGAGACAAATTTGTAATTTGTGAAAATGGGCTATACAAATATACTGAATTGAATTAACTGCCTAGTAGACTCTACACATTTAATGATCACATGAATAACGCTGTAAAATTGATCTTGTGCCATTAAGTAGCATGTAAAACCCACTTAACTTAATGCTCATCAACTTTTCTGCAATCTGTCAATGCAAGACCGAAAATGAGTCTTCCTGTACAATGAAGGTCACTTCCTGTGGTTGGTATAGAATATACGTCAAACGGGGCAAATACACCACAATTTTCCGAGTCAAGGGGGAAAAGCTTCTGAGATTTGAGATCTGCTCACTCATTTGAGATCAGATCACTGTCAAAGTGGAACAACAGTGTGTTTCCGAGCCCTGAGCCTCACAGCTGTAGAGACATTACTCCTCGACAGCTTCACTGTCTTTTGCTGCAATAGCAACACTTTGATTTACAAATAAAGCTCCTTTAAGGAAAGAGACACAGAGCATAGACCACAAGCCGGCCCCAATATAGAGGAGAGGACTGACTCCATTTTCCATTTAATTAGATTAGCTTTTCTTCAATAAACTGTCAGACGTCATAACATCTATTGTTGAGGGGTCCGCCTTAGAAGGCAGCTTTTGAAGGTTTTTTCTGTGGGATTTTTTACTTTCGACATTTTGTCTTTTCTTTTACTTATTTTGACTTGATCCATTTCTATAAACCATTGTTCTTTTTATTGCAAACAAATAAATAAAACTGGTTTGTGTTTGTACATTCTGACCAAAGTCCAGTCTTGCTCATCTAAGAGTGCCTATAGTCTCGTAAAGGATAAGAGAGATCTTGCCCTGGGATCGGCTGACAGTTCAAACAAGAGAGACAAGTTAGACGAAGAAAAGATCATTGTTTATAATTAACAGAACAGACAGCAGCAAGATGACAGACTAACCATGTAATTGTTTCGCTGAGCTTATTAGATAGAAGAGACGGCTGATATCATGATTGACAGCCCGAGCAAAGACATTATGAGTGAGCTTGAATGAAAAGTGAATGGCAGAGTTACACAAACACATTCAATGAGTATGACAGAATGAATAGTTTGTATTCAAACATTGACCCTGATTCAGCCATAACTATAAGCGCAATCGAAGAGGAAAGTCTTCAATCTACTCTACATGAGGTGACTGTGTCTGCCTCCAGGATTGAAGGTGAAGCTGGTTCCATAAAAGAGGAGCTTGATAACTGAAGGCTCTGGCTCCCATCCCACTTCAAAGGTTTGCAGTTTTACGTCAAAGGTTAATAGTTATATACTTTTATAAACATGTGTTTGCAGTGCATGTGTTACACCAGATGTAGCTTATCCTTTAATACTTAATCAGCACCACATCAAATTCCACTCCACTGAGGTGTTAAAGAGCGAGGGGTGTTGCCCCCAACTGCTCTGGAGAAATATTACATGTTGGGGGAAAAGGGAAGAGAAAGGGATATTATGGTTAACTAGTTTGGAGACCCCAATAGTACTCTCCAAGTATTTGTTTTTAGCTTTCCTATCTTCGGCGTATAAAGACACATAAACAGAAGTCCATTTGACTTTGTTAACTTCAATCAAAGGAGACGTGTCCTGCTGCCTGTATAGAATCACAAGCACCTGCTACCTGGAAGGGATCTGATCATTTAACCCTCCTGTTACCTTTATATTTACTGACATATTTTACCCTTGGGCTCAATTTGACCCCAGCAATTAAAACCTACAGAAAATTATTAGAATTAATATTGTTTTCCAAGTTTAAGTGTGAGGTACTTTATGTTTGTTTGTTGACTACCTAAATAGCCCTTTAAATATATAAAAAAGTTGATATTTCTTATATGTTTGACACAGTGAAAAACAGCCTGGGGTCAAATTGACCCGAAAGAACACCAACATTAAACATTGAATGGGATCAAATTGACCCTAAGGTAACAGGAGGGTTAAACCCCTATGAAGGCCAAAACAGTGGACTCAGGCTATATGTCGGAGATCCTGGGACAGGGATGTTGTATGGGTACCGATTGTAAAGCCCTCTGAGACAAATTTGTAATTTGTGATATTGGGCTATATAAAATAAACTGAATTGAAAACTGAAAATGTGACCTTTCACCTTTTGTGATGAAAGGTCAAATGAATCACATTTACACACGAAAAGTGGAAACTGTTATTGTATTTCAAGATGACGATGTCTCTCTGTCACAAGAGATAACCCTTCAAAACATTCCTATCTTCCACAAAAATAACATTCCAATGTCAGTCAACTGCAATCTCCCCCCCCCCCCCCCCCCTCCAAAAGCAAGCTTCTGCATACCAGTGGGTTTGGATGGGAACCTCATGTTTTTTAAGTGTGACAAATCAATCCACGAGGTATGTAGAAGAACTGTGTTGCCTTAAAACAATGCAACGATTAATTGAAAAGTTGATTCTTGCATATATATATAAATATTAAACTTTCTGTTGTGATGACTGTTGTTAACATATCCAGGTGTATTTATTGATATTGATTAATAGATTTGTTTCTAACGTTACCCTGCTTTGTGTTTGCATCATAGAAGAATGTAAATAAGATGATCTATCACTGGCTTTTATTTTGACCTTCGTTTTTAGCACTTCCGGTATCTCGTTGTTGGATTCGGACAGAAAAGGAAAAAACAGAAATGCTTTTCTGTTTTTTTCTACATTACATTATGTTACACGTCATTTAGCTGACACTTTTATCCAAAGCGACTTACAATCATGATACATTCATACACCGTAGACACAGCTACAGGGCAATTAGGGGTTAGGCTACTGTCTTGCTCAAGGACACATATAGGGCGGGGATTGAACCCCCTGAATGAAAGACGCAGTCGCAGTTTTTGGTTTCAAACAGAAAACAAAGAAACCACGGAATTTCCCTATTTCCGTTTATTCGATTGAACCATAGAACAAACGAACAAAATGTACACGGAACCACAACCGCATGACACAGACAGCACAGCTGTTGGCTGTACATGATGCTGGTATTCATACACACTGTCAGCACTGTCAGTATTGGGCAAACCCAGCCACTGTTGCACGGCACACATCTGTGACATCACAAGTACAACCTGGTGATGAGAAAAGGCATGGCTGCTCTCCCTCCACTGGATGTCCTCAGTGAGCCTTGTTGACGCGTTGCTTCTTACATCATGGATGAAATACTCTCCTTCACCCTCTCCAGGTTCCAGATGATGTGTTGCGTGTCCTCAGCAGGGTTGTGGGCTCTCCCTCTGTTTGGTTCACAGCTCTGCTGTGTTGTCCCGCTCTGTGTTGGACAGTGTCCCCTCACAGCACACGTTACCTCACACCCTCACATCACACACTCCTAGTCTGTGACATACAGACCTCACACATACCTGGTGATTATCTTTGGGAGTGGCTGGTCTGTAGCCCCCTTGTGCATTTATTTTTTATATGTTTGGCATTGCTGATGTTGAGCCAGCTGGCCATAGAGGTCGACTGTATGGAATTCCAGAAGTGGCATATGTAAATCCCTCAATCAAATTTATATTTTACTCGAGACCCGCTCGAGACACATTTGAAAGCCAGATGTGAACTGCAGTTAAACTCCGTTGGATCCAGGCGCAGCGTGGACACATCTGGACTCAAGATAATGCGTCTGACGGCCCCCAGTGGGATAGAGTGGGATCTGCCACATTTCCACGTGTGCTGCCCCCTCACTGGCCACCAATTGTCCTCGGAGAGCCGACCGTCGGTGGCCCTTTTCTGATTGTTTGCAGTCATAGCCAATCAGGAAGACACGGATGTCGTAACCTTTTCATGCTGAATAGATTGAAAGTGTAGGAGGTGATGCCACTATTAACGGCTCTGTTCCATTTCGCTGTCCCAGGACGTCACGCAGGTTGTGAGTCTGCCTCGAACCACGCGGGGCCGTGACGTGCACTGATGGGATGTGAGCCTGATGTTGTGGTCATGTATTACTCAAAACCTGTACTTCAGTACAATTCGGGGGTATTTCCATCTCATACTAACTTATTCTACTAAGCTACATCTGGAAGCCCCTGCATGTATTTGACATGAGTTATTTGTTACTTTGCAGATGTATGAATACAACATCTAGAATGAACTAAGAGAGTATTTTTACAGACTATAGCCCCGCCTTAACCAGCTGCAACATAATGCGGACACATTAACGCATACATATCATAATCCAGGGACATGGTTCATATTATTCTTGGCCATTCTGCTTCAACAATATTCAGACAATAATAAAATGTCAAACAGCTGTTCGATACATAGAGATCTAGAGAATGAGGTCAGTCAGTGGGTGTTATGAGCTTCTACAGAGCTTCTCTGTGCCTTGTTGACCTGTTAGTGCACGTGAGCGCACGTGAGCGTGCCCAATTGACATGAATTGTGTGAATATATCATGTCTGTATATCAGCAGATTATTACTTTTACATTCGGTCCTTTAGGTATATTTCCATGCTAATACTAATGTACTTACTACTATTGTTATTTATCTTAGATTTATTTGTAACTTACTGTTACTGTACGGTTATTTTACCGAATTGTGGCTGCATTTAAATAATTCATGAGGGGAATTGGTTTCTTTAAGTTCTTTTTCCAGTTATGACTGACTGTCCAACGAGAAAACAAAAGACATTTCTTTGGCATTCTTTTCTCTGTATGCATGATGTTTAACCTGAGCCAGGCCAAACAACAAGGATAGCACTCTTAAGCGAACGTTACGCCTCATCCGAGGAGGACCCCATTGACGTGAGCACGGGCCTCTCGTCCATGAGTTGATGAGCGCTTCCTTCTGTGCGGTGATATGGTTGACAGGTGTAGTTCGGTCGAAAATAAAATAGTTCCTTGATGAAACTGCTCGCATCAAGGACTGTAGTTTAACTTGAGTTTTGAAAAGGGCAAAACCACCGAACAGTAGAACTGTAAATGAGGCTAAAAGCACAATAACCTGGAACAAAGTTAAATTGCAAGGTGCCACTCTTCAGGGAATAGTGTGAATAAGAGTGTCACCTTTGACATTACAGTCATTTCATCCTTTGTTAATGTCAAATTGATGGATTTGAGCAGCTCTAAAGTTCTCTGTGACAGAAATACTTGAGAAGTGGGGGCCCGGCACATCACAAAGTCACTCTGGTGCTAACCTTGGGGCTGCGTGACAATATTCTCACATACACTAGCAGCAGCTCTGATTTGAACCAGTCCCCTCTGTTCAAGAATGATGGCACCGGGTGATAGATGACCATACATTTCTCTTCAGAGAAACCTTGTGAAAGACCATTTTACTGTGATGATTTAGAGACAATTTGGCCCGGGGCTCATTCCGGATGAGCCTCTTGAGACTCACCTGTTAGGGACATGCTTGAACAAGGCTGCGCACAGGGCTTCTCGTTTCAGGGGAAATATACTCTTCCTTGAGGAGTATTTCTTTCTTTTTTTGAAACCACACTTGAATAGGTTCATCTAAACATCTGGTATTAGATAATGAAGTCATTCCTTTACAGCAATTAGCTAGTTATTCCCTCTCCCTCGGGGGTTGTTATTATAGCAGCCTGGTATATTGTCCTGGTAGGCCCTTCATTCTCACTAATTCAGGCCAGACACGGAATACTGCGCTGAATGTGGCTTTGTTTATCTCCCTGTGAGTACCTTGTTTGTGGACCACATGGCCCTTGAATCACTGTGTGACTTGTCCAGACGCCCCACCTTAGTTCGGATGAGGGAAAACATCAGAGAAGCATGTTTTTAACGTGAACATAGTCATGCCAGACTATGACTCACCTGCTGCTTGGCCAACACGCACACTGCCAAGTCGTGGATCGGCTTGTGGAAATGCTGCAATGTAAGCTCGACATCTGAGAGTTCAGCACAGAAGAAGATACTGTGGTGTGAGCGAGTGCTTGAAGTTATCTCCTCCTGTGGACTGTTAGCGGGATAGTCAATGGAACCACATGAGTGTGGTCCGAGGGCTCGTGCCACATGGGACACCGAACAAACCACCCAACAGTAGACATGGACATGAGGCTAGAAGCAAAATAACCTGGAACAGAGTCGAATTGCACTGGTGTTTGTGTTGCCTGGGTGACACAGTGTGACCCTCTGCTACGATCTCTGCGCCGTGCTCTTGCAATCAAAGTCAACTTAACCCTGTTAAGCCACATCCCATTAGCTCAGAGCACATCTATGATTGAGGCATGGCCTCCATATGGTGACAGCTAGCATCTAGCGGTGCTAACAGCGCAAACAACATCAACAGTGCTGGCGGAGCAAACAGTATTTAACTGAAAGGGATTCTGGCCACACTTTATCTGTTCTCACTGCTGGCTTCTCACGTTTGATGAGCGGTGTGAACTTTGGGAGGAGGAACAATGAGAGACTGTCCGACTGTCCCAGGTGGGGGAAGGGAATGGCTTGTCGGTGTAAACATGGCTCAGGGTCTTGTCTCCTCTCGTGGGGCAGCAGACATGTTGGTAACATTTGGGGAGTACAGACTTCAGGTTGAAGTGGTTAAAGTCACCCTCAACAATAAAGGCTGCCTCCGGGTGTTTAGTGTGGAGTTGGCTAATGGCAGCATGCAGTTCCTTCATGGGAGGCTTAGCATTAGCATCCGGAGGGATATACGCTGCAGTCACAATAGCAGATGTAAAGTCTATTATATTGTCATTACACCAAGTGGATTTACTAAATCTTTCCTCACAATGAATTATTATAATTTGTTTATCTTGTTGACCATCTGGCCATCTGAGCTGACAAGTGACAATTAAATAGGGTTAAAGGGAAATAAAATGAGTGCATTCCAAAGGCCTCCCCCCGCCCTCTGTTACAATGCAGGGCTCTCAAGTGTCACGCATTGAGCGTGAGACTCACGCATTTCGGTCTTAAGTCACGCACTCCCGCCACACATCGTATTTCTCACGCTGAAAAAAACTCTCGGCTATTTAATGTTTTAATGTGCCGCAGCGCGCAAACATGAGCTGGCCGCGCTGCCCTCACCGTGGAGGAATCAAGCGCTCCCCTGGAGTTCTGCTGTGAGGAGCCACTTATCAGCCAATCAAAAAGAAGAAATGGGCTACACAACAGCCAATCAGAAAAAAAAACGTATCTGTTGTATCTGGGTAAGATTTAATCCAGCAACCAATGAAAATAAAGCATCCTGGACGCGACTGCCTGATATCCAAAAATTTCGTTCTGTGGGGGGGGGGGGGGGGGGGTGCTGATGGAAATGTCACTCTTGCCTGTCTTCAAAACTTGAGAGCCCTGACAATGACGGTGCACCAAGACGGCCCTGCTGAAGACGGTGGAGCTGGGTGAGGGGAGACGAGACAGCAATTAGTGGATGAATGAGGAGACGATGGAAGGATGATGACTCGGGCTCCAGCTGCAGGGCTCTACTGCAAAAACCAGCCAACAAACAAGAGTAGTTACTCATCAGTCAGGGAAACTTTGGTCTCGGGCCCGCTATCAATCCCACACTGTTGACAGTATTTCTCTCACAGCTGGAGACATGTTTCATATTAGGTGAATTCCCCCAACACAAAGCTTTGCGTAAGTGCATTTATCTTTTCATTTAGGATGATATGGATGTTTTGCAGACAGACAGTTCTTTTTTGGCATATGTGTGTGTGAGAAACATAGTTTCCTTCACTGTGCCAGGTTGGACTCCCCCCCACTAACTAGCCCATTTCAGGTCGAGAGGACTGCTTGTTAGGGGTCCTGGCAGCGAGAGGATTATCACGCTGGGTCAGACTGTACCCTGCTGGTGTCCACTCAGGAATGCAGGAGAATCAAGCAGTCAGGCCATTAGTCAGCCCATCAGACGCCCGCCAGCGAGGCCTTCAGCCAGTCCTCACAATATGATTACACACACACGCACACACAGTCAACACGATCATATCTTTGCTCGATGACAGAGGACATGACCTTCCTGACCTGTTTTGTCTATATTCCAGCACAAACGGTCCATTTTGTTTGAGCAATTACAGCTAATAGACCTGGGAAAGGAGTTTGGTATTTTCATCAGGGGAGCGGCGGGTCAAATGAAGCACTCTGTTAGGGGACGAGTTACAGCTGTAAATCGAATAAACGTTTGGGAGGTGGAAACAACAAAAGCTGAGGACATCAGGGACCGAAGAGGAAAGAAGAAACACCGGCTACACACTGAAGAGTTCACACACACTGTCACAACTCCCTGTCGGTATTACACGTCAACTCAATGACTACACCATAAGGCGGAGGAAGTAGCTGAATGCACAGGGGGGACATGTAAATTGTATTGATGCGCATGTGGTATTTTAAAATAAAAATATTGTGCACGTAATGTTACCTCTTTGGGAGTGAACCGAGTGAGTAACTTGCGTCGAGAAAACCAAAAGTATGAGCAAAAAGAAACTAGAAGCGTTTCTTTTCTCCTCCAGGGCTCGGCCTTGGTGGAGACCATGCGTCTTGTTATGTGTGTGTGTCTGTCCCCAGCGTATCTCGCACACTGCTGGACCCAGCAGCTTAAAAACATGAACATATTGACTGTTTTTTAGCATCAGTGATTGATGAATGCATCCCTGACACAGTGACCTTGGTGCTAACACCTGCAGCAGAAACTCAGTGGGCTTACGCGACAGTGCTGCGGGGGGGTGGGGTGGTGGTAGTGGTGTGTGTGTGTGTGTGGAGGGGGGGGGGCTCTCATTTCTCACTTATTGGAGGTGACAAGCCATTGCTGCGGTGCTTTGAGTCCCGGATGCAAAACGTATCCCCCCTCCAGAGGGATACCGCTTCTCTCTCTTTCATCCGCCTTGCTCTGGAAATGAGAGCGGCGACGGGAAGGAATCCCAGCGTGGCGAGTGCAGAGGTGGAAAACCGAGAGCCAATTGCCTAAATGAAATTCCAGGAGGCTACGTGACGAGTGGGAGGCGAGAGGCCGGATGTGTAGCCGGGGGGCTTGTGCAGCCGACAGGCCCATGTCCCCCCCCCCCATCCAAATCTCGTCTCGGTTGAATACAGCTGATCTTTTGCTGATGGGGTTTTGTGGTAGGGGGGGGGGTTGTCCCCACACACCTGATGTCCACCTCTCTTCAATATAAATGGAGGTTTCATTGAAACAACAAGACTGGAGGAGGAAGCGCTGCACAGATATGGAAGCAAAGCAGAGGAAGTTCATGTTTGTGTGTGTGTGTGTGTGTGTGTGTGTGTGTGTATCCACCAACAATAGATCTGAAGGTAGGGCCCTTGTTGTCAGGGTGATAATGTCTTTTCCTGTTTGGCTGAAAGATGAAGGTTCTTTCTTGTATTATCTGTGCAGCCACTGGAAACTTCATTTCCTGGTACAGTGTGTTTTTTTCCAGAGCCCCGGCCTGCTCACCGGCGAAGAGAAGAGGACTACGGGAGGGGCCGAGGACAGAGGACAGAAAGCAACGAGAAGAAGCAGAAAAGTATTTGCCTGAAAGCAACTGATTCTGTGTCTGTGCCAGGCAACACGTCACCAACTTCACATGGTTATGGTTCTCTAGCCTCTAATATTACTCTCCTGTCAAATATGTGTTCCCTGAATCCTTCACAGCTGCTTTCTGTCTGCATACTCTGGCTTTCGATCGCCACGACTCTCGCGCCAAAACCTGGATAAGAGCAGGCAACTGTACAAAGAAGGGGGGCCTGCAGTCTGGCTTGAACCAGGCTGACGGCAGCATGCTAACGTGCTAATAGCAGCATGCTAACGGCAGAATGCCAATGGCAGCATGCTAATGTGCTGATGGCAGCATGCTAAAATTCTGACAACAGCATGCTAACAGCAGCATGCTAACCTGTTAATAGCAGAATGCTAGTGTGCTGATGGCAGCATGCTAACGGCAGAATGATAATGTACTTCCGGCAGAATTTTAACGTGCTAATAGCAGCATGCCAACGTGCTGCCGGCAGAATGCTAACATGCTACTGGAAGCATGCTAACATGCCAACAGCAGAGTAGTAACGTGTTAAACGGCAGCATGCTAACAGCAGCATGGTAACATGCTGGGAACCGCACACTAAGGGCAGCATGCCAACATGCTAACGGCAGCATGCTAATGTGCTGACAGTAGGCGGTTTTATGTTTTTGTCTCTAAACACAAAGTCTATACAGGTGAGTTGGCAATTGATGTATTTGCTTTCACAGCGTCGTGGTGCACATCAGCCTCTTGTGGCTGAAATGAGTATTACACAATTAAAGAATTACAACCCAATACTTTATCACCAGCCAAAATGACCCGTTTACCTGTTTCTACAGATGTGAAACATCCCCTGGAAAAACGTATTTTCTTCACACGGCAGAACTTTTTTAACCACATATTACGCAGACTTATAATTTTTATATTTTTACGAGCACAGCAAGTAAAAAATAACTAGGAAGTAGCTTATGATCACATGTTCAAATGCACATCTCAAAAGGTGCTTTAGGCTCTTAAGGAAGCTCAGAAACTACAAAGAAAGTAAATGTTTGTGCAACATACTTGATTAAGATTTAATAAGCAGAGACACTGAACCAACTGCACGGCCTGGAGGTGGATTGGATCGGTTTTGGTGGTGTGAGTTCTCCCAGTGATCGCAGCTGCTGAGCTGACAAAGAACAGGCACCAACATGCAGCTCTCTCATCCAAATGTGGTTTATTTATTTATTTACTCTTACTGTCGAGAGGCGTACATTACAGTGCAAACCATTCTTTGGCAAACGTACAATACACATGTCATGATAGGTACTATTTTATCCATATTGACCACTGGTGAACGGACAGAGTCTGGAATGTTCAGTCTTGCAGAGCATCACATTGACACGTGGAGAGGTTTTTCTTTTAGGGGGGGGGGGGGGATAAAAACCAAAAAATTAACGAATTCCACAGTTATATGAAGACTGGTAACTTAGAGAGCTCACAGTGCTCTGACAGGCAGACCTTGGGGCACTTGCCAAAATGCTTAGCCTGTAAATAAAAAAGAGACACACATTCATACACAACGTTTATGAAAATATAAAAAAATACAAAATCCATTTAAACGTACAAACACTTTTTTGCGCACATTAATACGATGTTTACATGTTGGAAGAGCCACAATCAGGAAGTAATGGAGAGGAACACACATGTATATATATATGTATATATATACTGTATATATATAGTTCAAATAGCTTCAAACACACAATTTGATCCAGTTCAGCATATTTAAACATTTGATATGATACCATTTTAGCAGTAATCCATCTGGAATGCAGACGGAACATTCCGGAGGGCATTATTCTGTTCGCTGACAGATGCTTAGAGAAAACAATGGAGAGGAACACGGGAGCCTCTTCACCATAATGAGGAGCCAAACACAAAGAACACTCGGCGGGCCAGTGCACGGGGGACAATGGGTGGTCCGAGGACCGTCCATGTTTACGGCCGGCTGACAGGGGGGTCAGTGGACTAAATCTCACAATGGCAAGACAGGAGACTCGTTTTGATTGACACTGTACCCCAATCATGAGCAGCCCTCCCCCGACACCACCCCTTGCTGCCCTTTTCATATGGATCTCATTACAGCGGAATGAGGGTCAGAGCGCCGGAGAGGCCTGCACTCCACACATCTGCCAAATGACGTCACCCCGAGGCGAGGGGGGAAAAAGAGAAAAGACTTGAACATGGCAAAGAAACATGAGTGGGAAAAGCATTCCTCACCTACATCAACACCACAGGGGGAAATATCCAAACACTGAGCACACACGAGGGGGGAAACAGAAAGATGTAGAAGAGGGAGAAGTCAAAGTGGATGCTTGGACAAAGGAATGCATGCGATTGTGACCTTGTCTAAACCGGAGCTGGGAGGTCCACCACGGCAGAGAGGGGCGGTGTGGACGTCCTTCAGTGGGGACTCGACACGAACAACAAGCAACGCGGAGCAGGGACAATACTGCTGTGGTCGAGTGAGAAGTACCAGCGGCCACATCCTGACCTCATCACAACATTCACACACAGTTTCATAGATATGTGATGTTTAGGCCACTGGAGAAAGAACTAACTCGTACATTTGGCTTTAGGAGACCGAGGGAAATACTGGGTCAAAGTTCACAACATTACAGTGGTTTAAAAAAAAAAGGATCATCTTTCACTGCTTTTCTGAAAGCAACATGAAACTTGGAGAGGAGCACAACAGAGCGACAGCTGGTGCGAGTGTCCAGTGCTCCGCGGCTCCACTTCACTCAAGTTCAGGACAGGCCGGCAGAGACGATGAGGAAGGCGACTAACAAGTTGTCCGCGGCTAGAGGAGCAGTGATCATAGACTCTCTTTTGTATTACAAACATGTTCCTAGGGCTTCACATTATCTTCATATGTAAGCGTTTCTATATAAAAGGAAGGGGGGGGGGAACAACAGGGTAAAACGCACCTTGGATAAAAAATGAAATCTATTCATACAAAGTCTTTTAGTTTGAAGGAAACCCTCCTCGTAATTGTGATTTATCATAAAAAGGTATATACTGAGTGTTTATAGGTTGTTTTGCATACAAAAGACAATACTTAAGGTTTGTACGTAGTGATTACAAATCTTGAAAGAACAAAGGGGGACAATAGCACCAGTTTTTGGCATCTTTAACCTGAGAAACTTGTGAGACAACCTCTCCTGCTGGTTGACGGCATGTGGCCCTGCGTGTTTGTCACCATGTGTTACTGGAAGTTTCTATTTGTTAAACTCCCGGAGCCTCAAAGGGCTCCGAGCGAGGAGGAGACGTTGTCCGTCTGGCGTGTTTACAATCCACCTACTCATCCATCCGTCCACCCATCGGTGTAGACACAATCCATTTAGTGATCACTGGCTGCCGGCCACTGTTTAAACCGAGCCTCAGGCTGCTGTCCCTGGTGGGGGCAACCATCCCAAAAAATGTAATCACCCCTCCCCCAATCAATAAAAAAACAATACAAAATGAAAAAAACCCGGAGGCTATTGGGTCTATCGCGGCTATTGGTGGCTGTGGATCGGCCCACCTTCATGAGTCCCAGCCGCTCTCTGGATGTGTGAGTGAGTGTGTGACTTTCAGCAACTGGAGTGAGTCCGTCGTGGGGGGAGGGGGGTGATGGGGGGTCCTGAGGGTTATTCGTGACCGGCGTCCGCTCCAGGCTGCTTCTCAACATCGGCTTGTTCGCGGCACACCGGGCAGCAGGAGCCTTTTAGCTTGACGGGCCGTTTGCACTCAGCTGGTGGACAAGACTCCACGAAGCAGGTCACCTGGGTGTCCTGAGGGGAGGGGAGGGGGGGGGGGAGAACAAGGGGCAACAGGTCAGTTCACTTATTAGATTAGACTGGGTGGAATGTCCGTCAGCTAGCCAGATACCAAGATCAGCGAGGTACAAAAACATGAACAGAGCCACTGCAAATTCTAAATATACATATATATATACATATACGTATATATAAATATATATATATATATAAATATATATATATATATATATATATATGGTCGTCCCGTAACCACAAGGTTGCCGGTTTGATCCCCGCTCTCCTCATTAGTTTCATCTCCAAGTGTCCATGAGCAAGACACAGAACCCCCACTGCAGCCCACTGCTCATTAATAACTAAGGATGGGTCAAATGCAGAGAAGAATTTCCCCACGGGGATCAATAAAGTATACATTACTATTATTATTGAGATTAAAAAACACACATCAAACTTGTATAGGATCAGAACTTGTGTCTAAATAAGAAATATAACGGCCTCTCAGATGTATACAGTGTGAACATGAAATGATTCCGCTGTGCAGAACATGGCCGAATCGAACAATGGCGAGCTTTGTTTCACGGCGACAGCGTGATGTGTCGACAGTCCTCCTCCTTGTGCTTCACCCTGCCAAATTTAATGAGAACAAAAATCCTCCAATTACAGTGAAGCGTGGAAGGTGGAAAGAGATAGTTTGGGTTAAGCCGAGTGGAACAAGAGAACCACTAAAAAAAGGAGACGAGTGGCAGGTGTGGGGAAAAGATGGCAATACAACGTGAGTGGGAGGGGAAGAGAGGGCTGCAGAAGAACCGGGGCGGCCAGCTTTGACATGGAGCTGCCGTCACCTCTGCTAGCAGTTGGCAAGGAAAAAGTGTGAAAGATCAAGAAGGAAAGGACGAGAAAAGGCCGGCATACACAGACACTGTGGGGAGACTCCGGTGATGCCAGCAGCTGCTGGAGGAGGAGGAGGAGGAGGAAATGGGAGAAGCGTGGAGACAGTAAAGCCTCTTCAGCTCCTGTAGAGAAGGAGTGGATCCAGAACTGTGTGTGAAGCGTTCGCGCTGCATATTGATTGCCGTGTGGAACATACTCTGCATTCACATGTGGTGCAGGAGTCCTGCTTCCAGCGCTCTCCATCTGTCCGCTCACGTGCCTCGCTGTCAGTGCAGGCGGTCTTGCTCAGACGGGCCTCGAGTCTTTTAATCTGCAAAGACACACAGACACAAAGGCACAAAGACACAAAGACACAAAGGCACAAAGACACACAGACACACAGACACAAGGGCATTTACTCAGAGGAGCAGTTGTCCGTGGTCACATCACCGCCACGCAGCTGTCAACACATTTTGACAAAACACATATACACAAGATTGCCATCTACAACACAAAATACTTTGACTATAAAAAGGGCTCAACAGTTAAGGCGTTTCCCATTTTGAGAAATTGGCAACTACTTTTTAACTTATAAGAAATATAGCAAACAGCAAAATAAATACAGGTTTAATATGGGTTGCACTAAAAGTAAGAATCAGAGCCAGACCACGTTGCATGGGTTGTTCTAGAAACTGAGGTTGGTTGTGGGGCGAAAAGTGTGACAACATCAACGTCAACATCACAAAGAAATGTGCAAATGGATTCATTGGACAACAAACCAGAGGAACTTGCACAAAGTGTTGGGAGGCTCAGAATCCAGGCCAAGCTGGCTAGCTTCCAGTTTAGCCCGATGCTAATGTTAATAATGGGGTTACAATAATTCAGTTGTGTGGCTCTTCCAGACTAGACACATGTTATTGGTACTGATCATTGATCGATATATTCATCAACAGTTTATCTAGAGTAGGTAGTGACTGTGTGACTCATTATGAATCCCACCACACTGCCCGGCAGAGACGGTGGGTTGACGTTCTGCGTTGACCTTGAGTCAATCAGCTGATCGAGCACAGCGTGTCTGAGCGTGTTGCACTGCAGCGTTCAGAGATGACACTCACCTGCTTTCGTAAACTTGTGATGGTCTTCTGCATGTCGGAGACAAAGTCCTGGAATTCAGTGATCGATGGTTCAGTGTTTTTTTTAGAGGTCAGAGTGACATTTACAATACTTTGTCCGGCTTCCTTCACTGGGCTGCAAAGGAAAAGGACCCTGATTAAAACGTATACGTTCATCGATGAAGTAAATCCTGCCAGTGCTGACTGATGCATGGGAAACTTTCTGTTCAAAGCTTCAGACTCAGAGTCGACGTTTCAGCTCCGTGATAGTCACATACACATTGTCTTTCTAAACTCCCGCTGTGTTACCTGCTCTCCTGCACGCTGTTGGCCAGCCCCTCCTCCTTGTAGCTGTGCTCAGCCGATCGGCGTCCTCTGAAGTGGTAAGACAGGGCGTTGAACTGACCCTTGGTTCTGCAGTCTGTTCGGGTCAAGCACAACGCAACACACTCGGGTTCACCAACTGAGGCACAAACAACCACCGATGAAGAGAGGAATCTTTATTGTTGCACCCGTAGACTATGAAATATGGATCGAGTCTCTGTGGCTTTCTGAAGAAAAGGGATTTTACACCAATAAAGTTCAAAGCGAATATAGTTCATCAATAACAAAAGGAGCCTGTGCAGGGAAATGAGGTTAATGTACTCCATTTCTGCACAAACACACACACATTCACACACACACACACACACACACACACACACAACCATGAATGCTGACGCCACTTTCTCTCAGCTTCAAAGTGCTGATGTGACACTTTGAAGCTGATTGTATCGCCATGACTCCCTCTCAGGCTGCCATCACTGCACCCAGATGAGGACTAGAAGTACCCACACACTGTCTCAGAACCCCGCCCGTGGCCTAGAACACACCTGGGGCGTGCTGAGCGTCAGCAGCGGGGGATGAGAGACAGCCCAAAATAAACCTGATGACTGGGACCAGGTCCTGTAGTGAGGCTGCTCCGCCTCTGAGGGCCTTTAACTGACTAGTTCAGAGTCTTTAAAATGGCAACACCTATCTCACACACACACACACACACACACACACACACACACACACACACACACACACACACAGGTTCTCAGCGGTCTCTCTGAATGAAGCTGAACACAACACTGTGAATCCGCCTCACTGACAGACAGAAAACAGCGCCAGGAGATTCTCTGTTTATGAGCTCGGCTCTTTCCTCGTACATTCGCCCGGGTCAGGATCTGGGACAATAGGAGAATAATTAAGCTTATTAGGGTGCTTTTGTTTTGTTTTAAATCCCTAAATGCTGCAGCGTGTTCTCTCAAAGAGAATGAAATGATGAAGCTGCCACATTTTGTTTTGGAAGATGAGACATAAAACATAAAACTAGACTATTTCCTCGTTCCCTATGATCTATTCTAATCTCAGCCCGTTTATTTGTTCACAACTCATCACATCTTTAAATAAATGACACAATAAAACAATATAAACCCTAATGCTGGTTTATTATAAGAGCGTGGGGTGCCTCTTCATTCATCTCCTTTTCTCTTCCCGGAGCAGTGTGTGGAAGGTGCAGTATTGGTTATGTCACGAGTGTGGGGATCCAGCAGAGTAGCAGTGGCATGACATTTCACAGCATGTGTGTTCCATCTTTGATGCTGATTTTCCAACAAAACTGAATCCACATCTGACAGAAGGAAGAAATTAACCCAGATGCCGTTTCTCTACAGTCAAATCTCCTTTTCATTACGAGGCGCTGAAGCCTGAAACTATGTTTACTCGTCATCTCTGCCTCCAAGTTTCACACACAGTCAAAGCCACGAGCACACACGATGTGACATGAGCCGCTCTTCAAAGGGGCTGCTCTCAACTACAGCATCAGATAAGGGTTCTATTTCTAACAAAGGGCGAGGATATTGTGCCGCTTGAATTTGAATAAACAGTTCCAACGTCTCGGCAACTTCCTGTGCGGTTACACCATGTGTACTTTCATCGTGAAGGCAGGCACACGCTTTTAAAGATGACTCAAATTGATGAAATATGAGAGAGGTTATGGCTTTCAGAATAAATCACGCTTACATTGGATATGGAAAACCTAGCTTGCAGATCTTTTTTTCAGACCCTGTAATTCATATTTACAGCTAGTAAGAGATCTTGTGTGTCCTCCTGTACTTGGTTTGACCCCCGGATCCTCCGGTCCGCATATAGATACTGAACCCTAACATTGAACCCTAACATTGCCATCGGTGTGTGTAAACGACTAGTTTATATATGGCTGCCTCTGCCATTAGTGTAGGAATGTGTGTGTGTGTATGTGTGTGTTGACATTTTATATAAAGCCCTTACAGTGGTTGGAAGACTTCAAACAGGGTTCATACGCATGTTGACCAATGGATTTCAAGGACTTTTCCATGACCAAACATTTTGTAAAAAAAAAAAGTTTGTTTGATTTAAAAGTTAAAGTGCGTTCACTTGTATACTAATATGTATGAGATCGTATGCCGGCTTATATTTTGAGCGTCATTCTTTTAAAAGCGTACTCGTTATTTAATACTCAGCATAAATGCAGATATGAATATTACAAATTTCATGACTTTTTCAGGTTTTCCGTGACCATACGAACCCTGTTAAAAGGTGCAATAAAAATGCAAGAACATTTACCAATGAATCCTATCTCTTTGCTGACTGAGTAAAAGAGGATGATCATGATCCCGTTGTAGCCACCCGCTTCACGCCTCGTGGTGGTTTGAACTCTCACCTTCACAGCAGTCCTGCCACATGCGCAGGTCAATCTGAGGGACGTCGTCACAGCTGCCGTAGCCGTGGGGCAGCTCGGCCACCTTGAAGACGTCCTGCTGGACACGTGTGATGTTGTCCCCGTTGTCGCACAGCACCCTCGTCAGCGACGCCTGCTTCAGCTGCGTCAGCTGGGCGGGAGAGAACACACCCGGGTTCTCGTACCAGAACCTGCACAGACAGAAAGAAAGGGAAGCGAGGAGTTTTGACCTCTCACACTCTCACATGACGGAGAAACACCTGGTGCACTTTACGTGACTCCTAAAGAATGCTGTCACAGCAGAGGTTTTATAGTGACCCGACTGTACCTGTCTCCATCCTGCAGGCGTTTGAACTGGGTAGCCAGCAGACACATGAGGGTGGGCCCCACTCTGCTGCCGGGGACCAGGTCTTCAGCCATCAGCGCAGGGAACAGATCGATGTTCATTGGAGTGCCATACAGCCTGCACACAGGAGACATAGTCAGAGACTCGAAACCATGGGAACATATTACAATCCAGAAATATTATTCCCCAAAGTCATTACCAGTCAAAATGATGACAAGCCCCTTGTAAAGACTATGCTTTCTTTAAACTGTCCTCAGGCATGAACGACTGTAGCCTACAGATAACCCGGTTTCATTTGTTGTATACTGGACTCAATCAAAAAATAAAATAAATTTAAAAAATAGGAATAATCATGTCAAGCTGTTTTAAGAAATCTTAAGTATAAATTTATCTGCTGGGATGATGACTCCGAAAATGAAATCATCATAGTTTTATCAAACATAAAGTGTAGTTCTACATGCTCCCAGCTGTGGAGACATTGCTACAGCTGTCAATTTAAACATAATTTGTAGTTCTATGTACTTTACTTGTGACGTTGTATGCATTTCTTGTACTATCTGGACCTTGAGTCTGAAACTAAAGTTTGATTGATTGATTGATTAACTTTATAATTACCTCTGCAGTTTCTCTCTGACGTTAGGATTTTTAATTTCGTTCCTCAGGTCATCAAAGGTCTGAGCCGAGGTCAGATTGCAGAAGACCCTGTAGTCATTGTACGGAGGGATACCGTGGTCCCTTCCTCTCTGTATATTCATGGCGGCCAGGTCCAGTGCCACAGCGTGGACCATGGAGAACAGCCTCTCCGTCAGCTCCGTATTCAGCATCTGAGTGGAGACCCGCATTTTGCCAGCGGCGCCAAAGAGCCCGCGAAGCAGCGGGTCGATGCCGCCCTCGTTCACGATGCGGAACGGGGAGAAGAAGGCCCGGTGCAGCGAGATGTGTCCCTGGGGGATGGGCTGGAAGTCGTCGTCCAGCCTGTAGAGTATCGGGTTGATGAGGGTGTGCCCGAAGCGGAACGCGGCCGTGGCGAAAGCGTTGAGGATGCCGGTGTTGACATTGGGGTTGTAACCGGCGTATGGCCCCATCCACGTCATGCCTGCCTCACCCAGGATCTAGGAGACCGGAAAGGGAACACAACTTTCTTTCTTCTTATCATAGCGACTGTAGGATCATTTTTAACAACGGCTTTTCTTTTTGTTACAGCGAGAAAAACGTAAAAAGAATTGGAATAAAAAAAGGAGAAAAACTAGACTTAAGATGACCGCTGTTACCTTTGGCAACCAGTGCCTGTAGGTGATGTGCTGCATCTGGGCCCCCACTATCTTCCTGGCCTCGTGGTAGATGGTGTCCCCGTCCCAGTGGGGGTTGAGTCTCAGCAGCTCCGTCGCTACGCGGTTGTGTTCCCTGAACCACACCGTGTGCATGGCGGTCAGACCCAGCTGTTCATTGGCCCGGTGGTCTCCAGCTAAGAAACATGGAATTGGACTCTCGTTTTCATCCCTCATACACTCAGTGGGAGGTCCAGCGGCAAAGGGCAGGAGAGGCTTCCCCGTCCGCTGGATGATGCCTTGCCGGAGCAGACCTCGTTGGCTGGCCAAATCTCTTATTTCCTCTGATTCGTGGCGTGAGTTGCCGTAGACGTTGGAAGCATCAATGTAAGAGGTCAGCTGGTTGATCTGCTCTCTCGGGTACACGCTGTTCATGAGGAGAGAGGTCATCCCGCTGCCGCACACAGGGCTGGACCGGACAAAGAACATGCAGCGGGCGCCGCTCCGCTGCTGCCGCGGGTCATTGGGCGGGAAGTGGATCGGAAAGCACGGCGGGTCATTGGTGCAGACCTGAGTGCACAGCTGGCCGTCGGAGAACCGCGACTGACTGAGTGCCGCCACGGTCGAGTCCAAGTCGTGGTCCAGGAACTGGCCCCACTGCATCAGCATGTGGGTGTAGCGGTCGTCGGGAGTGATGGTCTCCGTTCCGATCATGAAGGTGGACACCAACCTCGGCAGAGGGAGCCTGTAGCCGTTGTGCAGCCGCTCATTTGCCCCCCTCGGCAGGTTGAAGCCGTTGTCGTAGACCGACTTCAGGAGCCGCTCGAAGGCCGTGAGCGAGGCGCCCCACATCGGGTGCTGCAGGTTGTTGCAGGTGCCGTCGTGGCTGCGGTACTTCTGGTGGAAGCAGATGTCGGAGCAGTTGTTGAAGCGCCGGTGGGCCGTGCATCCCGACAGGTTGGCGATCACATCCAGAAAGTGAGGGGACACCAGGTCGTTGTAGCGGAATGCTGCGGGAAACCACACAAGCAGAGGCTGGTTTCATGTTCAATGTAACTCGGATAAACAGTAACCGAGTGTCTTCTACATAATATTCACACCCGTCACTCTTCAAGCAAGCGCCTCCTGTCCCGAGGGCGCGAGTTGCAGTGTGTCTCACCAACCTGCTCGGACTTGCTTTGATATGCAGAAGGCCCAGTGTGCAGCATATCAAAGTGTCTGTGGGGGTCTGTGGTGTGTTATGGCGCATGCATGAGAACAAGTGTGAAGTGTGTGTGGCCGACCTCAACGAGGGCTGGGTGAGACTTCCTGTTTGAATAGCACCCCCCCCCCATTCCTTTACTTTACACACCTTGCTAGTGTGTGGCGTGTGGTTCTGTGTTAAGATGTGGGCTAACTGTGTGGTGTTGCCCTCAGCGATGAAATAGAGATACAATAAAAACAGCACATTTGTTTCTGCTGACAGGCTCAACATTCTCGGTGAGCTGGGTCTGGGGGCCGGCGCAACAAAGAACACTTGGTTGTTGGCACGAGTAATGAAAACAATGTCTCTCTGTCTCTTTGTTCCGATTACACACAGCTCATGCCTCTTTCCCCACCTCTCCTCTTCCTTCAACACTAACTCTCCTCTGAATGTTTTCCCGTGAGAACATGAAGCTCTTCATTGACACACGATTAGCCCTCTCCTTTCTCTTTATAAATGTGTTCCTGTTCAGCCAAAGTTTTCCAAAGCACCACGACTGGGCAGCCAGAACACAGACTGTGTCACACAACCAGTCAAGTTGACCTTTGTGCTGTAACATTTAACTTTCCATTACAAAGAGTACTCTTCATGCACCATGAAGCCATTTTTCGAACAAAGACAGATGTTTGCATCTGACTCCCCCCTCCCTTACCCTGCAGGTTACGCATGCATAATTGAGACAATCTGCACACCGACACACGGTGTCGTGTGGTGTGACACAGGGCTAATAAAACTGTTTACGGGCTCCTCGTCAACTGCTCCGCGATTACGTCCCTCCGCCTCGGGTCACGCTGAAGAGAAAATGCCATACAGATGGAGGCCTTGTCCACGGCCAAAAAGTTGCTCACAAAAACACGGTAATCCACAGAGTGCTTGAGAATTAAATTACTGTGTTCATGAGACTTTGCTTAGGAGACCGAATGGGAACTTCTTGCTGACTTTAGTTGGACGGTGTGTGTTTCACAAGAAAATGTCAATTCCACGCCGGGGAAAATGACATTTGTCAAAACTAATATTGCTCAGACGACAATAGACTTTTTGTTGGCCGTTGACAGGGCAGTCCTAGCTTACAGCTTCATTAAATCTTACAAGACATATGAAAATGGATCCGTTTTCTCAATAAAGTTAAAGTCACATCTTCATCAATAGTCATTTTCCGCGTATAGCCTCTACCTCTATATTGACGACTCTACACTTCTTAAGCTGAATATCGCCCCACATGAAAGATGATGCGTTCACTTACTGACTGTAATTCAACCGCTTATCGACACACTATAAAGCAACTTTGAACTAAACTAAATGAAGTGATTAGAATCTGGACCTCAGTACAAATGGAGTCCCCAGAAAACAAGATGATGTCAGACCTTTACGAAACACCTTTTAGTCCTTTCCTCCACGCAATACGTTGTCCCAGTGCTCATTCCCCGTGCTATGAAGGCAGCATAATCAACAGCAAAGGTGTGCCAAAGGCTCCGCCCTTCGACAACAGTAAACCAGAGAGCAGACCCCCATGGGCCCTCTGAGGAGGTTTACACCCTGACAGAGAGCAGCGGTACTCTTGGCTTTCTTCAGCTACACGACGCTCAGACACAGCTTGCCTGTGAGGACACGATGCTCTCCTTCGTAGTGATGCAGCTTCAACACACCGGGATTACATTTTTAGAAGGTCGATGCGTGGAGATAAAATACAACTTGGCTGGTTGAACGGCCAATGTTCTTTTGCAATGTTTTCCGATTTAATTTCCGCCCAAAAAATATTTCATCCACAAAGTCTCAATTGACACTTCCGAAGTCCCGCCCCTTTTTTGCTCCGCGCTCCAATAACAGTTGATCAAGCTTGGGTCAACTTGTACCATTCCTGTTATACTTTGATATGTTACATCTGTTTAAAGGTAACGTTACCACGTAAAACACATCACATTGTACAAAGTCACATCTTAAGTTAGCTCATGATATTAGCTTAAAAACGTCAGCTAATGTATAGCTCAGGTATAGATTGGCTTCATTTCATCAGTCCTGGTGAACAGTCAACACGAGGTCTCATTAAAGCCACACAATAGTTACAGCCTTGTTCATACAGATGCAGACACAACAAGGCACATCCCTTTTGGTAGCAGCACAGACGACCTGGTCCTGAGACTCACCGGTGCCATTGGTATCGACCGTGAGACCCTGGTTGACGTGGTTCTGGATGAGCAGTAGCGTCTGCTCAAAGATCTCCCCGGCCCGCGCCTGCTCCACTGTGTAGGGGTCCCGTGGATACCGGAAGAGAGCGAGCAACTCCCCTGGGGTACGTGGCTGCCTGGAGGAATGAGGGGCAGAGACACTGTGTAAGGGAGGAGAACGTATGGAACTATGGATTCGATCATGTGGAGAGTTTCATGTTTAAATCAAATTGTTATGGGCAAATTTTTTCTTTCCTTGTTGCAAAGGCTGGTACAGCAGGCAGGGCTTTCTCTGTCACTGTGTGTGCATGATGACTCGGTGTTGTTTGTGATTTGTTTGGGCAAAAATCTGCAAACTTTTCATTGGATGGCTTGTAAAGCAGCAATACATATATTTATATTTACATATATTATATGATAAACATGAGAGTATACATGTGGAACATACAATATATATATATGTATATATATATACATATATATATATTGTATGTTCCACATGTATACTCTCATGTTTATCATATAATATATGAGACAGTCCTGTATATGTATATATATACATATATATGTATATATACTGTATACACTACCGTTCAAAAGTTTGGGGTCATCCAGACAATTTTGTGTCTTCCATGAAAACTCACTTTTATTTATCAAATGAATTGAAAATTGAATAGAAAATATAGTCAAGACATTGACAAGGTTAGAAATAATGATTAATATTTGAAGTATTAATTTTGTTCTTCAAACTTCAAGCTCAAAGGAAAGCCAGTTGTATAGCTTATATCACCAGCATAACTGTTTTCAGCTGTGCTAACATAATTGCACAAGGGTTTTCAAATCAGATATTAGTCTTCTAAGGCGATTAGCAAACACAATGTACCATTAGAACACTGGAGTGATAGTTGATGGAAATGGGCCTCGATACACCTATGGAGATATTTCATTAGAAACCAGACGTTTCCACCTAGAATAGTCATTTACCACATTAACAATGTATAGTGTGTATTTTTGATTAATGTTATCTTTATTGAAAAAACAGTGCTTTTCTTTGAAAAATAAAGACATTTCTAAGTGACTCTAAACTTTTGAACGGTAGTGTACATACATACACATAAATTGTGAACTCTATCATAGAATAGTGGAATATTTTTTTAAATTCTTTCTGTGGTGAATTATAATAATATGATATTATAATACCTTACTCCTACAGGTGACAACACTAACATTGCTGGGAACAGCTGTTCACGGATGAAAAGTGCATTTACACTATTTGTTGGCCGAATAGTGTTAGGACATTTTGGGAAGCTGGCGTCACAGATGAAAATGAAATGAGATGCAATGAACAGCTGCTGTTGTCAACAAACAGCACTCAGGGTTGACATGTTAATGTGCTTCATGATCAGAGTAACAGCCACCAGCTTTTCTCTCATTGTCAAATGTTATTCTGTTTTTTCTGTCTGGAGACCCAGGGGCAGGACGGGGCGGCCTCTCAATCTGCGATGGCCATTAACGAGAGCTGTAAATCCCCTCATCTCAATTCCGGTTACACTGTGACTTCATGTGTGCGTTTCCCCTCTTCATGTGTGTGTCTTTGTGTATACGTGTGGGTGCATTCATGTGTGGGCAGAGTGCATTTGTGAGCATGCCAAGAAAACCACAGCTGCTAACCACATCATTCAACAGGATGGAGCCGTATCGGAACCATCTCCAACAGGCACAGGATGAAAAACAGATTTGATCATTTCACTTATCATCCCCAAAATGTTTACGTTGATGCACAGAAGAAAAAGACATTGATAAAGATGTCATGAAAGGCAGTTGGCGAGGAGTCCCAAAGATTGACTGCAGCTGTCAGTGACTAAATGTCTATCCCAGAGAAAATCAATGGAGCATTCTGACCTGCATCTTTAACAGAGCAGGACACTAGCAGCCCTTCTGAATGGCCACTCTCTATCCTTGAAGACTCTGACTCAGACTCAGAGCATGCAGGTCATGTCCCAGGCCGGTGTGAGACGAGCCATTTGTATCCCAACTGAGGCGCCATGAGCTCGTAGCTCTGCGCTGAGACGATATAGAGCTAAATAGTTCAATTAGTCCAAATGTCAAATGATTTATGACACACTATAGTTGCAGAGTGCTGCTCAATAAAAAATGTAATGTATTAAATGCAAGTCTAATCAAAAGCTCCACAAGATGTTCTCCAGTGCAGACACGTATAGTAAGAGAGGACGTATAGAACACATCAGAACCTCATGACTGTGAATGATAAACTCACATTTTTGTGATTAAACCCTTAAAAAATGTCCTTATGATCATTTCATAATTTCCTCAGTTAATCCCCCTTTTCCTTGGCATAGTCCTGGAACCAGGTGCTTTTATCTATTTCGTGTCCCACAATGCAAAGCACCCCTCACTGTAAGCACGAGTCCCAGCTGATTGGACGGTATAATTTATTTTGTGTGAGTCGTAGTTTCGCTGGCTGACATTTTTTCAGTTTCGGTTTAGTTAATGAGAAAATACTGGTGAATATAGAGAGTAGCTTTGCTATGTAAAGATGCTGATTGGCAGGATGTCCCGTCTTGAGCTCATCACAATCCTCTTTGACCAATCAGCCGTCTACAGTCGTTCACCTCCACATGGTGAACCATCGGTTCAGCTCCAGTTGAACCTACAACGAATCTCTGTACTATCCACAACTTTGTAATACATATAATTGATATAAACTATATTTAATAATGATGACCAGGTGAAGGTCTGTGTCCCAAAACGTGATCGTCACATAGCTCTGACTGTGCACCGGCTGACCTTCTTCAGGTGCACAGATGTTCTGCTGTCTGCTGGAAATCTCCAACGAGCCGGTGGAGGTGAGGCGAGCCGTACCACGACGTGGAGGAATGTGTGATTGCGCCGTGAAATGTGAAGATCAACATGATTCTAATTTGCGCTATAAATCTATTTTACGATCCCTGTATAACATGACCTATTTTTGTAGCCTTCATTTAAAACTTTTTTCAAACTGGTAACTTACCCATCAAAGAGGCGTCTCCTGGTGGACTCGATAGCCCTGTCCACGGTACGGATGGCCTGCTCGATAGACGTGCTCACGAAGGTGTCGCCCTGTCTGCTGACGGCAGGAACTGTTGTCACGCAGAGACAGACAAAGAACTTCAGACACAGTTGGACCTAAGATCTTAATGAGGCATATACATACAAACTTTCTCAACATAACTATTTCATACTTTTTCCATTAAACTGCTCATCGAAAGGTTCTCTATACGACATTCAGAGCATTAATATAGCAGCAAACAACTATCATATATGTAAAGGTATTGAGGCGTAATGTCTCCCTGTGTGAGTGCTGTGCTGACATAGTGCATGTGGGCGTGTCCCACTGGCTCTGCACCGCTCTCATAGTCATCCTAACCAATGAATTTGTTGCAGAAGCGTAAACTTTCATTTTCGTATATTATTTACACCGGCGGTCCCCAACCACCCAACGCATGGAAAGGATGAATGAAAAGTTCATCGATTAATTATCTAGGTCGGAAAGATTTTCTATAAAAAAATAAATAAGAAATGCTGTCTATATGATTATAATGGCATCGGAGCCTCTTGAGTCTTGACACATAAGGTGTATTTTTAAATCCACAAGCTTGCAAAGGTTAGTGACGTACGGTGGCCTTAAAAAAACATTTCAGACAACAACTCTGCCGGTGTTCTGGATTAAAATCGAGGCAGAATATCCTGACATCGCCAAAAAAGCACTGAAACCCTCATTCAAAGACAGGATGTTGGAAATGGAAGCAGGTTTTCTGCAGTGACATCGACCAGAACTCAGTTGCGGAGCAGAATGGACATAAAAAACACACTTTGGGTGTCGTTGTTTCCCATCAGCTCCCACGAACTCGGCGCTTGGTGAGTTGTCATTTTATGCACTTCAAATGGAAATTTGATGCCAGTCGTATAATTTTATGACGTCATATTTATCACCCACACTACGAAGGCCGGCCCGTTAAAATGTTGTCTTACGCGAAACGTTCTAACATACATGTGGTCACCAGTGGCTGTGGTGTTAGAGTGCTGTGAGTGGCCGTGGCACTATAAACACACAATACAAGTTAAGTCCATCTACTAGAAATCAGGAAATGCAGCTTCGGCTTCTGTCAGCCACTGAACCTTTTAAGGTGCTGCACTCCAGCTCATACATTTGCAGTGAATACATTTATGGCAAACTCCATATAACACAGTGAGATTGCAAGGCGAGGACTAAGAGAGTCCAACAACAACCGGTCCCATTGATACAGTTCACGGTTTACCTGTGACGGTGAGCACCATGCTGGCGACCTGGTAGCCGATAGGATTGCGTGCGACGCACTCGTAGCGACCGCCGTCGGCACTGCCCACGTCTCTCACCTCGAGATAACCCTCGGGGCTGATGTGGAACTTGCCACTCTCTGTGACCTGCACACGATCCTGGTAGAGAGAGAGGGCGGAACAAAGGGGACAGGTCAGGACCGTGGGAGACTGGACGTTTAAGTGTGAATGGGACCTGTTATATAAGCTCACTGAGAAAAAGAAAAAAAATCTACATATAAGTTACATAAGTTACTTCATTGTCATTAATTGCGTTACGCTAATATAATGACAAATAAAGTAACCCACACACCAGTCCCTTTTTTTCCTTCACTGTTCTAATTCAACCACTAACCCCATGACCTGTAGCTCTGAGGTCACAACAGGAGCTCTATCATCTAACCTTGTTCCAGGTGAGGGCAGGTTGAGGCTGGCCCTGAGCGCTGCAGGGAATCTGGACGTCCTGGCCAGACTCCACCGTCAGGTCCCTTGGAGCATTTGTGAAAACAGGCGTTACTGGATGAGTTAAAACATACACACACACATACGCACGTGTTAATGATTATGCGCTGGTGCTCAAAGTAATGCACATGTAACATACTGCATTATATACAGTCCATCAGAGCAGACATGATGACACCCAGATATGTATCTTTGTGCGTTTTAGTGTCCTGCAGACGCTCACAGAGCACAAGCACACTCTCAGTGTTTGTGTTACACTGCGGTCGCTATTTCTCTTCCCTCTATTACAGAGATGCTCAACATCTCACAGTCTGTGTGGAGTTCAAAGGGAGATGAAGGCCGACTACATTTGGAAATAATGCATTGCTTCATGTGGTGGTAAATAAAGCAATGGGCAATTGCTCTCAGTGCAACACGTGAATGCTGCATTTCTGTCGGCAGTGGTTTTCAGTTATTTCCCCCAAATGTCACCATATTGTGTGAGCAATGTCTCTCTTCTTTAAAATAATTAACTTCACCACACAGACGTGATACATTCATACATACATGCAGCAGTCACTGAACCTCAATCCCCCCCCCCCCACACACACACACACCATGTTCAAATTCCTTCAAGGTTCCCATGTAGCAGCCAGCAGTGAGCCACCTGGCCATGGGAAAATCTCACACGTTTTAGGAACATGACGTGGGGGAGGGAGGCAGTTTCATAGAACTAATGAACTGCCTTTAAATCAAAGTTGAAGCCTCTAAAACTCTGTGAACAGAGTTCACTGTACCGTACCCAGCATCAAAGCTGCAGGCCGTGTGCTGGATCCCTTTTGGCGACCAGGGTGCTCCAAAACAGTTCCTATTACCAAGAGGGACGCTGAAGTCTGATGCAGGTCCCTGCTTTTACTTTCTTCTAATGCTTTGTCTATTCCTCTGCACGGCGCTCTTAAAAAAGTCAGCAATCACACAGCACGGTGGTGGGCTTCTGCAGCGCTTTGGCAGTGTGGGGCTATTATGCAACGTGTACTTTGTGCCATGTTAACAGCCATTACAACATGGAAAAACATGGTGTCATCACAGGATTACAGACTGCCATGCTTTCCTGTGCTATGTCAAGCCTGTAATTTCAGCTACTCACACACACACACACATAAATACAAGCATCTGCACACAAGAGAGAAGCAGTGAGACGCTCCAACTCATGGAGGCCTTCTTCCAAACAAAGACAGATTCAACCCCATATGTGCATGCAGAATGAATTACAGGACACTGTAATATAGTGTAGTACATTTAAAGATGAGGCGGACACAGCTATACTGTATATCTTTCAATGTAAATATGCTTTGTTTCATAGAATATTTGCATGTGAAGATGTCAAATGAGCTGTAAATGGCGAGTGCTGCACCACTCCAACCCTCTTTATATTGAACCACCTATCAATCCCCTGCATGTTTGATGAGGGCTTTTCAGCAGCCGAATACTTTTACTCTTCTGTCTAACAGACGAGATTGGCTTCCATGTTAACCACTGCAGTGGGTCTTCCCCAGCTTGATCCCCACTCCAAAGTTAAAGGCACCTAACTGGCTGGGACATGAAGGATCCGGTACACACGGTCAGTCTGAAGCTTCTCCCTACAGCCTCACCTCTTTGCTGGATGCTGAGCTGCACATTGGTGCGCACAGTCCCCACCGGGCTGACCGCCTGGCACTCATACTGGCCCTCGTCGTGGGCCGCCACCCGAGTGATGCGCAGAGTGCTGGAGGCCAGGACCACGTAGCGGCGGTCGAGGGGTAACGGACTGCCCCCGCGCGTCCAGGCGATTACCGGCTTGGGGTAACCATTTGCCTCACAGGGGAAGTCAACCGTGTGACCCTCCAGGATTGACTGGTCCTGTGGTGTGACCGTGAACTGGGGGATCGCTGTGGGCAAAGGGGTTTCATTTAGTCTGACTACTTTACTTGCCATGACCGGCTCAGGACACATTACGAAGCTGTTAGAACCATGAGTCGCAACAACAGCTGAAGACATAGTGTCCAGAGGATTACCAGTATAAAATAACAGGAAATGTGATCAATAAAACTATTCAGAATTAGGAGATAATAGCAGTAAAAAGCATTCTCTGGTCTTTGTCTAGTGTGAATAGATGTTTCCATCAGTGAAACACTTTGTAATGTCAATAAAGGCGTTTCGGGTTTTTAACTGCTTGTAATGAGTCCCTAGTTGCAGAAAACACAAGATACAAGTTTAGAAATGCCGGAGGATAAAACAAATAATGACCAGATTTAAATTAAATCTAAATGCCAAATTCTATTCACCTAACAGTGAATTGTGATTCCTACCTTGTACGATGATATACGCCGTAGCGTGTATAGTATCCACATTATTGGAGGCAAAACATGTGTACTGCCCCCCATCCGCCTGGTCCACATTCTGGATGTAAAGCCCTCCGGAGGGGGTGATGGTGATGCGGGCGTCGTTGGACAGGGGTGTGCGATCGCCCTTCGTCCAAGAGACCCGGGGGTGTGGTTGGCCCGTGGCGCTACACTCCAGGGTCACACTCTCTCCCACCAGCACCTCGGTGTTCTGGGGCTGGATCACAAAGCTTGGCCGTACTAGAGAAGAAGCATGGGGTGGGGGGGATGAACATGGGAATGGGGTTACATTCATTCATCTGGGTATTAGGAAGCTATTGATGGCCAAAATGTTCAAAAGAAAACTGTTGAACAAGCTGTTGTTCACACACATAGATCATCTCATTCTGTCCACAACGACACTTTGACGACTGTGTTATTAGTGCATCACTAATAACGGTGGAGTCCTGTCCATGTTTGGCCAGTGATTACAGTGGAGTCAGAGGAAATATGTACACAGCGAGAGGCCGAGCGTTTACAATCACACAAGACAGGAAATGCACAACATCTGCTCTCAGAAATTGTTCCTTAACAAGGGGTCGTTGCCAGGGCCATCCGTCACCCTGGCGATGATCCTCGGGTCACCGAGACCACCGCGCTAATCTCACCCAGCAGGAGGCGACTGACACTGTGACTGATTGATGTGTGAGATACAGGGGGCATAACTAACTTATGTGTCTGTGTGTGTGTGTGTGTAAGTATGTGGGAGATAAACTTGACATGAAAGCCAATGAGATTTACTCACGGCTTAGTGAGATATCCGAGTTATCTGGCCTGATGAATTGAGCGGAGCCTCGATGCTCCTCACAATGCAGACAGCTTGCTCTATTCTGACTACAGAAACAGATCATATCATGTTCGCTAAATGTGACCAGCAGAACTTTGAGGAAGCCTCATCAAAAGTTACCAAATGCAGCAGATTTAAGTTGGATTGTGATGTAAGTTAATAAGCCAGGACATCGACGTGGCAGATTTCTTTCTGCACGACATATTGCACAATGCAGTTTTAGCAGGTGATTAATTGCCTGTGATGACACTTACAGGGGGCTCCAAAGTATCGCAGCGTGACCTGTGAAGTCTTAACCTCGCCGGCCACGTTTTTGGCCATGCACTGGTAGACTCCCTGGTCTGTCTCCCTGGTGTCCTGAATCATTAGCGTCCCGTCCTCCAGCAGGTTCAGACGACTGTCATCACGCATGTTCAGAGCGTTGCTGTCACAGGAAGGAGCACACGGAGATGAACATCAATTCAATTCAGTTTATTTTGTCTAGCCCAAAATCACAAATTGCAAATCTGTACAAAACACTTCACTATTGTATCATATTTGGTGAAGTGGTCTAATTAGCATATCAATTAGTTTGCTGAGGTCACAGTGACCTTTCAACCTCATAATTCTAGTCAGGTCATCCCCAAGGCATTCCTGAGATATTGCAATCACGAGAAAACTCCCCAAACTTCAAAACAGTCAGCAAAGGGAGTCTTCGGTTACTTGGTAACGAGGTGATAAGTAAGTGTCTTACTTGTTCCGGAGCCAGATGATCTGGGGTTTGGGGTTGCCTTCAGCCCTACAGGTGAAGTAGACGGTGTTCCCCGACGTCACGTCCACATCCTGAGGCTCTGAGGTGATCCTCGGTACCTCTGGAGGAAAAAGGACAGATAGAACGACGGCAAGGCAATTTTATAGGCTGGTTAAAATCCATATCCATTCTGTTGCATGTGCATGTATTGATGGTGAGCCAAGCAGCCTATTTGTTGAAGCAAGCCTCTGTGGAATCTGTCCGAATCCAGCCTATCATGTGCAGGCAGGTCTTCAGAAGCAATTGAGACAAATAGGAGACAATCCTCTGGCTACATTTTCTGAGCCGTCACAACTAAAGATGACTGACACTGTTAGTTCCTTAGCGTGAGCTGTAGGCCAGTCTACCTGCAACATACTCCACATTAACACTGGGAATTGTAATTGCAGTTTAAATCCGGATTGCGGTAACCACGGGACAGGGGGGGAGGGTCACTTCATCTTAAGAACCGGCGGCTGTTTTGACAGCTGCTCCACCCGCCGTGCATTGCTCCATCTCGTTCACAGGGGAAACTTCATCTGTCTTGCTACGCGGACAGATGACGTGGAGAGGGCGGGGGGGTAACATTGAGCGAGAATGAGCTCGTTGGCGCCATCAAAATTAGCTGCTGAGAATTAAATGTGGTTGGCTTACAGTCTGCTGCCAACTGGCCCAGAGTAAAGCGTTCTGTGGGAGCCGGAGGAAACGCAGAGCTAAGACTGTTGGATCACCGCTTGTTATCGACACCAAGTGAAAATGTGCCAGACAGACTTACAGTCAAATGGAGATTTTCTTTTCTACTTGCAGTTAAGAAGCATCAGTGCACTTAAACCTGTTCTTAAGCATGTCAGCCAAAGTCTATCTTAAAACGTATTTTATTCCTCCTATTCATAGTAAATGTTGTTCTGCATTGTGTCGTGTTGTTGTTTTTGTCATATTCTTTGTTTTTCCATACTTACAGTACATTTTCCAGAAATACAAAACATTGTGGCATCACAACAACAGCCAACATGGCACATTACAGCATGCAAAGCTGCAGGACATCGTCTGTCAGCACAAAATTACAGACATCTCACAAATCATTGAGAGTTGAGATATGTTATCATTTGATGAGCTCACAGCAAGGTACACATTTTAAAAAATCTACTTTCCCAATAAAAACTTTGAAACTATAATTAAAGACAGACAAACTATGCAGGTCTTTAAACTCAGACAAAGCTTGTCTGTATAGGCTGAGGTTTGACTTTGAGAATAGGATTTAGAGGTTTCATTCCCCTCTGCAGATTGAGAAATAGCATTGAGGGAGTCTTTAGTAATATCTGAGTCAGTGAGATACAGAATTATCCAATGTCAAAATCTGCAACGACACCCTGTAAAGATGATACAACCGACATAAATAATAATCACATGACAAGCCTGTGGATGCTGTATCACTCCATCCCACCAGAGGCCAAAGGCTGTCTTTGACCCAGACTAGAGACACATCTGGTGGAGTATGAAGAGTGAAACAGCTGGGTGCAGATCTCAGACACAATGACAGGATACACCTGTGTCTGTGTCTGTGAGACAAACACCTGTAGTTTTTGTATGTGGACTGAGTTGTGGTTTAATTTAGGAGACTGTGTATAGAAATATAAACATGGTAACCACATGCTTGCTGCTGGGCAACCATGTGTGTGCTTTACCTATGCTCGCCCAGATGTGTGTTTCTATTAGTTAAAAAAGTTGTCCAGTGTAAAAATAAACAAGGTTTCAAAAAGAAGGCTTTTAATAAGCCAGTCAGAGGGCTGTCTTTACATGGTGCCTAGTTGATGCCATTAATGTTGCGGCATGTTTAAGTTGTCCAGCTGGGCCTGATGTGGAGAGGTGGCAATACAACGGAACAGCTGAAAACACGTTTAAAATGATATACCACAGTTGAGCTCCTCTGCGGTGAGCGTTGCCACAGATCGGCCCTGGAGGCGGCTGGGGTACTCGCAGGTGGCAGCAGCCTGAGCGTTGCCTGACTCAGCATACTGCTTCAGCAGGTCAGCCAGCCACAGCAGCTCGCAGTCACAGTTTAACGCATTGGAATCCAGTCGCCTGCACACACGGACAACATGCACAGACACACACACACACATAGCAGGGGAGACATGGGCATGTAGTCCATCAATAAAGCATATATATGACATGTAGCTGTGGAGTTGTGCATATAGTGGTGTTCTGTAAACCCTATCTGGCAGTTCATGAAATGGTCATCCAAACATGGGGCTTAGGACCATATTGGAAGAGTCTCTGCTGCTCTGGGAAACTACCTCTCTGCTTGGCCTCCTCCCCTGGAAACTGATCCAGCTTTTATTTTCCCACAATGGCACCCTTATTCAAGTGTGTTGTAATCAAATTAGATTTGTATCCACACTTATCACTTTGATCCTGAAAGGATTATATATATATGTATATATATATATTATCCTATTTGGGTCAAAGTGATGAATGTATTTATATATACTGTATATATACATTTATCACTTTGACCCTGAAAGGATGATAAATATATACATATATATATATATATACACACACATACATATATATATATATATATATACATTTATCACTTTGACTCTGAAAGGATAATACATATATATATATATATATTAGGGCTGTGAAACGATTACAATTTTTAATCAGGTTAATCACAGGTTTCTGTGGATTAATCATGATTAATCACGTATATACATTTACAGGGCTCTCAAGACAGGCACGAGCTCCGAGAAGAGTTGTTGACGGGGGGGGACGGGGGACGGGGGGGGGGGGGGTGCTAGTGACTTTTCTTTGCTCCGTCCCGATGCGCGCAGACCGGCATCGGAGCTCTGCCGCGCGAGCCGAGAGAAGAGTTGTTGATGGGGGGGGGGGGGGCAAGTTACTTTTTTTGGTCCCGATGTGCGCGCACACGCCGGCATCCGAGCTCTGCGGCGCGCGAGACAGAGATCGGAGTCGTGTTAACGCGACACGTAGAGACAGAATGACACGCTGCTGGTTCGAGACGACCACCAACAGACGGATTGAAGCTCATTCTGCGCATGCGTTAAATGCATAAAAAAACAACAACTAATTAATCCTGTAATTTAATTAACTGAGTTAACGTGTTATTTTTCACAGCACTAATATATATATAATATGTGTATATAATATAATACAAAATATCCTCCAACACTACTGGCATGAGTCAATTGCAGTTCTTCTTCGTCTTTTTAAGCACTGGCCTGCAATCTAACACATTCTGAACAGATCAGCCAATGGGCCAATGGGGTGAGGCCAAACTGCTGATTGTTCTCCACTGCCGGTTGGCTGGAGGAGGTCGGGATTTGAAGCTATGTTCAAGATTGTTGGTCGTAAGACCCCGAATTCTCACATGTGAGGGAAAAAAAGGAAGCATCTCATGTGCACATTTTTATCTTCTTTGCTTTGCTTTGTAATCTCCACTGCAGCTGACTAACAGAAATAGTCACAGTGTGGGAAAGACCTCGCTGTGGAGCTTGAGATAGAAACCACCTCGCAGCCGAGGAAGCGTGAGAACCGTGTGGTGTGGTTACATGCCATGTAACTGACAACATGACCGAGTTGATACTGGGTGTGATGTGAGATAAAGGATATGAGGTGAGATACATTCTAACACAGCTGTTTCAGGGCTTGTTGGGAAGATTTTCACTTACAGTCGCTTCATGGCTTGAAGATGAGAGAAGGTTCCCGGGACGAGCTGGGAGATTCTGTTGTTGTGCAAAAACCTGAGTGAGAGAGAGGAAAACTGTAAGATGATCCATCAGTGCTCATACAAGCTATATAGCTGGCCTGAAAGAGCACCCAAAGACTCCACTCAGCAGTATAATTGACCAAACTAATATTAGTCAAACACATATTGAGGGTGTACCCTTTGCTCGTATCAAATGACGTTTTCCAAATGGGACAGAAAACAGGATTTTTCCAGACTTGCTTTGAGGGCTTAACCTCACGACCCCGGAGGCTCGTGTTACTTTGCTAAAAGCACACAACCAAACATTTGACTGTTTATGTAAGGCTCTGACCCAAAACATTCACCCCACAACTATTCAACCTTAAAGGGAACAGTGTGAAGGATTCATGGGGACCCGTTGGCAGGAATGGAATATAATCTATCATAAATATGTTCTATTGCCGTATTATCATTCTGAATCATTTTGGTCCTTCATATATACAAAGGGAGCGTGTCCATGTTTGAACTGACATGTTTCTACAGATGCCCAGAATGGACAAACTAGACACTGGCTCCAAAAGGGCCTTTCATGTTTTTACGTCACCTGAAGACCACAATAGTTCTCAGTAAGCAGAGGAGTATTGCGTTGGTTACCATCGGCAACCTCACCATTAGATCCTACGCAATGCGACTAACTAAGCTCAGATAATCTTTGCTGAAGCTCTTCACGTTCTAACACAACCTGTAGGAATCCGTCTACAGATATGTTCTGGACCCTTTTACAAAGTCACTACTTTGAATGTCACCATGGAGATATTCCCAACAAGCCACTCAGAATCTGGGAATCCCTGAGTCCCTCCCCTTTCGGTCCATGACTGGCAGGCGTCCCTCCTTGTTCTCTTACTCTCCAGTGACTGGAGAGTATGCATACCACTGGCCCATACATAGGAACAATGAAACAGGGAATTTAAGAACTTCATTCAACCCATGGAGAGTTTTAGAAGCAGTACCTGGTCAACAATATGAAGTTCACCATATACGGATTTCCATGACAACATCCTATGATAATATGCAGTATATAATCAGTGACCCGTGATTAACACCATGTGCGGTGTGACATTCCTATCTGTGGTTGTCAATGAGTTCAGCTCTCTGTCTAATGAAGCCAAGATGTGTTCGCAGACCTCAGTCCAACTCAGGACTCTGACTGGAGAGAGATTGTGATCTCATTCAGCTCCACCGGTTTCTTGTTCTCTCACCGATTGTCCCAATGTGAGTATCTTTGGAGGCAGTATAATAAGCAAAGACATACAAACCCAATGCATTTCCAAACACAGGTCCGAGTTGTCTGTCCAACACATAAACGACAGGGTGAAAGGAACCCTTGCATCATCTCACAGAAGTAAGTTAGCTTTATGGGAACTAAGTATGAGTCGGGGATCAACTCATACTTAGTTCCCATAAAGCATCATTACTGTATTATGTTATGAGCAACGACACACTAATCTCTTCCTATATGGGGAGCCTCGGAGGCGTGTGAGGATGCTGTATTGATTTATAGTTCGGCTGATATTTTACCTTAATAGGTAATTCCAATGCCATGCTAAGCAAAGTCTGGACCTGCCTCAATTGACACTTTTAATTCCATACCGAGTACATCATGTTAGTTATTGATTCTGGCTTCCATCAAGTCCTCTGGTGAATCCAGCCATGACGTTGGATCTATTAACCCGTCCGGGTCTTGAGACCATTGATTTATGTTAGCATTTATGTCGGAATCTGCTTTTTACTCCTGAGAAAGTTTTTTACATTTTTATATTTAAGGATTGTGTGTGTGTTGCGTGTAGAGTACATTTTGTAGACATCTTGACAGGATGAACTTACAGTCGTTCCAGCTTCGGTAGGTGAGTGAATGATTCTGGTTCCAGAGACTCAATGTTGTTGAAGTGCAGGTACCTGGAGAAGAACAAAGTGTAGACAAAGCACAGTACAACTGGATTAGGGCTCCCTGTCTGACTAAATCGAAGCGCATTGTCCTAGTAGGCCCTAAGAGGTGGAGGTAAACGAGAACAACGACATGTCCTCAGGTTATCCCTGTTCTACTATCCACTTCATACTACTGACAACAACCGCTCAGAAGAGCTGATCTCTAGGTCTGGCTGAATGCAGCCAGACGGGAGGTATTCATCTTTGGGCAGTTGACATATACACTACCGTTCAAAAGTTTGGGGTCATCCAGACAATTTCGTGTCTTCCATGAAAACTCACTTTTATTTATCAAATGAATTGAAAATTGAATAGAAAATATAGTCAAGACATTGACAAGGTTATAAATAATGATTAATATTTGAAGTATTAATTTTGTTCTTCAAACTTCAAGCTCAAAGGAAGGCCAGTTGTATAGCTTATATCACCAGCATAACTGTTTTCAGCTGTGCTAACATAATTGCACAAGGGTTTTCTAATCAGATATTAGTCTTCTAAGGCGATTAGCAAACACAATGTACCATTAGAACACTGGAGTGATAGTTGATGGAAATGGGCCTCTATACACCGATGGAGATATTTCATTAGAAACCAGACGTTTCCACCTAGAATAGTCATTTACCACATTAACAATGTATAGTGTGTATTTTTGATTAATGTTATCTTTATTGAAAAAACAGTGCTTTTCTTAAGTGACCCTAAACTTTTGAACGGTAGTGTACATATATAAAGAGTCTGAAAATCAATGGCTAAAGTTTGAAGATCGACCACAGGTGCAAAGCAAGCACGACAATCACTTCATAGAATGAAAACATAATGTATGGCCCAAAAAGCCTTTGAACTGGGAAGACATAAATCAAACAGTAGGCAAAACATATCTGAAAGGTTAGGGACATGTATTCCAACTGACGGCTGAATGGTAACTGCAGGTTCAGGTTCAGTTGGGTGTTTAGACAAGGAAACAACAGTCAAAGCAAGACAGACACAGAAAGACTTCAAGCTGCACAGAGTGTAAACGAAGACGAGTTATCTTCTACTGTCCACACATACAAATCCATTTCAGTTTTGTCTGGAAGAACACCTCAAACTGATGATGTCTTTGCAGGATGTTTACAAGCTGGACATCCAACGTGATGCCTTTGGGTGTTGATTGTTATCGAAGAGTCAGGACACCGTACAGACGAGCGACAGGCAGAGAGGTTTACTGGAGACAGCAGTAACGTGGGGTTGAGTCATTCACCTCTAGGACCAATCAGCATCCCACGCCAGTTATTTCATTACACGGTTAATGATTTGAGATAGTGATGATGTCGGATCACTCAGCTGTGGTTTAACCAGGAATATGTAGGACTAGCAGGCGGGCTGCACAAGTGACTGAATATTAATCACGAGCGCCATTGTAGCTCCACTGTGAAGCGCCTTTGTGTACTAGAAAAGCGCTATAAAAGTCTAAATTATTATTACAACTAAATAAACACGATGGACCGTGACATTGATGTTTAGAATGGGAGCTCCGCTTATAGAAAACGTTGCCGCCGCATAGGAAATCAAGCTCTTCCTAAACAGGAGGCGAGCCAGATGGTTTTGGCTTTACTTTTGGGGACGTGAGCAGCCCGGGAAACGCTTTCCTCAAAGAGTGGAAGAGTAATATACTGTCTACTAAGAGTCAGGGTCTCCTCCAAGATCATGTGCTAAAGGAAACGTGCACATCAACCTTATTGGTTGTGTTCATGACACGTTGGCACGCTAGAGGGATCTTTCTGCTCAAGAGCTCTAGTACAACTCTGAAAACACAATTTGTATTAATAACATCAATCAACAGTAGCTCATGTGTTTTTTCTGTCATGTCAAACATGCACGTGTGCAACAATAACACTTTCGTATTTTTCTTCCCTTTTTTTTAAGCAGCAGAGGAGTTTCTGAGTATCAAGACTGACTGGAAGCAGCTTGATTTGATCACACAGACTAAACATACATGATAGCTTTCTGACCAATAAACCCTTGGAGCACATTGGAGCAGGAGAAGAGTTTCTGCAGCAGCAGGAGTAACGCAATGCGAGTCAAGCGTTGCTCTTAAGCAGAAGCTCTGACTCCAGCACAACACTGCACGCGGCTCGACAACATGCTTTGAGCTTTGCATTGGGCGGCAAACGTCTGTTGTCCGGGCCACATCACATGCGACTCATGCAAAGGGGTCACGGAGGGTCAACGTGGCATACAGGGAGGGGTGGGTGCATACACGGCATGCATGGTGGCGGTGAAAAAGTGGATAGAGGGGCACACGTGAGGGACGGGCGTAGCTAACGGAGCTCTCATGACCCCTGTGTGAGGCCTACACAGACATGTCATACAGCGTAACACACCAAAACATATGATGTCAACATCTTGTGACATGCCTGTCACTATAGACCGCTCCAACGAAACTGCACACCTGGGGAGCAGTTTGGGTCAACGGTTACTTCCTGTCAACTGATGTTATTCACATACACTGCAACAGGACATACACTGGGGCCCGTTTGGAACGTTATTCCATTAAATTAGAACATTTCACGGTTGTAAACATAAACATTCAGAGTGTCTCCCAGCTAAGTTTCCGTTGCAGTGTGTGTGACTGACAGAGAGTAAACATGGACCCGAGCTGTTGCCTTGCAATGCCATTCAGTTGAACCAGTCTATAAATGACTTGATTTATAGACCCTTTTATAGCGGACGTCATGTTGAAAACAGACGTGGCGCTTTGCTCCGCTCATCCAGGCGTTAGCGAGCTTTACCGCGGGATGAAAACTGTCACCAGCATCACAAGGTCTGGTCTTTGCATGTTTGCCTGTCAGACTTGATGTTTCAACAGCTGCAGTTCTAAAAGGCCGTTTCACAGCAACAGGTGTTTCAGTTTAACACCCGACTGCGTTTACTGGTGACTTCTAACCGAATGCGTCCGCGGTTGTATAATAGCTTTGGTAAAGGGAATGTAGATAATGACCACAGAAGAGTCTTTAGAATGTATTGGAGGCTTAAAAAGGACACCGTTCGGTTGGTGTCATCAGTACGCACAACAACGTCTATTAAACGGCCGAGAGTCTATTAAACATGCCGACAACACTGCACTGTTCTTTTTTCCGTTTCAAAACTCAACCTGAGTCTTTCTGCACATCAACACAGACAAAGTAGCACGGATTGTCTAGTGACCTGTGCGCTGGTAATGTATCTCTGGTGTAATGCTACACAATAGATTTCTCTACCAAATATATATATATTTATCTTGCCACTAATGTTTTCTTCCCACTCACTAATATCACAAACATCTGGAAAGTACATGTATTTAGGGACACTTTTGTATGTCATCATTGTTGACAAACTGTTTCAGGGTCTATAAATCACATTAGACCATGTAGACCTTACCAGGCTTCATGGACTGTTTATAACGGAGAAGAGAAGTAAGTAGGAGGAGGAGCAGGAGGAGGAGGAGGAGCAGTTGGTCAAGCAGAAGGAAAAGTTGGACGAGGAAGTTGGTCACTTACAGTTGCTCAAGAGAGACAAGCCCCTTAAATGCTTGTCTGTCAATTGATTGGATTTCATTCTTGTACAAATAGCTGAAAGGAGAGATAATCAGTAACATTAGTAACACACACACACACACACACACACACACACAAACAAACACACACACACACACACACAGGATCATCTGACTTCTGCCTGAGAGAAAGTAGCGAGAACCTGATCAAATAACGCTCGTTTAGATGCTGTTGTCTAATGAAATGTATGCTACTATCAGTTGAGTGACTTTACTGTAGAACAATACACGACCCTGCTTCATTGACATCGGTAGATGTAGCTATGGGCGGGAACATCTTTGGAACAACTTTACATTATAAGTACAGTATTTGACTAAAGAATATTTTATAGATCATAGATTTGCTACAATAATTACAGTATTCAAGTTAATATAGTTAAATGAATCTATTCAACACGTATTAAGACATTTACTAGAAAACGAAATTACTCTTGAAATGAATTGAATGTATTCAGTTAATGACTCCTCATGGACAAACATTTACATTACAAAATAATAGGTTGGATATTTGCACATCTCTGTAAATATATACATGTGCGTCAAATAAAACCCAGTATTCAATGGACAAACAATGACGTCACAGATTCCTTGTGTCCAATGTTTTCTTCATGTCTCCTGTCTTCTATCTTCTGTGTGTGCGTGTGCGTGTGTATGTGCATATTTCACCTCCGTCGTGTTAAAGAAACGTGAGACTAGAAAAGCCGTGACTTAAAGCCGTCTTCTGCCATCTCTCCATTTCACTCTCTACCAATCCACTCGTGATGAGACACGTCCAGAGATACAGATCTCCTCAAAGCACAAGTGATGCAATGGATGGTAAAGTAAACATCCTGTCTCCATCACTGCAGGCCCCTCTCAGAGCAATAACCTCTCCGTGTAAATGCTCTCAGGTTTCTTACCATGGCCGATCAAAGGTTTATACAAAAATAAACAACTTTATCGTATGTAAAAATGACAAATGCTCAAAACAAGTTGAGCTAAAAGCCGCCATTAAAGGAAGTGACATTTATAGAGAAAGGATACTGCCTTCCTACATGCTATGAGAGTGTAATGAGTTAACTTCGGTGACACTGCAGGAACCAGACGTGTTGTTGTAAAACCATGTAAACAGTGACTGATTTAAATCTGCAGGAGCCGGTGAATGAATGTGAGACACAGCCGACTGCAGCCCGTGTGTTTGTGTGTGTTTGTGTGTGTGTGTGTGTGTGTGTGTGAGTGAGAATGAAACTTTGGAAGTTGTGGGCTTAAATGTCAAGGGGGCCCTCACTTTAATGACCAGATCTCCTTTAGTTGTGACCCTTCAAAAAGAACACAGTCTGCACTTATCCTAATGACAAAGGCTTTGGATCAACTCTGCTTTTAAGTGAGAGGGGCACTGTAATTTAAAGGGCTACTAAATAGCCACAGGACTTTATTAGAGCACAAGGAGAGATGATGTGTGTCAGGAATGTGTGTCTGTGTGTGTCTGTGGGTGTGTGTCTGTGTGTGTGTCTGTGGGTGTCAGCGAGCTGAAGAGAGAAACAAAAGGAAAGCCCACATCCCACATCTACTCACACTCTCTTTGAGCTGATATATGATCTGCTCTCAAGTCAGCGGCGCTTGTCCAAAAATATTAGCGGGGCAGTGATGTAACAATACTTATTTCCCTTCGCCTTTATCAGCGAACATATACATTAATATTTTTACTTTATCAGCCATGGCGACTCTTAGCTTTGCCTAATCAGAGACCAGATAGAACATAACGTCATCCTCAAGTCTTAAAGTGTGCAATGCATCCCACCAAACACAAACAAAACCACATCAAATAATCACAATAATATACCCTTCTCTATCTCTACGTAGGTCCTCATATCTCACAGACCGAGGCTGGTGGGGTGATCATGAAAGTGACTAACAAAGGGAGCAGACTAGCGATCCCACAGCAACCTTGAGGCTACACACGCCTCAACAGTGTGGTCTCCACTCTGCCTCCCGGTCGACACTTCCAGACACATAAGTACAGAGGAACAGACAAAGGGAGACTCTTCATTCATGCCTTTTCTGTACACTGCGCTGACACCTTCTTCCCTCACTGAGCAGTCTCGCAGCATCAGCTGTCTTCCACAGTGTTTTTTTAAAGATGCGTATCGTCTTCGGTTGCGAAACTTCCAAAAAAAAGCAAGACTAAACTGACTGTGAGGGGAAACTTACAGATATTTGAGGTTTTCCAGGTCTTCAAATGCTCCTCTGGGGACCCTTCGTATATGATTGTTGTTGAGGAGGCTGTGAGGGAGAAAAAACAGGAGGTTGTTTTGTGGTGAAGATGGACAGTCGGTTTGTTCTGTTTCAAGACCAGTGGCAGTATAACCTCATTCCCAGTTGTTGGAACAGTAAAACATATGGAGGAGGTTCATCTTGTTCTGCAGTTTAAAATCACGATGTGCTGTGATAACTCCTAATGGATAGTAATTGCTTGTTCCCTCTTTTTGTGTCGTGGTGCATGAAACCAAACAGGAAAAACATATTATTAGATGTATTTTGTCTTGGAACAACAAAGAACGCAAAGCTTCTGACTTTAAATCGACACTAACGTGAGAGAAGACCCAAGGCTCTCCCCTTCAGTGGACATTGTAGACATATTTGTAAGTCTGTATGGTAGTTATATTGGACTCGTTGCTGTAGTTCAAAGACTGATAGACTTATGGGTGTTATTGTTATTGCTGTTTTGGATATAAAGTCCTCGACAGGCTTTTCTTGACCTTGAAACTAATAAACCACGAGGTCCATGCTCTTGTTTCTAAACTATGGATATAGAACTGGATATACATATCATTAGCTTCATGCTATGAAAGTAATTTAAAAAAATGTTGTTTCTACTTTACTCGGCAGCAACCGCAGCAGACGAGAAAGCATCTCAATAATGTTTGCAAATATGTGAATAAAGTGAGGTGTGTTTGATGTATTCCAGCAGTCAGCTGAACAATCTATAAATAATGATATGGCTACATAAGTTTAAGCATGCTCACGAGGTTGCTTTGACTAATATGTTGCCCATGAAAAACCCTAAAACACAGAACAGTTCTGCTTTAAATAATAGTTTAGCAATGCGCCGTCGAGCAGGCTGGACATATAATAAATAGCTCTGTGGGTGGAAGCGGAAAAATAAATTCCACATAGATTACGAGCTGACCTACATGTGTGAAACCGAAGCAGAACAGAGGAAGAATGTCCTGTGTGTGTGTGTGTGTGTGTGTGTGTGTTGACGGACAATCGTTCTAAGTGCTGGTTTGAGGAAATCGTCTGAGATCAATTTAAATAGTAGCCTTCTTGATTTCAATGCATGTTCATACCAATAGGATATTATTACTAACAAAAAATGGAAACAATGTCATACCAACCAAAACAAAGACTTACAGTGTGTTGAGGTTCTTTAATCGTCTGAAGGAGGCTGGTTGTAAATCCTTGATTTTATTGAACCTCAGGTCCCTGTAGAACAGAAGGAAAATGAAAATATATTCATGTAAAGGAAAGTATTAAGCATGATGTAGACTTTGAAGGCAATAGCCCTGCGTATGAACTCATGACATGAGTCCACAGCAGAGCCTTCAGGAAGATGGTTGCACATGTTACTCATTGCACTAGATGAGGGCAGATGTATATAACATGTGTCCCAAAGAGAACAATCACAGAACGAGTGGCAGCAGTGAGCGGTCTCAGTATCTTTCTTCTTTTTAAACTTTTTAATAAAGACGCTGTGTAATGACAACAATATGCTTTGACAGGGCACTAACCACACTTGGTCTTACAAAGAATGACTCAGTGCCATGAAAGTGGCAAGCTAGAGACCCCAATACCGCAAATAGCCCTGAGAAGAGGAAGTCATTCCTGAAGCCACGAGCCTCCACCAGCCACACGATGAAAGGTTAGGCAACGGTGGAACATCTCGTCTGAACACTGGTGTTATGTTGGTGGAACTCAGGATGTAAGTCATCTGATCTTCAGCTAAACCATTTGCTGCATGTATTTTCACAGGATGAGTTCTGTAAGTGGAAACAGGCATTCCGTTTACATCACCCTCCCGACCCCCACTATTCCTAAAAGCTTAACTACCATGGTAGACTGTTGCATTATTGACCCGGCATGGCATCCTGAGGAGAATACGCCATTGAAAACACTCCCAGCCTAAGAGATGAAGAGAACCACACAGCAGATTTATCACAGCAGTGAGGAAAGGGAGACTTTTCTCTTCTTGAAAGCCCGACTCCCCCAGAAAGAACTTCAACTGTCTCCCAGCATTTCTGTTGGCCAATGACCTCACAAAGCAAATACTCTGAGACGGGGTCACACGGACATAATGTACTCCGATAATTATGCAGAATGCTCAAGACGCCAGGAGAATGTAGGCATCTGTCTTTTTTAAAGTTGGAAATAATATAAAAAGGTCTCTACCTTTGCTTTTTGTCTGTTGAATGATGTCAGACACAACCTTTCTTGCTAGGAAATCATTCCCAAGCTGTAGGGCTGTACCCAGTCGTTCAAAACTTCATTCATAATGCATTGAATGCTGCATGTCTATCAATTGTGTTTAAAGCTGGTATTTCAGCACAGTTGCTCAGCATTAATCTAATCTATTTCCCTTTATGCACAATTGACAAAGGATCCACCATAAAGCTATACATACAGAGTTTTTGATTTCTGTGAAAATGAGTGCCAAATGATTTGCTATTAACTGATTTCATTGCCGGTGAAATGTTTAGGTCCTCGGGTCTGTAAAAGCCTTCACATATCGAGCGAGTAAGATCATTTGCGTGGAACGTCCTTCAGCTATCATTATATTGTTGTTTCTGGCACCACCTTCAGCATGTGTGTGAGAAACTTCATTGACGTTTTTTTATGTCAAGTTGAGACTCAGCATCAACGTGTTTTAAAGGGTACCTGTAGTGCAAAACAGCAACGTGCTACATCCATTCGGCGCATCAAATAAATCATATTTACCCCGCTGCTATTGTCAACAAGTCACGCATAGCCCGAGGATTTACATTTATTTGTCAAAATTCCGAATCCGTGGGCGCAGCCATTTTGCTAGTTATTTACTCCAGCTCAAAGCTAACTATGACGTAGGAACGTTGAAAGGAATTCAGCCAATCCGGAGCCACTTCTACACGCGTTGCTTCTTGGGATAGATCGGTGGCCTCAAACCAGTTCACGTCTGGAGTTCACGCCAAGATGGCGCAGTGCAAGGCGTTCGGTTGTCTCAATAATAAAACAATGTATTCTACTGACAAATAAATGTCTTTCCCTCTATCGTGAAACATTCGTAGCGAAGAATTACACAATCTATATGGTCAAAATCAATGGAGATACTGCGATAGTATGCGATAGTATGCAGGCAAATGTTAGGCCTCTCGCTTATGGGAGAATAAAGGTGAATATATTCAGAATATTAGTAATAATCACACCAACTCTGGTGATCGCAAATTAGCCTACATGAAGCAACTGGCTAACTTACCGATTTGACAGTTCTCCTCGGTGCAGGCCCCGAACATGTCGGCCGATCATTGCATCAATGAAAGACATCTCCAGCGCTGGCTTATGCGCGATGTAGCTATCAAGCTCACTCTTTTGTGTGAAGCAGATGAGGTCTAATGACACTATATCATCGGACATAAGTTCGTACTCTTTACAACAAATGCACTCTCTGTCTGTTTTTGTGGCACACATTTCCACAACTGCACCAAACGTCCGCCGACTTGCGTGCACGGTCCACACGGTGAAGCATCTGTACCGCGGTCCTTCGCATCAACTTCATCTGAATCATCGCTATCATCGCTGTCACAATTCACTAAATGGGGATAGTCTGCTTTTAAAGGTTCAAACAAGTATCCAGTTGCTGAATCAGACAATCTTTCATCGTCCATATTCTCAATCTCTCAGCATTTGTTTGCGAGCGCTCGACGTTGTTTACATTGGTATCTGAACACATCCGCTGTGGCTGGCTGTCGCTCTATCAACGTTCCGACGTCACACCACCCGCGACATATTCAAGCTCCAGTGCACTGTCGCATGTCGGATTTGAGCACTTTGAACAGCCTAAACTACGTATTGTTATTGAATACTGGACCGTCAGTGCATGAATACACTTTAGAAACACATTATCTTTTGCTCTGGCTACATAGTGATTTGCACTACAGGTACCCTTTAATTCATCGGAAGCGCCGAGAAAATGAACTGTCAAATAACATGTTCAGTGGAGAGAGGGTTGAGGGTTTTCCATGGAAAGATCACTGCTGGGTGAAAAGGTACAGCACCCTTCGGAAAACATCTCTCAACTCTGCACTCTCCGACATGCTGAGGCAGGGGCTGTCCCGCTTCTCTGCCTCCAGCTAGGAGAGATAAGGTGATGAGGAGGAGGAGGAGGAACAAGGGAGCAGTGCTACGTACTAGTTCAAGCAGCACCCGTCACAAGTGCATTCACAAAAGCACTGTTTCTGCTCTGGGGTCAGTCGAGTTAAATGAAGGGTCACGCTTGTTTTACAGGGAACCTGGCTCAAACATTACTCTCCTTTATGCTGTCATCATATACATATCCAAACCCCTTTCAGAGCTACTGTCTGGACTTCTCTCACAAGTGAGTGCTGTGGTGTGAGTTTGTCAACTGAAGCATCTGTCCTGGTTGATGGTTATTATTTTCTAGCTGGTTGAGATGACTGTTTGTTTGTGGAGCCGGCTCAATAAACTGAGTGTAATCTGGAGCAGCAGGGAGTGTGAACAGCACCAGGCTCACTGTCTGGGAGTATCGGGCTGATGGATTCAGTAAGTGCTCTCAGGCTGGCAGTGAGTGAGGCTGCGAGGTCTGTGTGTTTGTCTGGGTGATTGTATTGTCTTTGGATCTCGTGTGCGAGCCCAAACCTGACCGTGACCCTGCCCGTCCACCAGACATCTAAAACAAGACCAGCAAAAAGGCTGTTCTTTCAGGATCTTAATCCACAACAGTCACACTAATACCAACGCTCCTGTCGCAAGCAAGAGAGCAGAAATACCCAATTGTGTCTTGAATAAACAAGAGGCAATGACTATATGCTGTCAGAGGAACAAGTTGATCTATTCGGCTGCTTTGTGATGCTTCATATATTAAGAAGAGAAAAGTGGTGGCCTGTTTGGAGGATGTTTAGTAAACAAAGTTCATTGAGTGACCACAAAAGAAATGAGCATGTTTTATGACATTTCGGGACTTATCTAAACTCCCATTAATGTGTTTTGATGGCACTGTGCCAGAGGGAACTATAAAACAACAAGGCTAACCCCCCAGCAGCAGGGCTGACAGACAAGCCACAATGCAGCTCTGCATACAGCCACAAGACAGAAAGTCAACCGCTTCCTTGGCTCAGTGCTGACGGAGCCATGGGATGTGACAGTTATGCCATTAATAGAGAGAGGGGGAAAACAACATTTGATTTCTTTCTGAAAACAAAGTAACTTGTTGGGCCCATAATTCAACTTGCCTTTCACTTTTTAAATTTAAAGATATAATGAAGATTTATTCCTAGAAAGAGTTTTGTACTTTACAAGAGAATGAAAGTCTAAGTTTATCATCACATTCCTTTGTTTGCACTGCAGCTTTTTGGCACAAACTGAGGTGATTTAGGGACAGAGTAAACTCACCGGAGAATTACAGTGCTTCATGTTAACGTGGGATACACATAATAACACACTCCTCCCTAATAACAGACTCCTCCCCAATAACACACTCCTCCCTCATCACACACTCCTCCCCCATCACAGACCACTCCCCAATAACACACTCCTCCCCCATCACACTCCTCCCTAACTAATAACAGACTCCTCCCCAATAACACTCCTCCCCCATCACAGACCACTCCACAATAACACACTCCTCCCTCATCACACACTCCTCTCCCATCACAGACCACTCCCCAAAAACACACTCCTCCCCCATCACAGACTCCTCCCCAATAACACACTCCTCCCCAATCACAGACTCCTCCCCAATAACACACTCCTCCCCAATAACACACTCCTCCTGTATCACACACTCCTCCCCCATCACAGACCACTCCCCAATAACACACTCCTCCCCAATAAGACTCCTCCCCCATCATAATGTGGGCTACGTAGACAACTGGAAGACTTTCTGGGGAAAACCTGATCTGATGAGGAGAGACGGCATTCATCCCACGTTGGACGGAGCGCGTCTCATTTCTGCGAATATGACCAAGTTGATCACCGGACTTAATCTATGACAACCCAGGGTTCAGATCAGGAACCGGGAGCAGAGTTGTAGTTTAACACCCTTCTCTGCTCTTCCATTCGAGCAGTTACCCACCCTTGACTTTAGAGTAGAGACTGTGTCTGTCCCACGGCCACTTCAATTAAATAAATCAAAAGTAAGCAGAAGAGGAGTCGACACAATAACCTTATACAAGTTAACACAATTATTTCAGCAGTGCAACAAAATAGGTCTATTAAATGTGGTCTCCTAAATATTCGATCTCTGTCATCTAAAGCTGTGTTACTGAATGATTTAATATCAGATAATCACATTGATTTATGTTGCCTAACTGAAACCTGGCTGAGCCATGAAGAATATGTCTGCCTGAATGAATCGACTCCTCCAAGTCATATTAATACTCACATTCCTCGAGGCACCGGTCGAGGAGGTGGAGTAGCAGCCATCTTTGAATCGAGCCTATTAATTAATCCTCAACCAAAATTACACTACACCTCATTTGAAAGCCTTGTTCTTAGTCTTTCACATCCAACCTGGAAAACACTACAGCCAATTCAATTTGTGATTCTGTACCGGCCACCAGGTCCATATTCAGAGTTTATATCTGAATTCTCAGAATTTATATCAAGTTTGGTTCTTAAAACCGATAAAGTTATTATTGTTGGAGATTTTAATATCCATGTGGATGTTGATAATGATTGCCTTAGTGCTGCATTCATCTCCTTGTTGGACTCGATTGGAGTACAGAGAGTACAGAAACCCACTCACAGCTTTGGCCACACGCTTGATCTTGTTCTTACTTATGGCGTTGACATTGAGCATTTGAACGTCTTCCCACAGAATCCTCTTCTGTCAGACCACAACCTCATAACTTTTGAATTTATACTACCGGAGTGTACTCCGTTAGTCAAAAGTTTCTACACTAGATGTCTAACTGATAGTGCTGTAGCTAAATTTAAAGAAGCGATTCCTTCTGTATTTGATTCGATACCACGTCTCAATATAACAGAGGACTCCTGGTCTAACTTTAGTCCGTCCCAGATTGATCATCTTGTTGACAGTGCCATAGGCTCTCTGAGAATGACACTGGACTCGATAGCCCTCTGAAGAAGAAGACAGTGAGGAAGAGGAGGTTTGCTCCTGGTATAACCCTCAGACCCGCAAACTGAAGCAACGTCACGAGCTTGAACGCATATGGCGTTCAACTAATCTCAAGAATCCCGCTTAGTTTGGCGAGATAGTCTTAAAACATATAAGAAGGCCCTCCGTAATGCCAGAGCAGCCTATTACTCATCAATAATAGAAAAATAAAACAACCCCAGGTTTCTCTTCAGCACTGTAGCCAGGCTGACAGAGAGTCACAGCTCTGTGGAGCCGAGCATTCCTATAAACCTTAGTGGTAATGACTTTATGAACTTCTTTAATGAAAAGATTTTAACTATTAGGACAAGATTAATAATCTCTGCCCATAACCAGTGCCAATCTGTCCTTAAGTGGAATGGCCTTGGAAACCGCTGTATGCCCTGGTGTATATTTGGAGGGTTTTCTCCTATCAACCGTGACCAATTATTCTCAACGGTTTCTACTTGAACACGCCTACCTGTCTCTTGGACCCCATCCCGGCGAGGCTGCTTAAAGCCGTTTTGCCTTTAATTGGCGGCTCTCTATTAGATATTATCAATGTGTCTCTGCTAACAGGCCACGTACCACACTCCTTCAAGGTGGCTGTTATTAAACCTCTCCTGAAGAAGCCCACTCTGGATCCAGAGGTATTGGCTAACTACAGACCGATCTCTAACCTCCTTCCTCTCCAAGATCCTTGAGAAAGTGGTCGCAAATCAGTTGTGCGACTTTCTACATCATAATAGTTTATTTGAGAAATTTCAATCAGGATTTAGAAAACACCACAGCACCGAGACGGCACTGGTGAAAATTACAAATGACCTCTTAATGGCAGCAGATAAAGGACTCCTCTCTGTCCTGGTCTTGTTAGACCTTAGTGCTGCATTCGACACCATTGACCATGACATCCTGTTACAGAGACTGGAGCAGTCGATTGGCATTTCAGGCACGGCACTAATTTGGTTTAAATCCTATTTATCAGATCGATCTCAGTTTGTATTTGTAAACGATGACGCCGATAACCACCAACGTTAATCACGGAGTTCCACAAGGTTCTGTGCTTGGACCAATTTTATTTACCTTATACATGCTTCCTTTGGGCAATATTATCAGGAAACACTCCATAAACTTTCATTGTTATGCAGATGACACTCAACTATATTTATCGATAAAACCAGAGGAGAGCAACCAACTCTGTAAAATTCAAGCATGTCTTAAAGACATAAAAACATGGATGACCTGCAACTTCTTGATGTTAAACTCAGACAAAACCAAGTAATTTTAATCGGCCCTGAGCACCTCAGAGATCAATTATCTGGTGATGTGGATTCTGTAGACGGCATTGCCCTGGCATCCAACACCACTGTAAAGAATCTTGGCGTTATCTTTGATCGGGACTTGTCCTTTAACTCCCACGTAAAGCAAATCTCAAGGACTGCATTCTTTCATCTACGTAATATTTCAAAAATCAGGCACATCTTGTCTCAAAAGATGCAGAAAAATTGGTTCACGTTCGTTACTTGAGACTGGATTACTGTAACTCCTTATTAGCAGGCTGCTCTAATAAATCTCTTAGGTCCCTCCAGTTGATCCAGAATGCTGCAGCTCGTGTTCACACTAAAACTAAGAAAAGAGATCACATCACTCCTGCACTAGCTGCTCTGCACTGGCTCCCAGTAAAATCAAGAATCACTTTTAAAATTCTTCTTAACCTACAAAGCCTTGATTGGTGATGCTCCATCATATCTTAAGGAGCTTGTCGTACCATATTGCCCCACTAGAGAGCTCGCTCACTAAATGCGGGACTACTTGTAGTTCCTAGAGTCTTAAAAAGTAGAATGGGAGCCAGAGCCTTTAGTTATCAAGCTCCTCTTTATGGAACCAGCTTCCAATTTCAGTCCGGGAGGCAGACACAGTCACCTCGTTAAGAGTAGACTTAAGACCTTCCTCTTGACAGAGCTTATAGTTAGGGCTGAATCAGGTTTGCCCTGGTCCAGCCCCTTGATATGCTGCTATAGGCTTATAGCTGCCGGTGGACGTTTAGGATGCACTGAGTACCTATCTCCTCTTTTTTCTCTCCTTAAGGATGAATTTTCATCTCTCAATCACACGTTACTAACTCTGCTTTCTCCCGGAAGTCCTTTTGACTTCACGTCTCATGGGGTCATCGGACCCTATGAGACGGCATAGATCCTATCTGCCTGATGGATCGTCTGGGTCGTGGAATTCCTGCTCATGACTACGCCACTGTCCTGTTGAGACTCCGCCACTCCTCCTCCCCACCGCCATCTGCCTGATGGATCGTGGAGGTCTCCATCGTGGAATATGCCTACTATGAACTATTCATACACTCTGTCATATTCATTGAATGTATTTTAACTCTAAATCTGTCCTTCTGTACACATTACATCTATTGCATCTGTCCATCCTAGGAGAGGGATCCTCCTCTGTTGCTCTCCTCCAGGTTTCTTCCCTTTTTTTCCCCCTGAAGGGTTATTTGGGAGTTTTTCCTGGTCCGATGTGAGGTTTTGGGGCAGGGATGTCTATGTGTACAGATTGTAAAGCACTCCGAGACAAATTTGTAATTTGTGAAATTGGGCTATACAAATAAACTGAATTGAATTGAATACACTCCTACCTAATAACAGACTCCTCCCCAATAACACACTCCTCCCTCATCACACACTCCTCCCCAATAACACACTCCTCCCCCATAACAGACCCCTCCCTAATAACACACCTCCCAAATAACAGACTCCTCCCCAATAACACACTCCTCCCCATCACAGACCACTCCCCAATAACACACTCCTCCCCCATCACACTCCTCCCTAATAACAGACTCCTCCCCAATAACAGACTACTCCCCCATCATACACTCCTACCTAATAACAGACTCCTCCCCAGTAACAGACTCCTCCCCCATCATACACTCCTACCTAATAACAGACTCCTCCCCAATAACACACTCCTCCCTCATCACACACTCCTCCCCAATAACACACTCCTCCCCCATCACACACTCCTCCCCATAACAGACTGCTCCTCAATAACACACTCCTCTCCCATCACACTCCTCCCTAATAACAGACTCCTCCCCAATAACAGACTCCTCCCCGATCACACACTCCTCCCCAATAACACACTCCTCCCCAATAAGACTCCTCCACCATCATACACTCCTCCCTCATCACACACTCCTCCCCAATAACACACTCCTCCCTCATCACACACTCCTCCCCAATCACAGACTCCTCCCCCATCATACACTCCTACCTAATAACAGACTCCTCCCCAATAACACACTCCTCCCTCATCACACACTCCTCCCCAATAACACACTCCTCCCCAATAACACACTCCTCCCCATAACAGACTGCTCCTCAATAACACACTCCTCTCCCATCACACTCCTCCCTAATAACACACTCCTCCCCAATAACACACTCCTCCCTAATAACACACTCCTCCCCAATAACACACTCCTCCCCAATAAGACTCCTCCACCATCATACACTCCTCCCTCATCACACACTACTCCCCAATAACACACTCCTCCCTCATCACACACTCCTCCCCAATCACAGACTCCTCCCCCATCACACACCCCTTCCCAATCACAGACCCCTTCCCAATCACAGACCCCTTCCCAATAACAGACCCCTCCCCAATAACACACACTCCTCCCAAATAACAGACACGATACAGTAACAGTTACGATAGCCTATGATTTAACTTTGTTTGTCTGCGTGAGCCCGTGCCGAGCACATCAGCAGTCAGGCTGGGCGCGATGGGGAGACGGTCCCCCTGAAAACGTGGAGACCGATGATGACAAGAGCAGCCTTAACTCAGATTAGTACCGTAACGTTGATTACAAGTTTTTCATTCATAATAGTAGGCCAACAAATAATAAATTAGCCATTATAACCATGTTTAAGCTAGCTCACGAGCTAGCGCGAGCTACGAGCTACGAATGCGACAGTCTGATATCCGTTTTTTGTCAGTGCAGCCATGAGAACTCCGTCCACATTCTGGACCGTGGGAAAAAAGTCTCTTCTTCTTTGCCTTTTGTCGTCATTTCACTTCCAACAATAAACTGCATCACAGGCCACATCTGGGAAAGACTGGGAGAGGCAGCCCAGCTGACTTTTCATCATTATCTCATGGTGGAATGATGATGTCATCTGACAAAATCTAAATAAATACTGTTTTACACTGTTGCTGTGCGGTCAACTACATTTACATTTAATCAGATGGATGTGGATGTGGGATTGGGGGAGGATTACACATTTACTACAGTCCCTTATATGTTTGTCATCATGTCACGTAAAATACATTAACAAAGGATTTGTGTCAGCTGAACTCGAGGTCCAGGCAGATTCTACATTGAACACAAAGAGCACACAGAGAGAAGAAAGTCTCGTCTGCTAAAGGTGTCCCATGTGGTAGACCTGCATCTAAAGATCCTGGAGCACGTTCTGAACGTCACAGGGATGTTTGCCTCAAGTCCCCATCAACTGGTAATGGTAACCCTAGAGCTGTCAAATCAATAAGTAATTAATTAAAGTGAATGATCATGTCCGTGAGTGACATTGATAACAACCCCGTGCTCCCTTAGCCAGGAGAAACAAATTGAAATGATTCCCTACCAGGATCGTATCCTCAACAGGATAGTGAAGCCTCCAAGGTCGTTAAATAATGCTTTGGACAACAATGGAGGAGCAATAACTCTGTGTTGAATGAATGGGATATCACTTATGTCTTACCAATTTCATTATTTGGCGCTCTACATTATTTCACATGTGCAACCTGTTGATTATCTGGAAAAACTGCAGGAACCAGTGCAGCAAAAGCAGACAGCTCTTCTATGGAACGCATCGAACTGGAAAGAAGACCGACTCTCAACACTATGTGTCCTCAAATTCCTGCCTGTGATGGTGTGAATTTGACCAATATGACTAAACTCAGCATCAAACACATCATTTAACTGGTGCAAAGTTTGGGATTCATAGATGAAGACAAAAACATTTCAGGAGAGGTTTCTCTAAATTCTTGTCTGAGCCGGGCCGACGATTGAACCTGGCTGTTGGCCCAACTCAACCAGCATCTGAGTTCCATGTGTGGACCTCTCCTCTCACTCTCTCCCCCTTTAGTCAGGGGAGTCGTTTGGCTTTGTGACACATGCCCAAGTGGGCTTGCCAAGGACTCTCGGGCGTGCATGACTCATTCCTAAACAAGAACATGGCCGGCTCCTCGCTCGGTTGGAGGAACGGTGAACCAGGATCTCCAAACATGGCTGCATGTTCTCTGCAAGCACAACCTGTGCAACAACGAGATGGATTTGCTTCTCTTTCAAGGGCGTGCTGCTGGACAGCAGGAACCTATCGAAACTAGCCACTCAATTCATGGAGATGCATTAAGGACTTTTCTTTGAATTGTAAAGTTGTCAGACTGAGCCTTTTTTTTGACACTTACTTAAATATCGCTTGCACTTACGTCACGCAGGCCGCAGCTGGTACTGCTGCTCTCCACAGGATAGTAAAACACAACATGTGGCATTATTTTCAGACAGTGACAATCAACAGTACATCTAGGTTGTTGCATCAACTCTGATCTTTGAGTCAATTATTTGGCTTACTTTACTTTGTTAATGTATACTATGTACTGGTCTGCATTATTATTATTTCATTATATATTTCAGGTGCAATATATTTGTAATCATCACTGCTGAATGTTATCTTTTAGCGAATGAAAATAGAAAGGTATACCTTTATAGTTTTCTATTGTACTTTTCTTAAAAACGTATACAGCGAACAAGACAAAAAAAGAGTGTCAGTACACGTAACATAAACCATACCAAACTATTAAAAAATGTACTTAAATTAGCCCTAACTTGTGTTCTTTGTGTACATTTGTTTTAAGATAGAGCTTGGCACTACATAAATGGCTGTACACACATTGCTGCAGTGCAGTAAGCTTTAACATGTCATCATCATGGCTAGTAAAATAAGGTTTAAAATAACTTGAATTCTGGGCTAATTTGCCCAGCTGTCCTGCACTGGATGGGCAGACGAAGGGGCCAGTGAAGGTCCTGTCAACAACTACCTTGGGCCCAATCTCCCTGTGCAAGTGAGTGAAGCTTTGGGGATTTCTGGCTCCGCATTCCATAATGCTGCCGAGACTGAGCGCCTCACGAAGCCTGACTGCAGCAAATTCCACACAATGGAACGCCACTTTCCCTCCCTGACCCACTAAGGCTGATAGTCAGTCAGACCGGGCCACTGTGTGAGGGGAAAAGACATTTAGAGGACAATGGCTGGCCGCTGACCAGGTAGTTCTCCATGCAGAGCTCAAAGGAGGCTGCCACGGAAATGTGTCTGCTTATCACAGCCATGACTAGGCAGAAGCATGCTGAGCATTACAACCTGTGACACTAATCAACCCCGACTGAATTCACTCCCCAGCCTTCCTGTGCCAAATCACCAGATTTTACTGATCTGGACACTCATTCCATTCAACACAGCTGAAAACAAAAGACAATAACGAGCTGCTTCGTTAACTAGTGCATTTACAGATTTACGAACTATACACATGGGTCTAGAACAGCCCCGGGGTCACAATGTTGAGAGCATTTTTACTTGTTACATCATGCAACTAGGGCTGCAACTAACGATTATTTTGATAATCGATTAATCTGTTGATTATTTTTTCGATTAATCGATTAATCGGATAAAAAAACAAAAAAAATGTAATTTTCAACCCTTTATTCAAAACAGGGTTCATATGGTCATGGAAAACCTGGAAAAGTCATGGAGTTTTTAAATGGCTATTTCTAGGCCAAGAAAAGTAATTGAACAAAATTAAATCCCAAAATTTTGGAAAAGTAATGCAAATGTGTTATATTCAAATGTTAATTTACACGGAATATATACGGTATGCTTTGGAATTCTCATTGTTAGTTTAAATACAACATCTTCTCACTTTTTCATGTATACACAGAGTTTTCACAACATGTTTAATCATGGAAATTTGGTTTAAAGTCCTGGAAAGGTCCTGGAGATCCACTGGTCAGCATGTGTATGAACCCGTCACAAACAGAACTGACAGCTTTACTCTCCTGAGTTTACTCAGCCGACTATTTGTGGTCATACGGTCAAACGTGTCGGTGAGGGGGCGGGGCTTATCTCCGTTGCCTTTCTCCGTGGCAAAATATTGTCCGCCATCCGCCACGGAATAAATAACCACTTTTTCTACGTTATACTCTTGTAGAAATGCCACACACGTCGCGCCCTGGTGTCTGGGTTCATGACATCACCCGGAGGCGCACACAGCTCCGTGAATGTCACTCCGACGACGTGAATGACTTCCGCTTCCAGCGCCACCAGAGCAGCAGCAGCCAGTTAGATTCACTAACGGAGGAGCAGCTCAGCACTGATTGGCTCTCACAACGCAGTGTTCTCTCCTCTCCCTCCGCTCCGCTATTTTTTCTCCTGCGCCGCTTTGGTCTCAACTCAACTTTGTTTATACACCGCGACTTATTGAGCGCCGTAATAATCGCGCGACACAACGAATCGATAATGAAATTCGTTGCCAACTACTTTAATAATCGATTTTTATCGATTCGTTGTTGCAGCCCTACATGCAACACTTAAGCACCATAAAAAGAAGATACAAATATATTTCAAGACGACAAGCAAACAGCCAAGACGTCCAATCATGGAACACAGAGCTAAACACTTGTGAAATTAAATGCATCTGTCACACAAAGAAGGAGCCGAGAAATTAAAATGTGTTTGAGACAGAGATCTTCCCCGAGCCAAAACATATTTGTATATGTACACAACCGTTCAAAGGTTTGGGGTCGGTCACCCAGACAATTTCCATGAAAACTCACTCATTTATTCATCAAATGAATTGCAAAATCAATAGAAAATATAGTCAAGGCATTGACAAGATTAGAAAATGATTTTTATTTTAAACTTAAAAAAAAAAAAAAATCAAACTTTAAGCTCAAATGAAGGCCAGTTTTATAGCTTCTCTCACCAAAATTACTGTTTTCAGCTGCGCTAACATAAAAAGGGGTTTCTTACCCTTCATTAAACTTCTAACGTGATGAGTAGAGATGCTCCGATCAGGTTTTTTGGTGCCGATCACCGAAATCAGTATCTGCCGATCCGATAATACCGATCACGTAGTCGATTGAAGCATTCTATTCATTGTGTAGCATTATTGCCTACGACTATGTGGAAATACATATATAAAGCACCTCAAACATTAAATAAATTACAGATTTCTTTAAACATTTAGGACTTTTAATTTGAAAAATCTCTTAATTGCGACAGTAAATATGTTTGATTGCCAGGCTAGGGGAAGTCTGGGACGTCCTGAACACATCTGCATCAGTTGTTGCCTGGGACTCTGAGGAAAAACATATCTAGAGCGCCTCAAACATTTAACAAATGACCGATTTATTTAAACATTTAGGACTTTTACTTTGGAAAATTTCCTAATTGATACATTAAAATTGTTTGATTACTATTGTAGGGGATTTCAGATATGTATGGAACACATCTGCATCATTCATTTCCTGGAACTCTTGAGGAAATCTATATACAGGACTTTTTTTAACATACAAAAGTCTGACTTATTTTTATAAACTCTTCCTTTGTACAGTAAAAATGTTTTAATTTTAGCATAATTTAAGCTAAATCTCAGAAACGATCTATAAAGATACAAAATCCGGTTATTGTTTACGTTTATATGTGTATGATTTGTCGACATCTTATTTTGAAAAACGGATGTTGTTTCACGTGGTTCTTTCCGCTAACTTTGCAAAACTGGATGTTGTGTCACATAAATCCTTCCGCTAACTTTATCAAAACCCTCGCGCGCTCCCGATCAAATGCATGTACCGTGAACATCAGTCTATACAGGCACATACATTATTTGTCGGCTGCAGTTCGGTGGGACAGGGACGCCGCTCGGTGCGTGAGGATCCCCTCGTGGACCTCTGCACTCTGCCGGCCCTCGCCGGGCGCATTGTCTCCGTTACGGTGCGCCGGGATTGAAACGTCTCTGACAGTTGTTCTCGCAGATTTTATGTCATCTGATCGGCCACGTTTGATCGGCCCTTTTGAGGACGCCGATCAAAACCGATAATGGGAATATCGGCCGATATGGATCGGCGCCGATCAGATCGGAGCATCCCGAGCAATGAGCAAACACAATGTACCATTATAACACTGGAAATGGGCCTCTATACACCTATATATTGCATTAAAAACCAAAGAATAGTAATTTACCAAATTAACAATGTATAGAGTGTATTTCTGTTTAATTTAATGTTATCTTCATTGAAAAAAACAGTGGTTTGCTTTGAAAAATAAGGACATTTCTAAGTGACCCCAAGCTTTTTAACGGTAGTGTATGTTTAACCGTCACTGAGCAAATGACAAACTGAACTGAGCACTGACTCCAACAAAGTGTGTCTTCTCATTCTGTTACTATAATTAATATCACTGAGCCAGTGGGCAGCAAAGCCTTGCATGGTGTCTGACCAAAAGAAAGCTTGAATAAGTTAAACTGCAGTTTAATGTGAAAAAACTACAAGTTAACAGGAAATACATCTAATAAAGCAACGGAGTACAGTTTGGGGGTAAAAAAATACTTTGAGATTGGAGTTTGCGACATTTTATATGATATTTGACCAAATATCTGTCAGAGACTAAACAAGTGTATGTTGAGAAACAGTTGTTAATTCAGAGATACAATCTGGATATTTTAGTGTGCCTTTGACTTTGTTTATAGGTCTAGCAAACTAATGTATTTAATATTCTAACTGTTGATGATAATCAAGTCAAGAAACAAACTTGAGATTTTAGACAGATTACATTCACTTTGGGACCGTGTTGAAACTAATTAGTCTCAAGCAGTGGCGGTGCGTCCATAGAGGGCGCTAGGGCGCCGCCCCTCTTAAAATCTTGAGATTAAAAAAAAAAGAAGAAGAAAAAAATATAATATATCCTATCAAAAAACATTATATACCAAATCATTTAAATAGCAAATATACCGTGTTGACGCGCTAAATGTGTGTGGGAGACTGTCAGCCTGTCAACAACCACTTAAGTTAAATGTTACATAAATAATATATTGCCACTCATTATCACGGAGAGAAGCCCCTCCCCATTTTCGGGGCGCCGGCCAAACGTGTGTGTACGGCAGCGAGCAAACATTTCACGGTCGTTTCGGCAAGGACGGCTTCTCATTGGTGGATGAAACGTGAATCTTGGGGCGCAAAAATGTGCGCCCTGGCCAATGACATTGTTTCTTATTTCACGTGATTGGACTATTCGGCCAATCAGAGACCAGTATCATTCCCTCAGCCAGAGAGCCCCACGGAGCTACGGGAGCAGGTTGCTAACGGAGCTGTTAGCTGGAGCTCAGTGAGTAATGCGCTGTTTAGTTTCCCCTGTCTGTTGTTCCAAAGTCCTGGGACTGAAACTCTCTGGACTACAACGGGGTGAGGGATCTAAAGAGCTGCAGACAAAGTGTAAAGCACGAATCTTGCCGCAGTTATCTAGCTAAGAGCATGGAGCTAACTAGCTAGCAGCATGAAGCTAACCCTGTTTGCAGAGCAGAGCAGCAGAAGGAGACCGAACTGGCATCGAAAATACAACAAAGAAGTTCTGAAAAACAGACGCATTCCCTCAAGAATAATGGAAACAGGCTGGTTACAGATATGATTGACTTTAACCAGAGAGTTATTGAGAAGTTTTCCAACTTTAAAGAGAGGAGGCTACTTTTCTTTACAGTAGTGGGTCTACTCTGTCAAACACCCAATGTAACATGTGCTGCATCTCTTTCTGACTCTATTCTGCTCTGAACCTCTTTCATGTGAGGGTGAAACTCTTTTATTTTGTAAACCTCTGAAACCCAACCCAATGTTTCTTAACCCTCCTGTTGCCTTCGGGTCATTTTGACCCGATTCAATATTTAACCCTCCTGCCGCCTTCGGGTCAATTTGACCCGATTCAATGTTTAATGTCGGTGTTCTTTCGGTCGTCAACAAACAAACATAAAGTACCTCACACTTAAACTTGGAAAAGAATATTAATTCTAATAATTTTCTGGAGATTTTAATATTCTACTCAAAACCTCTTTTCTTCTCATTGTTGAGTGCTATTTAAACCGCGTCGACCAACTGCGCCCCCCCCCCCAAAAAAATTTACCAGCCGCCACTGGTCTCAAGCCCTGCAAAGATGGAAAACTTTGCCAGGATCCAGAGTTTGTGTCTCGTTTCCTGTTTTATTTTGAAGTCCCTGTCTCTCGTGTCCTCTGTTTCCCTACACTTCCTGTCCCTGTGATCGTCTGCCCTGTCCCTGTGCATTTAAACACTGTTTGTCTCCCCAGTGTTGGTTCGTACTGTTTAGATCCCTGGTGATTGCTCGATGGAGACTTGTTTTGTATGATTCCTCGATTTAAGAAGAGTTAAGTTTCTTTGCAACATTGTCAATGTTTGGGTCCTCTCCCTCGGTGGCTACAGACTTGACATGTTGAGCCTTTTTCTTGAGCTGCTAAGGTAATGCTAGTAAAAAAAAACACAGTTCATATTTGAGAGTGTGATTGTAAAAGTTATCATTTCCCCAAATCCAGAAAAACCCTGGGAAGATATGCAGCAGTGTCATTACAGAGAGGAAAAGCAATTTACCATCATGCGTCAAACAGAAAGTCCTTCGAGAAAACAGCCGCAAAACTATTTAGGCCGCACAGAACCTTAAGGATCCGTGGAAAGAACATCTATGTTCCAAATGTCATGTCGACGAGCTCTTGGCACAAAGCCAACATGCAGCAGTAATTGTGAGCCAATACTTTGGGTTCTCTCCTGCAGGGAAAACACAAATATATGTTTTGAGTTTCAAGAAGTTGAAAAAGACACAAAGACGCCTTGTTTGAAATTGCTCAAAAACAAATGATATGATTTAATCCTGGACATGATACTGTATACAGTGCATCCGGAAAGTATTCACAGCGCTTCACTTTTTCCACATTTTGTTATGTTACAGCCTTATTCCAAAATGGATTAAATTCATTATTTTCCTCAACATTCTACACACAACAACCCATAATGACAAAGTGAAAACTGTTTTTTGCAAATTTTTGCAAATCTGTTAAAAATAAAGAACGAAAACATAACATGTACATAAGTATTCACAGCCTTTGCCATGACACTCAAAATTTAGCTCAGGTGCATCCTGTTTCCACTGATCATCCTTGAGATGTTTGATTGGAGTCCACCTGTGCTAAATTCAGTTGATTGAGAAAGGCACACACCTGTCTACATAAGGTATCACAGTTGACAGTACATATCAGAGCATAAACCAAGCCATGAAGTTCAAGGAATTATCTATAGACCTCCGAGACAGAATTGTATCGAGGCACAGATCTGGCGAAGGGTACAGAAAGATTTCTGCAGCATTGAAAGTCCCAATGAACACAGTGGCCTCCATCATCCGGAAATGGAAGAAGTTTGGAACCACCAGGACTCTTCCTAGAGTTGGCCGCCCAGCCAGACTGAGCGATCGGGGGAGAAGGGCCTTAGTTAGGGAGCTGACCAGGAACCCGATGGTCACTCTGACAGAGCTCCAGCGTTGTTCTATGAAGAGAGGAGAACCTTCCAGAAGGACAACCATCTCTGCAGCACTCCACAAATCAGGCCTGTTTGGTAGAGTGGCCAGACGGAAGCCACTCCTCAGTAAAAAGCACATGACAGCCTTGAGGCTGTAATTGCTGCCAAAGGTGCTTCAACAAAGTATTGAGCAAAGGCTGTGAATACTTATGTACATGTTATGTTTTTGTTCTTTATTTTTAATAAATGTGCACAAATTTGCAAAAAACAGTTTTCACTTTGTCATTATGGGTTTTTGTGTGTCGAATGTTGAGGGAAATAATGAATTTAATCCATTTTGGAATAAGGCTGTAACATAACAAAATGTGGAAAAAATGAAGCGCTGTGAATACTTTACGGATGCACTGTACATGCACATCTCCACACACACACACACACATATATATATATATACACAAAGCATCCTAGTCTACTGAAACCTAAAGTGAGTCACCCAAATGTATTTTGCTCATAAAACTTAAGACACAACAAAGATAATAAGAAACATATCTCCCCCTATGCTATAAACATCCCTGTATTTATTCCTCTTATTTATTTGCCAAGACATATAAATGGTTCTGATTCTGGCCTTGAATCGATCTGGATCTCACAAGGATGTAAGCAACTAAATTATTATAATGAAGACGAGCATTTAATGACAAACAAAACCACTGCCAGCGAGAATACTGCCTTAAAAATAAACCATTACGCAAATATGATTTATATAGAAATAGAAGTCCATCTTTTTTACGTTTAAACTATTTTTTGTTGCCCAGCAACAAAGGTGAACAAATGACTACTACCAACTATGCCATGGCCCTGTTGGGACTCCGCCCACTCCTCCTCGACCTCTATCTGCCCAATGGATCGTGGAGGTCTCGATCGTGGAATATGCCAACTACCAACTATTCATACACTCTGTCGTATTCATTGATTGTGTTGTTACTGTTTTAATTTGTGCATAATGATTCCTTCTGTACACATTACATCTATTGCACCTGTCCATCCTGGAGAGGGAACCTGAAGGTTTCTTCCCTTTTTTCCCCCGTGAAGGGTTGTTTGGGAGTTTTTCCTGATCCGATGTGAGGTTTTGGGACAGGGATGTCTATGTGTACAGATTGTAAAGAACTCTGAGACAAATTTGTAATTTGTGAAAATGGGCTATACAAATAAACTCAATTGAATTGAGTTTCCCTCTCCATCAGATTACACTACCTCTGGGTCAGAGGTTTATATTTTGTGGATTAATTCACACTCTTATGAAAGTATAATTTTAAATTCCTAGATGGCATGCTGCCAGGTGGAAGGAGTCATTCTTCAGTGCCTAAAAAGATACAGCACATAGCAGGGTTTTTCCTGGGTCAAAATGGTTTTTTTGCCGCGCTGCGCGCGCACCGTTCATACGGATCGGGCTGTTGAGTGATCAGCAGCTGGCCGCTCGGTCCATTCGCGCACCTCACAGTTGCGTATTGATCAGACAAGAAGACACGCTTATCAACTCCAGTGTTTCCCCTACTATTATAACAGGGTGAAATCTCCACCCGCCACTCTGTAATTTTCGTCTACCGACTTTTCGACTTGAAACATACTATTGAGAACATATTCGCTGACATGCACGTGATGAACACAGTTTTTATTTTTTGTATTTTTTCCATCGCTGACTTTTTTTTGCCTTTGGCGCTCGGGATTTGTCATAGGCGCTCGGGAAAACGGCTTAGGCGCGCGCCCAAATTTTCTCTATGCAGGAAAAACCCTGCATAGCTACAGGTCAAAAGTCTATAAGATATGTCTAAACTCTTAGGATCTAGAGCTTGAACTCAGTATCGGTCTTAAAGGTTAACCAAGGAACACAACGACACGGACAGCTAGAAGCTGTACTGTGCACTTCTCTGCAGACATGTTTTCAATCTACTTCGACAAACGTGTTGTGAGGTTTAATTTGCTCAGTCACAACAAACAGACCACAAACTGCAGCCAAGGAACGAACTCTAAGGTCGGCTCAAATGTGCCGTCTCGGATCCTTCCCACTGCAGACAACTAGTTTTGGGTTGAACATATTTATACAGCCGAACGAGATAAAGCTGGGCTTTAGGAACTTCATTCGTGTTCTGACATGACAGACGAACAAGAAGGGGGGGAGAGACAAACGGCTGCTGCTTCAAAGCTCATCAGCATGAAAGCTTCTGGGAAACCTCAGCATGGTCTTGCGCTCGGATCAGCCTTCTAGCAGAATTAGACACATCCTACAGAGGACCTAAACAAGCCTTTCATTGCTGTGGTGACTTTCATATTTCCTCTGGGGGTATCTGGGTAGGGCTGCACCATGGGCTCCCTTCAAGGCTCTGAGCTGACCCCAAATGACAAGAGGACAAGGCTAATTCATGCTGCTGCGGTGCGGGCTGTCTGAGTTGCTCTTTGTTCCACTGTGCACACTGAATTAAGCTATTTACTGGTCAATGCCTTCTTGACTGAAATGCACAACAAGATTGCAGAGGCCAATTAAAGACAAAGGGTGCCACATATTTGAGAGATTGGACCAATCTGCAGCTTTGTGTTCTGTCACTGCAGTTCAGATGGCCAGCTACCTACACAATGTACTTGTTTAGTTGGATGCTCCTGACAACCAGGAACATGCTCACAAGTGCTTGTCAACTGAGAAGTATTTCCTTCCTTTCATCTCAGAGGGGGTAAGTCAAACATGGAGTTAAACCTGTGCAAAAAAAAACCCTATCCAAGCACAATACTAGTTCTAAATGTTCTGACTACAGAGGAGAAATTCAGTTTCAGAAAGCAGCTTTAGAGCTCCACATAGCGTCTCTATCACAATGTGGTGGAAGGATGCGTTCTTAAAACAAGCCAATTCATCAAGCCGGTCCTTCAACAAGGATGTTTCCTGGATATAAACATAATCATGTCAACAAGCCAAATGAAGACAGCCGAACATGACTGAGGTTCTGATCAACTCTAATTGGACTCGTATCGTCTAGCAGGCATGTCTCCAAGAAGGAGATGTTCACACCTCAGACGTTCTCCTTCATAGGGGAACTCTGATGAAGAGCCTGGCCCTCCACATTGCTTGAGGCTGACTTCACCAGCTGTGCCCCTTAAATTCATTAACCTCTCCAGCCAACAGCTGAACTCACTGGCAGGTGTCATAACTTAGTGAAAACTTTCCGGGACATATTGTAATAACCTCTGCACTACCACAGGACCCTTGATTTCCACAAGGCTTTGTTTCAATTTCAACTTTAACGGTGATTAAACATTGGAAAAAAAGTTTGTTACAACACTGAATAATCAATGCAATGAATATCAGCTGTTATAACGTTACACTATGCCTTGTATGTGGAGGGGGGATAACACAGGCGTTACGCGGGCATTGCATTCCCGTCTCGTGTGTGTTGGTTCCCGTTAGATTTAAGGGGAAGAAGCTACTTACAGAATGGTAGTCTGAGGAGAAACTGCCGGCACAGTTTCCAGGTTGAGGTGCATACATCTCACGGTGGTTCTGAAGCATAAACAGCGACTCGGGCAACAAAGTGCAAACTGCGGTCCGCTCGCGAGCAATAACAAAGCGGCCGCGAGGAGACACGGAGGAAAGAGCTGGCCAGCCCGCAGCGCCATTGCTAGCAGTGAGCCGAGCCGAGCACAGAGCACTTGCTGCCCCTCTCACACACTAACCGAGAGTTAGCTCCACTGGGAGAGAGAGAGAGAGAGAGAGAGAGAGGGAGAGAGAGAGAGTGGGGGGAGTGTGTTACAATCGAAAGGCCAATGGAAAACTGGGAGAAACTTTATGTCATTTAACGAAATACCACCTAGAAACGTATTTTTGTTCTTAACTACCGTTTTCATTATATACATATATAATTATAAATACTGTTTGTACCTAACAGTAATTTGAAACAGCAAATGTCCAATTTGCTACAATGACCCCAAAACACCCCTCGGAAATGTGTCAAAATGTGTGTAGCGCGAACAAACAGCGCAATGAGTATGTCATAATAACAAGATGTCGAGATATAACGTCAGACCTTTTTAAACGGAATACTTTTTTATAAGCAACATAAGCAACAACTTTATAGTAGGCCTACACGCTCCTTTTCGTGAAGCTCTCCCGACCATGTAGCTACAGGTGGGATATTCAGACACGTACAAGTGTAAAAACATTACTACCATTATTACCATTCGCAAAGTACCGCGTTCACAACCTTAGTGAGTAGGCCTACCACAGAAGTCAAATGTGTTGGTATCGATAATGGACGGGCTTAGGTCTATGTGCGTGTTACTGTATTAATGTAGCCTTGAGCAATGCTGGTCTAGCCTTGTGGAGTTTAACGTTCGTCAAATAGACACACGTTAAATATTTCAACAACAAAGTAGAATTAACTTGAGTAAATGAATTCCATCCCCGAAGCTCAGGCCTCGAAGCTCATCTGGTGGTTATTACATGTTAGCGAGCATGATAAGTGACAGCGGTAATAAGTAAAAGTTACGTTTAAGCAAACCTACACATTATTGTAAATAACGGAGTCCACACTATGTTAGCACTTAAATGTCCTCTGCATTAACACTAGTGCTAGCTTATATCTAATATATATGTATTTGTTATTGTATAACTTACAATGTAATTGGCCTACCTCTCTCCCTCTCTCCCTCTCCCTCTCTCTCTCTCATCTATAGGCCAATTCACGGGTTCCATCAGTGTGCTAATTGATAATGAATCACAGGTGTGCAGAGTTAAGTCGGCCCTTGTACAGTATGTTGGCTCTGGCGCACCAATCAGAAGCGAGAACAGGAACCATGCATGTATCATAAAGGCCTTTATGCTATGTAACTACAATTAAATACGTCTAAATCAGTTGACATGCCAGTATTGCTAACATACATACAGTTTTGCATGAAGCCTGTCAACCAACACGAGACTATGTGGCCCACACATGCGTCATCAATGTGCCACAAGGTTGTCAGGTTAATAGTGTGGGTTTGCTGCCATCTGCCGGTAAATGTAGACACAACACGTTCAGCGATAACAGGCCTGTTTTTATTATTGTAACTCCACACTAAATGAGGACGTAGCATCGTTTAAAATGAATTCAATAATTAAATAAAATGTGCCCTTTTATGTTTAAAAAATATATATTGTGATGTAAATACCGAAAAATAACATTAAAAAAATAGAAAATGACATAATTGAAAAACTGGTAATAGCTGTTCCACTGAATAAAGGCTCTATGACTATCTCATTTACATCACACATGCCGATCATTGAGTGAAAGTCAGCCCTGGTTCACATTATGGAACCCCTCATCAGAATATTTGACTTACAACCTATAATTAGGCTAGTAGTTTGCTCCTTGTGATTGGTCCATTCTATCCAAATTGGAACTCAAATCCGTATCCACGTCGATGTTGGTTGTTGTATTGTGTAGGCTGAGAGAGGTAATTGTGGCTGTTGCTGGCATGCTGCTGTGCCATTGTTAGCATTTCCACTGCTAACAATGCTGTCCCATTGCTATTTGCATTTCCACAGACTGGAAGTACAGATACTGTATAAAGGGAAATCATTGTTTCAGACTATTCTATAGACTGTGGTATTTTATTTACAGTGAGCATAGTGGACATATTCTATTCTACCAATGTGCATTTCATTATCACGGAGGCCCCTTATTGCTCTTCATCCACTCCTATTACTTGTAGAGTTAATCTAAATCCAAACCCAAGGCTATTTAGCATCCATGGTTATATTGCAAGCCTCTTTTCAAGCTAATAAATGATCCACAGTACTCTCAAAGCTGTTCCACATCAAGCAGGAAATCCGCTTCATGAATTACTGATGGGTTACAAATCATGTCTACTCCAGACAGGCTGAGTTGTCAGATGTAGCCCCGGAGGCTCATGTGAAACAATATAACACCATTTGCCTTGCTAGTTCAAAACATTCAGCTTTCTGCACACTTGTTTATGAACAGTGGCCTCCAAGGAGGAGGACAGGAAAAATAGAACCAGGTTAGCAAGATCAGATCAGACGTGTCCTGGCAAGGTCACGATGATTAACTGACAAATATTGACATTCAAACATTTACCATCTATTATTGTGTATGTGTCATTTGTGGATGTGAGAGCTGTGGCTAGGTGATCGACCAACAGATACAAAACAACTACGAAGAGAAACAGAAATACTACAAAGAGAACAACAACCTACAGATAAAACAAGTACAAACAAACACATGACTACTACAAAGAGACCAAATAACTACAAAGAGACACAAAACAACTACAAAGAGATATCAAACAACTACAGAAAGACACATGACTACTACAAAGTGACTAAATAACTAAAGAGATACAACAACATATGAAGAGACACATAAATACTACAAAGATACTCAACAACTTCAAACAAACACATGCCTACTCCAAAGAGCCAACTAACTACAAAGAGACCAAATAACTACAAAGACACCAAACAACTACAAAGTTATACAAAAAAACTACAATGAGACACATGACTACTACAAAGTGACCAAACAATTACAAAGAGATAAGAAAACTATGAAGAGACACAAAAATACTACAAAGACACCAAACTACTACAACAAGATGCAACACAGCTGCAAAGACACAAAGCAAGACTCACTACTTTAAAAGGGAGCTAAATAACCACAAGGACACACAACACGATGACAAGGAGACACAATAACTACAAAGAAACTCAAAAGGAATAAAAAGAGACAAAAATAACTCTTAAAAGGTACAAAACAGGTGCAAAGAGACCACAGAGACCAATAATACTCATATGACTATGAAAAAGAGTAAAACAACCACAAAGAAACAAAACGCAACGACAATGAGATGCAATATGAGCACACAGAGACACAAAACAAGGACAACAACTAAAAATTATCACACAGAGAAACATATCAAAGAGGGAATGTCTGCTGTCTAATGTTTACAAAGAGACAGTACTTAGCTGTGAGATGGTGTGAAGTACAAATCTCCATAAAAGGGGAACACTCCAGTAAATCAAGTAGATTTTCTTCCATACCACCACTGTCTATTAATTAATCCAAGTGTGAGCACAACAATAGGGCTGCACCAGGGGCCTGATGGTTAAAGGTCATACGGCATAACTGCATCATCCGTGGTTTGATCGGCTGCAGAGCATCTTTGCTTATGTCGCACCGCTCTCGCAGAGCACACGGCATGAGGTCCATGTTCCTCCTCTGTCTTTTGTTCATCCCTCCACTTCCGAGAGAGTACTGTTTCAGGAGGAGGCATGCTTTGGAATGGGAGAGAGAAGGAACAGATAATGGGAGAACAGGAGGGGACGTGGTCGCCATCTTTAATTGTCCCATTAAAAGGAGCTTATTTTGGCAATTATTTTGATTTTTAAAGAGCCAGCCACAGAAGAAAAGTGGTCTGAACTTGACAGGGCTCTTTTTTCTGGAGATCATTTTCCAGAGATCTAACTCATGGGACTGACAGGTGTCACGTCATTCACCAGGAATTAATCCTCAAATTAAATATATTATCTTTGGTGCCAGAACATCAGGAACAAACAAGAGCCTGCAGACCAATGGAGACTAAACGTTACAGTGTACCTACATATATAGTTAGTCGAGGGATTTCATTCTTTAGACCACGATGCTAATCACGCTGTGAGCTAACGCTACGAAAGTTAAACATGGCACGTCAGTCACATCATGGGCCATTTTCAAGATAGAACATTTAAAAAAGTACCGTTAGCCGGTGTTTTTGGGCTACCATACACTGTTTACCGTTCATTATCAACCAACTCTCGGTGCAATGCCCAACACAATTGAAACCGTTGCACCTAGCTTGCGTTGAATCACAAGTGAGCAAGCGCATCAGCTTTAGAGAACAAACTATGCAAAGCGATTTCACATGATTCAACCGTCAAAGACAAGTTGACAAGTAATGTCAGTCAATCCTCTTCTCTCAGGGAGCGTAGTTTCATTGTTTATGCACGGTGACGAACAGCGAGTCGTTGTAATCGTTTAGACAGCTGCGCCACATGAGCTGCTCACGGTACTGTTAGCACGTTAACAGTCAATATTTATGGCACACGTGTGGTTTATGATACTGGGCCATATACTGTTTAAGAATGGATATGAAGATGGGGCTCCGCAGCACCAACCTGTAATGGACACAGAATAAATTATTATACAAATCTCTGGCAAGACCTTTTTAAATTTGTTTTAAACTTTATTCAGAGTAAGATGTGTCAACATCCAGCATGACAAAAATTGTACAAAGTTCACAATTTATAAATGAAATATCACAGCAACTTGTGATCTCACACATTTATAGCAAAATTAAAATGTCAACAAATCCATGCTGTGTAGTACAAAAATAAATCAAACTTCAGTTCCACAGAGAGCACAATAGTTTATACAAAATCCTGTCTTTGTTGATGGCCACTGAAAAAACAACCTTCAGAATGAATCGGCTCAAATTAAATAATAAAACTCTTGATGACTTCACAATAATTCATATGAAAAGTCAGCTTCCTAACTATGTGACAACCTGTTTGTGTTCCCTATAGATAGTCACAGATAACTCTATTCAGATTTGTTATTTACGTACCAACATCAGATGAGCAGCCGGTTTGTGCTTTGAAATCCATTTTTCCCTTTTTACTGATAATGAGAATCAATTAAAAAAACTGGTACTAGCTATTTATCTACCGAAGCGTTACGATATTGGCAAAAAAGCTGCAGACACGATGCTGTGGAAAAAGGCGTATGCAGTCATGGATGATGGGTAGTAAGAGTCCCGAAAGGAGGACAGTAAAGTACAATAGATGAGATTCAATCAGGTGAACGACAAGCACCTTTTGCATTAGTTCTCGGGAAAAAGGCAATTCTGAACATGATCGCTAGTGACTTGAACAACAGAACGGAGGGGCGCACGCGGTCTGGATCGCATCACCCCTCCAAGGTCTCGTCTCACCATCTCTTCAGCTTCTTTTTTCCTCTTCTCTTTTTTCTTTTCAAAAACCTTGAACTGATTGACTATTTAATCCTTTGTACAGTGATTAGATATAAAGTGCTGCTGGGGAGATAACTTCATCGTCCTTAAAACATACGCAAAAAAATGAAAGTACAATGTTTTTACACTTGATAATAGCCGACAGTATATCACTGCTGTGGTGATAATCATCCTTCCTCTCTCGATTCCAAGTCCCTGTCTCTCTCTCTCGGTGGTACTATATCCATGCCTGCAGTGGCTCCCAGCAGTTGGTTGCTCCAATCGTGTGCCAAAGAGGTCGTCTGGAAAAAAAATTGCACGCCGCCGTACGCAAGGGTAATATCTTCAAGGACAAGTGCAAATAGTCTACTGGCACATAAGTGGGGACAGTGACCCTGTAAGTCCCGCTGTCATACTCTTATAAATACTCTTTACAAAACCCTCTGAAACCCTCCGTTTAGGCTCTTGGGCACTGCTTTCAGCTTCTGTGAGAACATCAGAACATGGAAACGAAGGTGTCCCTGTGCAAAATCGTACAGACAAAAAAAGTGGAACTCATATACTTTTCCCTTCTAAAACTCAATGTCCAGGTTCCCTCCTTTTTTTAAAAGATTTTTTTTTTTTAAAAGATTTGTATAAAAATCAATATTTTACATATTACTATATTAAAAAGATTCACGTTACCCCGCTATGCTTATAAACAAGGAATTGCATATACCCAACCTTTTTTTTCTTCTCTTTTTTCTATTATCCTTTGCAGATTGCATTCCGTACCTACGATACACGACTGATTTAGGTTTTATATTGCTGAGACGTTTCTTTATCCGAGCAACGCGAGTCTCCAAATTGTGCAGATTTGACACCGGAAGGCTAGAATGTGGTCATTGTCTTAACACGTCCTTCTGTTTGAGCTTAGCTTCGGATGAGCACGTGAACATGCGCTGCACACATGGGTTCCTCTAGGAAGGAATTGGCTCTCCTGGGATCATGGGATTTTCCACCATCGGGTTTCCGTGTAATGATGTTTACAATAGAACTATTCATACATACATTCATACATACATCAGGTCAGTTTCTTCTCCGGATTCATTTACAGCACCAGTTTTAAAATGCCCCCACCTACAGCTACACGTCTTTTTTTTCCTTCTTTTTTTCTTTTTTGTGTTCTTCATCAAAACAAAAACACAAACGTTTCTTAAGCATTGTCAGAAAATAAAGCGATTTGCAAACTAGTTCTTGCTCTTGGACAATCTACACGCAAGAAGAAGAAGAAGAAGAAGAAGAAGAAGAAGAAGAAGAAGTAGAAGAAAAGAAAACATTGAAAATCGCAGTCCAAAATCATCCAGTGAGGAGGGAAAATAAGTAGCTTCCTCCTTGCTTGTAGTCTTTTTTCATTTTTATTTCACTGTCCAGTTTTTGTTTTTTCTTCATTTAAAATGCTTCGCCGTCAAGCCATAAAAAGATCTCACATCCCATTATCATTAGCTTACTGTTCAGAAATATACACTAAAAATGTGCATACACGAGCAGATATAAACATTACATGACACAATGTCAGCTCATATGAAAACGTACAAAATGTGAATGTCCTCGAAAAACTATTTTGCCGCCGACTCTTTTTGTGTTCTTCCTCAAAGCAAAAGGAAAGAAAGAAATCCTCTGGAGGTCTTTTTCTCAGCATCGCACCTCTTGTTTAGTTTTTTTGTTGAGAGAGCATAATTTAGAATATATAACACTATATAATACCAAGCCATCACTGCCTGTGTGTATGTGGATTTGATTTGTGGCCCACACCTGCTGGGGGACCACATGTCTTTGCTGACCGGCTACACTTGAATCCCTTGAACAGCCTGCTTGATGTTCTCCAACAGGACTTTGTTCTCTGGGCTCTGGTACTGGTCCTGGTTCGAGTACATATCCGAGAGGGTGGTGACGTAGGTATCAAAGTTCTGCTCACTTATCGGCTCCTGTAGGACCAAAGACACAACACGGAGGCTGTTAGAGGATTTAAAAGGTGCGTTTACTTCCCAAACGGGACCCTGTTCTCTCATGTTCCTGTGTCTAACAGGAACAAACAGTCCTTGAACTTGCTCAGGTATTTAGGGTAGAAAGCAGTAATGTGACGTTACTATATCACCTAAAGGTGCTTGTATTCGCTCAAGATGTTATCCCCCCACTCAAGGACAACTTTCGTGAGATCTGAATCTGGTTTTCTTCTTCTGTGGTGCACAGAGTCACCACCGGCCTCCTGGTTCACCCTCTGCCTGTTGAGCCTCTCGCTCCTCCTCCACTCTCCATCCCTATACTCTGGCTTAAATAAATATGGGCACCCATAAGGGTTACCAAGTTGCCATTTGGAACCGATTCTCGGTCTTTGGTTTCCATCAGTGGCATCAATTGTTTTTATCATCTGAAAAATTATTTATTTACATTATAACTGCATAGTATTTTCAGTCCCGGCCACCGGGAGTCGATGCCCGGTTGCCACTTTTAAGAGTTAGATGTCGGGGTGTCGTCTCGATATGCTGCCATGACAGAGAACACTGACATGTTTCAACTGCACATCTAACCTTTCCCCTAGCGAGACTATTTCCATAAAGTCAGGCGGTTACAGTGAACGTCAACTGAAGTGATCACACAGTGGCTCTCCATCAATACTGGACCAATGGCTGACATGCTTGTCACTGTAAGTCACTCAAGGACACAAAAAGATGTGAACATTCTGGTTGAAAAGTACCAAAGTTACCCTTTAAGAGTCTGAAAACCTTCCTATAGTCTAGATGTGTCCTGAAATGTATTAGGAATGTAATAAGGACAACGTTTATGGGGGAAGTGAAGTCATTGCCTTACTTGCTGGTGCAGCTGTAAGCAACTGTTGTTCCTCAGAGGAGGCTCTTTGTGCGCCAGTGGTTTCTACGGAGGCAGAGGAGGGACACATTTCTATTAATTTGATTTGAGAAGCTGAACTCTTTTTTCTTACATTGAAACACTAGAGGGCAGTATTTGATATACAGAAGACTTCAAATGAACAGAGAAATAGAAGCTGGACACGGATGGAGACGAAGAAGGACAGACCATGGTGTCAGAATACAGAGGTCAAATGAACTTGCTGACCCATGATTACAGAATGGCAGAGTGAGGGTGTGACTACTATGAAACAACAGAATGTGATACTTTTCTTTTTCTTCTGCAAGAGCCAAAACAAAAAAGACAGAATGATAGACGACAAAAGACAGTGTCAGAAGTTCATGGATACAATCCAACCAAAAATCAGTCGAGCACTTTGCTATCCACTTTAATCACAATATCGTTCTAAAAGAACACTTTTGTTTCACCTAACCTATCAAACCTCACAACTCCCCCTCACTGTTTGGAAAGACAAGCTATGCTCCACATGGTAGACAAGGCATGCACAATCGGCTGCGGTTAAATGCACAAATAATAGATGCTGCGGTCGGCTATGCTCTGCAACTTGAAGCGGCCTGCCGTTCCCGTTGGCCCTTACCATGTGAGGGAGCAGGACATTAGCTAAACTGTTAATCAGTGACTGGCTGAGGTTGGCCAGCTCATGCAGGAGAGATTAATTTTGCTGTTCAATCACCTTGTTTTCCTCCTCTATGGACTTCAGGCTGGACTCCATTGTTGTGATCTGGGGGGGTCACAGGATGTTACAGTATGGTGCTGTGTTGTACAGAAACACACAGGCCGGGGAGCGTAGTAGACGGGACTTACCTGTGTTCTGAGTTTGATCATGTCTGATTCCACCTGTGAGTTTGATTCACTTAAATCTTTGATTTCTTCATCCAGCTGTTTGATGTCCTCTTCGTGCTCCAGTCCTGCAGGGGAGCAGCGGCAGAAACACATTACTGCAAGGCCTCAGGCACAAACTAGATAACAGTCTTTGTGTTGGATTCGAGTAATTACAACAGGCACAATGTGACATATAAGCTGAGTGAGAGTACACAGTGTGACTGTCTGCGCTGCTCAATACAACTGAACGGCCATGGCCCTGATGCCCCTCCTTCTGACTACATGGATCGTGGTTATGTGGATCGTGGTCCATGACTATTACTCATTATTCATACATTTCTGTCATATTCATTGAATGTGTTGTAACTCTGTAATGCTGTTCATTCTGTACACATTACATCTATTGCACCTGTCCATCCTGGAGAGGGATCCTCCTCTGTTGCTCTCCTGAAGGTTTCTTCCCTTTTTTCCACCTGAAATGTTTTTTTCTGTTTTTTGGGAGTTTTTCCTGATCCGATGTGAGGTCAAAGGTCAGGGATGTCGTATGTGTACCGATTGTAAAACCCTCTGAGGGGAGTTTGTAATGTGTGATTCTGGGCTATACAAGATGAACTGAATTGAATAGAACTGACTCAGCAATCACACAGACAAATATTCTACTTCAGATATTCCATGTCTAAGCCCCTGGTCTTCATTATTGACCACTTATTTCCAACATCAGCCTTCGCTCAGATCAAGTTGGCTTCCTGAGTTGTTCTACATCCATCCCTGATTGGCTGTGTTGTGTGGGTGAGCGGTAGTTGTCGTTACCGTTGCCGCCGTGCTGCTGCTTTATTGTTAGCATTTCCACCCCGGAGAGCCTGGCTTTCCTCATGGCCGAGGTGGCACGTGGACAACCGGACAGACTGCAGGCAGCGACAAGGAGAAGCACTGACTCAGTATGTGATACACTCATTTAGGGAAACATTGCAAAGTTCCACTAACTGCTTTTATGTCTGTACGGTAAATATGTAGCAATAGCTTAGCTTAGCAAAAAGGCTGGAAACAAGGCTGTCACAAAAACAAAAAATATCACGACACAATAACCGTTGCCAAAAAAAACGACACTGCAATAATTAGAGAAAAGAAGAATAAAGAAGTATGAGTGTATGGAGGTGCTGGTAAGCAATACCGCTTCGGTCCACAGGGACCGCCAAAAACAACACAAACAGAAGGTTTCTTGTAGTAACTTTAAATATGAAATGTTATCTTCAATATCATGTGCATTGCGACACCCCTAACTAATCATCTCAAGGATTCACACAATATGTTCTGGTAAAAAAAACAAATGTAATGGAAAGCCAACTCTTCAATTATGATGACATGTTGCACTTGACCCACCTCCGATGTGTCAGGAAGCTGCCGCTGACGTGACCCGAGCCGTCGCAGCCCGGCGTGGGGCAGGACATGCCCTCCGTCTTTCCGGACTTCCACGTGAACTGGATGCCGTTTAGGTAGCCGTCCTTTTGCCTCTTGGCTGCTATTGGGCACCCCGATGCACTTCTGTGAGACGCGTACTTCCCCGTCACGTGGCCCTGTCCATCACACCCCGGCACCGGACACCTTGGGGCGACAAAGTGGAGGAGAGTGTTCTCACTCAACAGTTTGGCTCATTTATTGTCACACATCCATTCAACCGTGACCTTCATTTGCTCACATATTCAAAGTTGACGCCATCATGTTTTCATCGTATTGGAGACGTCATCCTGTTTTTTGACCTGCTGAGTCTCTGCTACTGGCTCTCTGGTGTACACTACAGTGTGTCTGCCTCCTGAGTACTAAAACACCACACACTGTATGAGCCAACATCATTTTTTTCTGTTTCCCCTCTATCTCCACTGCTCTGATATAAACAAAGATACTTATTTAAAGCTGTCCCAGTGGCAGCCTTATCACAGTGTGGGAATGCTGACAGGGCACCAGTGCTAATCAGATGCAATGAGGCAGTAAATTATTCCAAATGTCACAGCTCCCAAAATGGATTATGGGGTGGCGCTTGCTACAGTTGTGAGAGTATCAAGTCTGTCTCCGAATAGCAGCTGGTTTTAGTTCAGCTTTGTGGTTTTTGGACTGCAAAGAGACACACAGGGGTTATCGCGTGCCCTGCTGTGTGCCGCACTATATGAGACCTTTACTCTCGGAAAGGTGGATCAAGACTCTGAGGAATCTGTTTGACTAATCCATCCACCTGAGCTCCAAGACCTTCAGGGTACAGTCCACCGCTAAATCTCAAATACATATTTTCCCCTCTTACCTGTAGTGACATTTATCATACTAGATATCGGCAGTCGAGGATGTCTGCCTGCTTCCCAATATAACAGGGACTGTATGACATTCAGCTTGTGGTACTCAAGCACCAAAAACAGTAAAAACACTCAAAAGCAATATGTCTCTTTCCAGAAATCCTGACCCTGTGACTCTAGATAATACAGTGAGCATGTAGAACGTGCTCACAACAACGAAGCCAACCGGAGGCATCGTGAAGTCACGACGCTCTTCAAAGATACCAGAGTCTGTTGAGACTTTAGGTTACAGCTGTGGCCTTGGTGCTTTAAAGGGTCAGTTTGGATTCACCAAAGTCCCACAATAACAATAACTAACTAACTAATTAACTCACTAACTCACTAACTAACTCACTCACTCACTTACTAACGAACTAACTAACTCACAAAGTAACTAACTCACTAAGTAACAAAACTCACTCAATCACTAACTAACTCACTAACTAACTCACTAAGTAACTAACTCACCAAGTAACAAAACTCACTCAATCACTAACTAACTCACAAAGTAACTAACTCACTAAGTAACAAACTCACTCAATCACTAACTAACTCACTAACTAACTCACTAAGTAACTAACTCACAAACTAACTCACTAAGTAACTAATTCACTAAGTAACTAACTCACTAAGTAACAAACTCACTCACTAACTAACTCACTAATTAACGAACTAAGTAACTAACTAACTCACTCCCAAACTATTAACTAACGAACTCACTCATTCACTAACTAACTAACTCACTCACTTACTAACTAATAACTAACTAACTTACTCACTCTCTAACTAATAACTAACTAACTCACTAACTCACATACTCACTAACTCACTAATTTACTAACTCAATAACTCACTCACTCACTAACTGATAACTAACTCATGGATCGAGACATTACAGTTTATTTCTGGTGGCTTTGTTGAGAGCAAAGCTAGTTCCCATTAAAAAGGTGATGCAGTGAAAATATTCTAAATATAGCGAGGAATGACCACGGAGCCCAGTGACAGGGGCGGGGTCCACGTGCTACAGAATGACCAGGAGCCCAGTGACAGGGGCGGGGTCCACGCGTGCTACAGAATGACCAGGAGCCCAGTGACACGGGCGGGTCCACGCGTGCTACAGAATGACCAGGAGCCCAGTGAAAGGGGCGGGTCCACGGCGTGCTACAGAATGACCAGGGAGCCCAGTGACAGGGGCGGGGTCCACGTGCTACAGAATGACCAGGAGCCCAGTGACAGGGGCGGGGTCCACGGCGTGCTACAGAATGACCAGGAGCCCAGTGACACGAGGCGGGGTCCACGGCGTGCTACAGAATGACCAGGAGCCCAGTGACACGGGCGGGGTCCACGGCGTGCTACAGAATGACCAGGAGCCCAGTGAAAGGGGCGGGTCCACGGCGTGCTAGAATGACCAGGAGCCCAGTGACACGGGCGGGGTCCAGCGTGCTACAGAATGACCAGGGAGCCCAGTGAAGGGGCGGGTCCACGGCGTGCTACAGAATGACCAGGGAGCCCAGTGACAGGGCGGGGTCCACGGCGTGCTACAGAATGACCAGGAGCCCAGTGGGCTGCAAAAGTGGCGTCACACGTGCTACAGAATGACCATGCATAGACCCGGTGGGTATTTGTGCCTGCACCAGCGGAATCAATGCGGCTGCAGGCTTTAGGGAGCGTCCGATCAATCTCTCTCTCTCTCTCTCTCTCTCTCTCTCTCTCTCTCTCTCCTTACTGTGTCTGCGGGAGTTCACTAGAAACCGCAGAGCCCCCTTTTATCCTTCCTTCCTTCCTTCCTTTTTCCTTTTTCTTTCCTTAATTTTTCGTTTCTTTTTGTTTCTTTTCTTCCAAGCAAGGAATAAAGGGAAAAGGAAAAGGAGAAGGAAGAACGGGAAAAAGGAAAAGAAGGAAGAAAGGCTTGATGTTTCTTGAAACTTGTTCTTCACGGCACGGTGCTCTCAACAGAGCCAATGATTTTTTGGAATGATTTGGAATGATTAAATCCTGCCGGTCCAATGGCAAGCGCTGATTGGGAAACAAAACCCAGCGCCGGGCTCTTTGGTTTCCTTCACACAGCTTACTTGTGTCATTTTAAACAGAGGGAAGTCATGTTTTTGTTTATTTCTCATGGGCTATGCAAAGTAAAGGGTTTGAAAGGCGACAGAGACTGATGACCAGTGGCTGCGCCTACCTGATTGGCTCCTGGTCCTCCTTGTTCTCTTTGCTGTGGACGATCTTTATCCCACTTTTCTGGGGACACACCCAGAGACTGCAGATAAATGATACATGTTGTCTATGTTTACAAGGCGGCGTGTCTGTTGTGTGTTTTGTTTTATTTAGTGGATGCGAGCAACCCGGTGGTTGTGGTTTTTTTTTTTATACCTTCTGTGTGAGGCGTAGTTGCCAGTGATATGTCCCGAACCGTCGCACCCTGGTGTCGGGCACCTGGGGCAGAAAACAAAAAGGGCTCAGGGTCTACAGCAAAGGTGGAGGGAGCATCCTGAGGATGATGTTTGCTTCACTAGGGATATATGACAATCGTAAAGGGGTCCTGTGTCTGGTGTCTATCCAAATAGCGTATATATATACATATATACAGTATATTTATATATGTATATATATATATGTAAATATCCAGGGTCCATAAACATGTTGACCAATGGATTTCCAGGATTTTCCCATGATTTTAAAATAAATTTCCATGACCAATCATCATATGAAATCTCGTGTATACAGGAGTATACCTTAAATGACAAATGAATGAGAAAAATACATATTCAAATAAATGTTTGAATATAACACATTTCCATGACTTTTCCAAACATTTTGGGACTTTTCCAGACCTGAAAATAACCATTTTAAAATCCATGACGTTTCCAAGTTTTCCATGACCGTACGAACCCTGCATATCGGTACTTGCTGGAAGGATCAGTAGTTTGGTTCTTTTTAAGGGCTTTGTTGACTACATCAGCTGTGAACTGAAGCTCCATGTCTGAGCAGCCGACTATGCTCACCTGACGCTGTGCACTAACTCTAATAAGCCGGACCTTGGCAGGATGAGCGAGACACACAAATCAAACATATTATCAGTGAATCATCTCACGCCTTACTTGAGCTCTTGTGCGTTGTTGGCCAGCATACTAATGCTTTTATCAGCTAAAGGACAACCTGAGAGACTGAGAAATACAACCAGTGGGGCATTAGTCACAGTAATCTCTGAGACCACACTCAGACCTTTAAAAACACATGCATACATAAAGCATCAACCAGGAAATGCAAACAAATTCAATTTAAAAAGAAGCCATGATGCAAGTGCAGGAGCTGATTTAAATAAGTTAACCCTCTGAGTATTTTAATTCATATGCAACAACAAGGAAGTCTTGTTTTTTCGCATTGGGCTCTGCAGTCTAACTTCAAACGGGACGGGAGTGAATAAAACATCATGGATTAACATATGGGGTTGTGTTCAAAGACTACAACTTAGCTGGAACCGCAAGTGTGTTTTGAGCGGAAATCTGATGCGATGCAGCGTCCGCCTCCAGACTGCAGCCCTCGCAAACTCACCACACACGGCATGTGGCAACTCTAAATGGCAAATGCTTAGTCTGCATTGCATTGTGGGAAGGGTCCGGAGGACCGAATAACATCGGCTTTGAGGGCTTTACGGCCGGCCCATTGAGAAATAACTTCATCCACAAGGTTTAGCCTAAAAAACGAGCATGCGGCCAGTCTTTAATTAATTTTGTCTGATTTGATGCCCTTGAGTCGGCATGTCAAGTCCCCAATAGTCAAAGAGAGAGAGAGAGAGAGAGAGACACTCTGCCGCCAGGTGTTTGACAGCCCAGTCGAGGTAAGCTGAAAACGATAAATCCACCAGGAGAAAAGGAAGACCTTCGACATGAGGCCAAATTGCTCGTCGAGTGACCACTTCCATCAAACCCCGATGTGGGACATCTGCCACCGGGAAAATAGACAGATTGACAAGCCCAAAGGGAAGGAGGAGGAAATGTGAACATGTTAGAAAAAGGTGGGAGGGGGAGATTGATTGTTTTTCATTGTTTCCAGTTTAGCTCCACTGTCTGTGATCGTAATCACGGTTCACTGAGATCAGCTACTCTGGTCACCTAGTGTTGTGTCTTAGAAGGATGAGGCATCAAAAGAGGGGACGACTGTCATCAGAGGAATGTGCCAACCCTGAGATTGGTGTGACAAATGGACAAATGAAAGCGGTGAAATAAAAAGTCATGGAGCAAGGCCAGCAGCACCGGATGGTGAGGAGGGAGAGAGAGCAGGGCACACAGAAAAATAATGGTTCTTAAATGGTTCTTTAAAAGGCTTTGTGGTTCTACGTAGAGTCATCGCCTTCTGAAGAACCATTCTTTCTTTTGAGGCATTATTATAAGTTCTTTGAAGAACTATAAGGAAATGGTTCTTTACAGAACCCTGTGTTGTGCACCGACAGATATGCTAGAGAGGTTCATGTCATTTATGTTCGCTTTCTCTCATTCCAGGCTTCCTGATTGTTTTCACCTGTCATCACACCTGTCTCCTATGCTCATCAGTGTCAGCCCCGCCCCTGATTGGTCCCACCTGTGTCTTGTTACCATGTGCTTAAATTCCCCTGTCTCCCAGTGTTCCTTGTCAGTTCGTCTGGTCTTTTGCCATGATCAGGTCGGGTTAGGTTGTGCTCTTGAAAAGTTTTTGATCCCTCACTACGTGAGCGCTTTCATTTTGTTCACGGCAGAACCGAAAAATAAAGTACTTACAAATACTTTATCTCTGTCTCCGGTCGTGCAATTGGGTCCTACTTCCTAAGTGTCTGAGATCGTAACAGAACGAACTGACCACATTATGGACCCAGCTGACCCAAGAACGCTTCACGCCGCTCTGTCGGTACAGGGCGTGACGATTTTTCATCACGAGGAAAAACTGGACAAAGTCAGCCGGAAATACAAGAGCTGAGAGGACGCCAGGCGGTTCAGGAAGAATTATCTACACAGATGCAACAACTGGTTGCCCAAATGAATAATTTTTTCACTCATCAACAGACTGCTCCTCCGGTGACGTCATCCACAGCTGAGAATTTGCCTGTCAATACTCCAGCTGACGACCCAGGTCAGGCTTTTTCCTCCCGTTACGGCTGGCTCTTCGGAGAGATTTTCCGGAGACTCTTCAATTGCAGGGCCATTCTGGTACAGTGTGATCTGCATTTTCAACACAACCCAGCAGCTTTTATCTGAGCATGGTAAAGTGGCGCTTATTGTGTCTCATTTAACGGGAAGAGCTGCAGCCTGGGCTACTGCAGAATGGTCTAGAGACACCGAACTATGTTACTCATTGGCCGATTTCATAGAGACTATGAGGCGCATTTTGACCACTCATCGCCTGCTACGGAGGCCAGCAGAAGACTGTTTCAAATACGCCAGCTCAACCGCCAGGTGGTTGATTATGCCATCGAGTTTCGTACAGCAGCAGCGGACAGCGGATGGAATGTTCCGCTCTTCGTGACGCCTTCATGACAGGACTTTCGAACCGATAAAGGACCAGCTGGCTCCACTGGAGACACCCGGGATCTGGAATCCTCATCGCTGTGGCCATCCGGATCGATAACCGTCTTCGAAAGAGAGAGGAGCGCCGACGCAACCGAGATGTTATTCCCAGCTTCCAGAATTCGCCTGGAGGGTCGCGCCAGCGGAGGATTTCCAGCTCATGTTACCGGACCATCAGAGGACTACACTCGAATGACTCCGTGAACCCATGCAGCTTGGAAGAACCAGGCTTTCTCTGGAGGAGAGGCAGCGCCTACGGGAGGTTGCTGTTTCTACTGCGCCAGCGGTCATCAACTCGCCATGCCCGGGAAAAGATCGTGCTCACCAGTCAAAGGAGGCGCTGGTGAGCAAGTTTCCGCAGACTTCCCTCCTCGACCTGTTACTCAGGTAGACATTTGTATTAACAATCAGACCATTGACCAGGGGTGTTAATAGACTCAGGGCTGACGAAGCCTTATAGACTGGGGCCTAGTCAAGCAGCTAAAAGTAAAAACTGACCGGCTATCTCAAGCTATTAGTGCCAGTGCCTTAGACGGCCGCTTGTTGTTCACAGTTACCCATTGCACTGAGCCCATACGGATTACTATAAATAAGGACCATACCGAGAGCATGCAATTTCATATTTTGAGTCGACTCAGCACCCGATTATTTTGGGGTTTCCTTGGCTGAAGATCCACAATCCTCACATAGACTGGCCTTCAGGAAAGTTAAGGAATGGGGAGAGGATTGTAAGGGCAGGTGTAAACTTCGCAACCTGTTAATGCACCAACAGACTCTAGTAGGATCATTATAACTAACTAACTTACTCACTCTCTAACTAATAACTAACTAACTCACTAACTCACATACTCACTAACTCACTAATTTACTAACTCAATAACTCACTCACTCACTAACTGATAACTAACTCATGGATCGAGACATTACAGTTTATTTCTGGTGGCTTTGTTGAGAGCAAAGCTAGTTCCCATTAAAAAGGTGATGCAGTGAAAATATTCTAAATATAGCGAGGAATGACCACGGAGCCCAGTGACAGGGGGCGGGGTCCACGGCGTGCTACAGAATGACCAGGGAGCCCAGTGACAGGGGGCGGGGTCCACGGCGTGCTACAGAATGACCAGGGAGCCCAGTGACACGGGGCGGGGTCCACGGCGTGCTACAGAATGACCAGGGAGCCCAGTGACAGGGGGCGGGGTCCACGGCGTGCTACAGAATGACCAGGGAGCCCAGTGACACGGGGCGGGGTCCACGGCGTGCTACAGAATGACCAGGGAGCCCAGTGAAAGGGGGCGGGGTCCACGGCGTGCTACAGAATGACCAGGGAGCCCAGTGACACGGGGCGGGGTCCACGGCGTGCTACAGAATGACCAGGGAGCCCAGTGACACGGGGCGGGGTCCACGGCGTGCTACAGAATGACCAGGGAGCCCAGTGAAAGGGGGCGGGGTCCACGGCGTGCTACAGAATGACCAGGGAGCCCAGTGACACGGGGCGGGGTCCACGGCGTGCTACAGAATGACCAGGGAGCCCAGTGACACGGGGCGGGGTCCACGGCGTGCTACAGAATGACCAGGGAGCCCAGTGAAAGGGGGCGGGGTCCACGGCGTGCTACAGAATGACCAGGGAGCCCAGTGACACGGGGCGGGGTCCACGGCGTGCTACAGAATGACCAGGGAGCCCAGTGAAGGGGCGGTTCCACGGCGTGCTACAGAATGACCAGGGAGCCCAGTGACACGGGGCGGGGTCCACGGCGTGCTACAGAATGACCAGGGAGCCCAGTGACACGGGGCGGGGTCCACGGCGTGCTACAGAATGACCAGGGAGCCCAGTGAAAGGGGGCGGGGTCCACGGCGTGCTACAGAATGACCAGGGAGCCCAGTGACACGGGGCGGGGTCCACGGCGTGCTACAGAATGACCAGGGAGCCCAGTGAAAGGGGGCGGGGTCCACGGCGTGCTACAGAATGACCAGGGAGCCCAGTGACACGGGGCGGGGTCCACGGCGTGCTACAGAATGACCAGGGAGCCCAGTGAAAGGGGGCGGCGTCCACGCCGTGCTACAGAATGACCATGGCGAGACCGGCTGGGTATTTGTGCTCTGCACCAGCGGAGAAATCAATGCGGCTGCAGGCCTGAGACGCCCATCATGGGATTTAGGGAGCGTCCGATCAATCTCTCTCTCTCTCTCTCCGTCTAACTCTCTCTCTCTCCGTCTCTCCTTACTGGTGTGTCTGCGGGAGTTCACCAGAAACCGCAGAGCCCCCCCCCCCCTTTTATCCTTCCTTCCTTCCTTCCTTTTTTCTGTTTTTCTTTCCTTAATTTTTTGTTTCTTTTTTTGTTTCTTTTTCTTCCAAGCAAGGAATAAAGGGAAAAGGGAAAGAAGGAAGAACGGGAAAAAGGAAAGAAGGAAGAAAGGCTCTGATGTTTCTTGAAACTTGTCTTTCACGGCACGGTGCTCTCAACAGAGCCAATGATTTTGGAATGATTTTGGAATGATTTAATCCTGCCCGGTCCAATGGCAAACGCGCTGATTGGGAAACAAAAACAACAGCGCCGGGCTCTTTGGTTTCCCCTTCACACAGCTTACTTGTGTCATTTTAAAACAACAGAGGGGAAGTCATGTTTTTTGTTTATTTCTCATGGGCTATGCAAAGTAAAGGGTTTGAAAGGGCGACAGGAGACTGATGACCAGTGGCTGCGCCGTACCTGATTGGCTCCTGGTCCTCCTTGTTCTCTTTGCTGTGGACGATCTTTATCCCACTTTTCCTGGCCCGCGGACACCCAGAGAGACTGCAGATAAATGATACATGTTTGTCTATGTTACAGAGCGGAAGCGTGTCTGTGTGTTTGTTTACATTTAGGATGTATGCGAGGCAACCCCGGTTTGTGGTTTTTTTTTTTATACCTTCTGTGTGAGGCGTAGTTGCCAGTGATATGTCCCGAACCGTCGCACCCTGGTGTCGGGCACCTGGGGCAGAAAACACAAAAAGGGCTCAGGGTCTACAGCAAAGGTGGAGGGAGCATCCTGAGGATGATGTTTGCTTCACTAGGGATATATGACAATCGTAAAGGGGTCCTGTGTCTGGTGTCTATCCAAATAGCGTATATATATACATATATACAGTATATTTATATATGTATATATATATATATGTAAATATCCAGGGTCCATAAACATGTTGACCAATGGATTTCCAGGATTTTCCCATGATTTTAAAATAAATTTCCATGACCAATCATCATATGAAATCTCGGTGTATACAGGAGTATACCTTAAATGACAAATGAATGAGAAAAATACATATTCAAATAAATGTTTGAATATAACACATTTCCATGACTTTTCCAAACATTTTGGGACTTTTCCAGACCTGAAAATAACCATTTTAAAATCCATGACGTTTCCAGGTTTTCCATGACCGTACGAACCCTGCATATCGGTACTTGCTGGAAGGATCAGTAGTTTGGTTCTTTTTAAGGGCTTTGTTGACTACATCAGCTGTGAACTGAAGCTCCATGTCTGAGCAGCCGACTATGCTCACCTGACGCTCTGTGCACTAACTCTAATAAGCCGGACCTTGGCAGGATGAGCGAGACACACAAATCAAACATATTATCAGTGAATCATCTCACGCCTTACTTGAGCTCTTGTGCGTTGTTGGCCAGCATACTTCGAATGCTTTTATCAGCTAAAGGACAACCTGAGAGACTGAGAAATACAACCAGTGGGGCATTAGTCACAAAGTAATCTCTGAGACCACACTCAGACCTTTAAAAAACACATGCATACATAAAGCATCAACCAGGAAATGCAAACAAATTCAATTTAAAAAAAGAAGCCATGATGCAAGTGCAGGGAGCTGATTTAAATAAGTTAACCCTCTGAGTATTTTAATTCATATGCAACAACAAGGAAGTCTTGTTTTTTCTCGCATTGGGCTCTGCAGTCTAACTTCAAACGGGACGGGAGTGAATAAAACATCATGGATTAACATATGGGGTTGTGTTCAAAGACTACAACTTAGCTGGAACCGCAAGTGTGTTTTGAGCGGAAATCTGATGTACGTGCAGCCGCGTCCGCCTCCAGACTGCAGCCCTCGCAAACTCACCACACACGGCATGTGGCAACTCTAAATGGCAAATGCTTAGTCTGCATTGCATTGTGGGAAGGGTCCGGAGGACCGAATAACATCGGCTTTGAGGGCTTTACGGCCGGCCCATTGAGAAATAACTTCATCCACAAGGTTTAGCCTAAAAAACGAGCATGCGGCCAGTCTTTAATTAATTTTGTCTGATTTGATGCCCTTGAGTCGGCATGTCAAGTCCCCAATAGTCAAAGAGAGAGAGAGAGAGAGAGAGAGAGACACTCTGCCGCCAGGTGTTTGACAGCCCAGTCGAGGTAAGCTGAAAACGATAAATCCACCAGGAGAAAAGGAAGACCTTCGACATGAGGCCAAATTGCTCGTCGAGTGACCACTTCCATCAAACCCCGATGTGGGACATCTGCCACCGGGAAAATAGACAGATTGACAAGCCCAAAGGGAAGGAGGAGGAAATGTGAACATGTTAGAAAAAGGTGGGAGGGGGAGATTGATTGTTTTTCATTGTTTCCAGTTTAGCTCCACTGTCTGTGATCGTAATCACGGTTCACTGAGATCAGCTACTCTGGTCACCTAGTGTTGTGTCTTAGAAGGATGAGGCATCAAAAGAGGGGACGACTGTCATCAGAGGAATGTGCCAACCCTGAGATTGGTGTGGACAAATGGATAAAGCGGTGAAATAAAAAGTCATGGAGCAAGGCCAGCAGCACCGGATGGTGAGGAGGGAGAGAGAGCAGGGCACACAGAAAAATAATGGTTCTTAAATGGTTCTTTAAAAGGCTTTGTGGTTCTACGTAGAGTCATCGCCTTCTGAAGAACCATTCTTTCTTTTGAGGCATTATTATAAGTTCTTTGAAGAACTATAAGGAAATGGTTCTTTACAGAACCCTGGTTTGAAAGTTTTTTGTGGAACCGAAAATGGTGCCTTAAAGAACCATTTTCTAAAGGTTCTTTGAGACACCTTTATAGGTTATTTAATGAACTCTTTAAGGAAATGGTTCTTTAAACCCTGGTTTGAAAGTTCTTTTGTGGAACCAGAAATGGTTCTTCTATGGCATCACTCTGAAGGACCATTTTTGGTTCCAGATGGAGCAAAGAGAAAGGATGAAAACAAGAGAAAGAAATACGATGAGGGGGGGCGGGGGGGAGTGTGGTCAAGTGGATGGGAGGAACAGCGGGGGGCCGTTTGGAGGAGGGCTCTTACGTGATCAGGTCCTTCTTGCTCTCCTTGCAGTGGGCGTACTTGGGCTTGGGGCTGGGCATGTTGATGTCAGCGGTGTAGGAGCGCTCGTCCAGCAGGTCGTGGAAGGGGTCCAGGTCGTCCGGCTGAGAAGAGACGAGGGGAAGGGGAAGAGAGGGATGACGATAGATGAAGATGGATTCATTTGAGTCTCTCGCTCCATCGTTACACATTCATAAAATCATGCTCGTGTGCAGTTATTAAACAACACACGCGCTCCGCTGTCAGTTAGAAAGGATTTCATTAACCGGCACATGATGAAACTCATAACGAGAGAACAGCACACACACACACACACACAAACACACACACATACACACCAGAGTCTTGTCAACTTCAATGCTAATGGTTGAGCCTGTGTGACGATTGAGCCTCACCTGTCAGTCTAACAGAGCAAGAAAATAGATCCCCTGAGGAAATAATGACTCAGAGCCAAACATGTGTGTGTGTCAGTGTGTGTGTGCGGTTTGCACATGTTCTGCCTTGTGTGCGAGAACAGATCATTCAAGAAGAGTCGACCTGCTGTGCTCTCGCCAGCCTGCTAGATGGCACTGCAGCGCAGCGTCAGAGCGCTGCTGGCCCAGCCGAGCCATGCCGTTCCGTGCCAGGCTGTGCTTTGTCTGCAGTGCTTGCAAGCTGGGGCAAGGCGGCTGCCTATGCACAAAAAATAAAATAAAAAATACCCCCAAAAAATCCTGATTCTTTTCTTTCGCGCTCACAGTGTACGTACAGTAATGCCCATAAGGAGACGGGCCTACATCCAGCCCAAATTATCCGGCGCTCAAGCTGTCTCCGAGCGTGTGATGCTGGGTCAGCCAGCGAGCGCCTCCAATTAAAGGGAGCGCAGGCTGAGAGGCAGACAGGAAGGAGGACGACATGTGCATACATAGGCTGGGGATGGAGCTCGCACATCCACGCAGACGCACTCCCAAAGAGACCTGGGCACAGACACACACGCTCGCACATAAATATTCACATCCTGCACATACACCGACAGGGATGCGTGTGTGTGTGTGTGTGTGTGTGTGTGTGTGTGTGTGTGTCTGTGTGTGTGTCTGTGTGTGCAGGCGCACCCAGCAGTGCTGCATTGATTTCCAGCAGTTCTTTGATGAGATGAGCTATTCCGATTCCCTCCCAAGGTGCTACTTTGCATAATTCATTTTTTTGGAGAGGAGCGGAAATGTAAAAACAGAAAGCCGGCATGATGCAAACAGAGCGGATACCTCTGTGCATGGCAATGCTGACATCAATTAACATGCAGATTCATTAGGTTTCCCTCGCATACGACTTTCTAACGATTCCAAAACGGCGCACGAGACACGGAGGTGCCAAACCTGGAAGACAATCAAGACGGCAATGCAAATGTTGAATCAACGGCTCGGAGGGAAACCATTTGGGCTGAGACGCATTGAACAAGACATACGCCGACTGTACCGCCTACCAGTCCATCACAAACCACACGCGATCAAGACTACTGCTTTATGAGCAGCATTTGCGTCATGTTCAACGTTTCGGTCTCGACCCTGGTGATTGTCTTCAATTCAGTTTATTTTATACAGCCCAATATCACACATTCTGAATTTTCCATAGCGGGCTTTACAATCTGTACACATACGGCATCCCTGACTTTTGACCTCACATCGGATCAGGGAAAAAACTTTTACAGGCAAGAAACCTTCAGCATAGCAGCAGAGGAGGATCCCTCTCCAGGATGGACAGAAGGATATATGTCATGTGACTACAAGTAAAGTCAATATGTGAGAGTCTTATGGTCAAAAATGAAACATTGTTATGCATACGAGTGATAACTAAATGTGTTCTGCTTCAAGTAGCAGAATTCGATTCAAGGCGACTCAACCTTGAAACGCCCCCTATATTTGAAAGATACCGACTGAACATAACATAAATACGTGTGAACCAGACATGAGTGTATTCCCAACATCCTCCTGGTCGCTCCCCCCTTCACCTCTTTCTCGTCCTCGTCGATGTGTTTGATCTTGGTGTAGTCTACTGGGAGGTCCCAGCAGTCGGCGGCGTCCCCCATGCCGTAGCAGCGGGAGCCCAGCAGGGCGGCCTGCCTCTGGGGGGACATGGGCTCCAGAGGGGTGAGCACCGAGTCCCCTCCTCCGCCGCCGCTGCACAGACGCTTGCTCATACTCAGGTCCAACGTCCCGTTCTCATCGACGTCTTGACCCGGGCTCTGGAAAGTGGGATGAAAGAGAGGCGAGAGTTTCTGATTATAGCAGTCAAATTCATATTCTAGCATCAGAGGCTGCACACAGATAAATGTAAGGTGCCATCTGGAACGGAAAAAGGTTCTTCAGGGTGATGCCATGAAGAACCTTTTTTGGTTCCACAAAGAACCTTTCAAACCAGGGTTCTTTGAAGAACCATTTCCTTAAAGAGTTCTTCAAAGAACCTATAAAGGTGTCTCAAATGAAAGCATGGTTCTTCAGTAGGTGATGGATCTTCGTAGAACCACAAAGCTTTTTAAAGAACCATTTAAGAACCATTATTTTTCTGTGTGTTGTAAAGCTGTAGCGGAGAACATTTACTTGTCAGTCTGGGTTGAAACATTCGACACGTGGCGATGTGGTGTGACACTCACACAAGAAGAGCGGCTCATCAGTGAACGAGCGCATGTCGCTGTGAACCTCTCTCTCTCTCTCTCTCTCTCTCTCTCTCTCTCTCTCTCTCTCTCTCTCGTTTCTTTCCATCCCACTATTCTGTGCAGTTAGAAGTGTGCGTGTGTGCATGTGGGGGCGGCTGTAGCTCAGTGGGGTAAGGGGGTCGTCCTGCAACCCTAAGGTTGTCGGTTCGATCCCGGCTCTCCCCATAGTAAGCAGTCGAAGTGTCCTTAAGCAAGGCACTGAACCCCCAGTTGCTTCCCGGGCGCATCATTGCAGCCCACTGCTCCTTAATAACTAAGGATGGGTTAAATGCAGAGAACTAATTTCCCCTTGGGGATTAATAAAAGTATATATCTTATCTTATATATCTTATCTTATCTTATCTTATGTGCATGTCTGTGTGTGTGTGAGCCTGATGTGAGAGGACATCACAGGGGGGCCGGGGTTGAGGGTTAGAGGGTGGCGTTGAGAGCAGAGACGAGCAGCAGTGGCTGCAACGAGACTGATTGCTGCAGTCCCAAAAATAGAGGCAGCGATACTGTGCGGTGGAACTAAGTGGGCCACCTCAGGAGAGCCTGGGCTTTGGCCCCCTGGTGGAGGCGTCTGGAGCTTCTCTCATGGACACCCGGCCTCGTGGCCTTAGAAGGCTTGTTTTTTTTTGGTTGATGTGTGCATGTTTGTGTCCCGACTCTCATCAACATGCCTCTATCTGACTCCCTATCCTCCCCATCTCCTCCTCCTCCTCCTTTCACAAGAAGGAAAGCCCGCTCGAATGCTGATTCCAGCCGACAGTGTCCCTAGGGGTGGATTCTCCTGGTGTCTGAAGCCAAAACCTCTGTGACGCACATCGACTTAAACGCATATAGAGAATGTAGATGGGGGGGGGGGAGTAAACAATATGACTGCTGGGTTATTAGCGAAGAAAAAATATCTTTAAATAATAAAAAATAGGATAAAGTAAGTTGGGAACTATGCGAGACAAATGGAGACAGCTCGGTCACTATAAGGCTGAACTTTTACAATAGCAACCGTCTAGACCAAGTGGTCCCCAAACTACGGCCCGCCTCCCCATTTGGACCGGCCCCCTGAACAATACCAGAGACGCGTTCCGATTTTTTTTTTTTCACCTGGCCCGCTGCCGTTGAGATTGCAGTGAGACGCGGAAAAAATGTGGAGTGGTGCTCTTCGCAATAGAACATATTTGATGGGACGTGTCGCGTCTCGGCCAATCAGCGTTCAGATGTCCACAGCGTTTGGGAAGTTAGGTTAGCTTGAATGTTAGTCCGCTACATCTGCTGCTGTCACGCTGCACGGTGTATCGATACTAACAAAGTACCCGTACGTTAAAAACGATGTGATTTAGCATATTTTTAGTAGCGATACTTCATTAAAAGAGCGATCAGCGCGCACGCGCTGCTCCGCTCCGTTAAATGCTGTCTGCATGCGCAGCGCTCACAGCGAGTGGCGAGCGCATCGCTCAGCCGTGATGCGCGCACACAGGTGAGCACATTCTCACTAGCACCCAGCACGTATTGTGTGTCACCGTCCAATTAAGGGGGGCCAGCCCCTTCGTCTCCAATTAACGAGGACAGTGTGTGAAGAGAGACTGCCCCTTCTAGCGCTGGCCTCTCCCGTGACCCCCGTGACCTCCGTTGCCAGAGCGTGAGAGGTCACTCCGCCGGCTCACTGGTGACTCCCTTCTCGTCAAGCATTCTTGAGAAGTTTCTCTATTTCATGGAGGCCTGTGTGTGTCTTTGAGTGAAGTCTGTTTGGGATTTATTACTGCGCCAGCGTTGCTCAATAACAAATAACAGCTTCTATTAAGGGTTTTAAAACGTTGCACTTTTCTTCAAGGAGTTCTTATATTTTCCATGACATGGCATAATGTTGTTACCACTGGAACAGGAAGTCAATTAGGTGGCTAGTTACTTCCTTAAAATGTAATAAAATCCAATAATGTAATATTACCTTGACCTTTGATGTAATATAAATGTCCTGACTGATTTGTATTTCCATTTTTACAGAACTTGGCAAAACAATGAGGCAGTGGAGTCAAAGAAGGATGGGGCCCAACGACCACATTACCATTCAACGCCATATTGGTGTTATGTCATAACTGAATAATCAACTTCCTTTAACAGACGGTGTATAGTTCAATATCATTCCATCTCTTTCTCTGTGCTTCACTGCATTGTTGTAACGTATCAAACAACAACAACAACATGCTTGTATACATCTCATTTAGTGTCCTTGTGGTTATATAAATGTAACCCATGGTGCTGCCTCCCCTTTCATACAGCTTCTTGCCTCCATTTCTGCTTGTTGACCACAGTAGAAATGATAGTTTTTAAAAGACTAAACACCAACAAATATGATTGTAGTTGTTAGACCATTGGACAAAGGACAGAGTTAAGGACATAGTGGCGTATACTTGAGCTGGTTATTGGTGGACTCCCGCATATTTCTTAAAGTTAGTAATATTGAATAATTGAATATCATCTCGGTAGCCCTAACTCCAGCAGGAAAGCTGTCCGCCTATATTATGGATACCACAACAGTATTAAACTCAATGCAGTATATTTGATAAAGCCCAATATCACAAATTACGAATTTGCCACAGTGGGCTTTACAGTCTGTACACTGTGACGCATTGAACAGACAGTATGTCGACTGTACCGTCCTCCAGCATCAAAAAACACTTGCTATCGTATGCATCAGCATTTGAATCACAGCTATTCTCAACGTTCCTGTCTCGATCCTGGTGAGTGTCTTCAATTCAATTCAATTCGGTTTATTTAATATAGCCCAATATGACACAGTACTAATTTTGCCACAGTGGGCTTTACAATCTGTACATATACAACATCCCGAGGTACATCAGCAGCGCCATGACAGGAGGCCGGCGCTCCAGGCGGGAGGCTTCAGATACCGAGTAAAAAAGCTTCAGTTTTGTCTTAACATCAGGAAGTTGCATGTCATCCATGTTCTTATGTCTTTCAGACATGCTTGAGGTTTAGTGAGCTGGTTGGTGTCTTCTGGTTTGATAGATAGATATAATTCAGTGGCGGGCCGTCAGGGCCAGCAAGGCCTTCTCTGCTGGCCTAAACATCATCAGAATATATATTTTTTTCTAAATATATTTCCCCACAAATATGTATTCAATTATTTCCCAGAGTAAGAGTTATTCTCTTAATTTCATAGCGTTCCTCTTGGTTGCGCTGCTGCCAGCGCCAGGTTGAGATTTGGAGGGCTGGTCTTTATGTTAGATCTTTTATCCAATCATATTCAGCCATCGTGTGTTGCCAGGGGGCTAACATCTGCCCTTAGGCCTTCAGAATCAACATTGAAGGCGCTGGTAGCTTCAAGTGAATGGGAATGACGATGTTGTGTCAACCAATCAGCTTTAGAGTTGGCTCCTCTAGGCCTTCTCGAAGGCCCCGGAAGCGGCACAGGAGCCAGCTAGCAGGCGGAGTGCTGCATGTCTTTTGATTGGATTACCAATATTGAGAGGCGGGTCCTATGGGCAGGTAGATGTAAAACCTCAGAACTAGGAAACTGAATTTGATAAAGGAATTAATTCGCGGACTACAAAGCTGTTTTTTCAACCCACAATGGCGGAAGGAGGAGAAGATGTCGATTTGGTCGAGCATATACTTGAAATCTGCTTTGGGTGCGACAATGCCCTGTTTAGTGAACAAACGAGTGCAAGTGACTTTTTTCTTCTTTTTCTCCGTCCCGATGCGCGCATTCTGCAGCGGGCGAGACGGAGAGCCGAGAGAAATGACATGCTGTTGTGTAGATACGATCAACATCAGACGGCTGTTTAGTTTAATAAATGAACAAAGACGTGCTATAGAGAAAATGACGGGGGCGGGCCAATTTTTTTTAATGTCATGCGATCTACCAATACTACGCCGTGATCGACGTATTGAGCCCTGGTCAAGAGCCATGGCATCATAATGATAGTAATAAGAGGTGGATTAATTCGGGTGGGACTGTGTAGGACCTCACTGAAGGCCCAGGCCCCAGGCCCACGGCCCGCCACTGATATAATTGAGTATCATCTGCAAAACAATGAAAGTTTATGGAGTGTTTCCTGATAATATTGCCCAAAGTAATCATGTATAAGGTAAATAAAATGGGTCCAAGCACAGAACCTTGTGGAACTCCATGACTAACGTTGGTGGTTATCGAGGCGTCATCGTTTACAAATACAAACTGAGACCGATCTGATAAATAGGATTTAAACCAACTTAGTGCGGTGGCTGAAATGCCAAGTATGTCCTTCCATTCCATAAATATTTATATATATTTGCATCTCTCTCCTATTTTGTATCACTTTTTTTATTTTCGTCAAGCAATATCGTTATTTGGGGCAAGTTGGACTTGTGTACTCAGATGAATTGGGAATCCAGTTAACACACTAGTCATAATTCAGCTTTGATGAAAACTCAACTTGTTTTGGGAAATAGTGACATATTCTTTCTTTAAATAAGTGCTGTGAGGTGGATCTGATTTATGCCGAGTGCTTCACGTGGTTTTTGAAAAGTGAATCATAAATATTTGCAAATGTAACTGATAAATATAATACTTGAAAAGTGTGACGTTCTAGAACAGGATTTTTGGTTTTGGGAGCCAGGCGGTGCAATGAGCATTTATTCAAATGAAACTATCTCAGACGTTGAGAGGAGAAAATGACACTTTGGGTTGAATAAATTCGACGTGCAGGCGAAGAAGACAAAGGAACAGGCGACGAGAAAAAACCAAGGAGGCGCGAAGATGTGAGAGTGTGAGGTTTTCATAAAGACGGAGAAAGGAACGGCGTGTGCCACGAGGTGAGTTGTGGAGATGAAAGAGGAAGAAGAAGAAGGAAAAAAGAAACCTCTGAAGTCTTCCCGTCTCCCCCATGCGGCCCTGAGAGCATCCTGCCCGCCTGGCCCCGAAGCAGCAGAGGGACACCAGGAAGTCCGGACTGCTTTCGGCGTTTGTTCCCGCCAACTTCATTTAGTTTCCCTTTTGCTTATAGCTTTTTTTCTTCTCTCTCCTGACTCTCATTAACTGGAAGTCTCTGCTGTCAACATTGGCAATAATAAGCCGGCACTTGCCCTCCGCTGGGCTCTCTTCCCATCTCCAGGCATTCTCACATCATGCCCCCCCCCCCCTCTCAGATTCTCACCCGTCATAACCTCACCTGCTCGCCGTCATTTCTTGCACCAACCTCCCCGATTTGCTGTCTCTCTCTCTCTCCCTCTCTCTCTCTCTCTCTCTCTCTCCCTCTCTCTCTCTCAGCATCTGGCCTCAGATAATATGGAAACACCGTCACCTTATCTGCTCAGAAATGACACGCTGGGCTCACGACCGTGTCAAGCGGCGCCTCGTCCGGCTCCTATCTGATCCCCAGATGGAAAATAAAATAATAAAAAAAGAGGCCCTGGCGAGCCCCCGAGTGTAAGACACAGCCCCCGGATCTCTAATGGAATGTGTGTGTGTGTGAAATCTCCCCAACGTTGTCAGTTCCCAGCGCCAGCATGAGTGTAATGGAGGAAGCACAGAGATAATGTGTCAGTGGATTCTGGTGGCTGCAGCGGGAGGCCGGGGTCTTACCAGGAGAATATGTACGAGTCACGTGAGGCCGCATCAGGACATGTGTGTAACATTGCTTTATGTGTGTAACATTGCTTTATAACCACCGTTAATACGAGTGATCACAGTTATTTAACTGGCGACAAACAATGAAACCACCATTTATAATGTGTACTTATTAGTATAGCTATGGCTTATGTTATTTCACACTTTACATGATAAGAAAAAGATTCGTAAATCTTTAAGAAATTGTTGATGGTTGTAAACTGTCTATAAACATTAACTGGATGCTTTCACCAAGTTGCAACTGATTAGAATATATAATAATACTTTGTAGAATGGTTCATTCATATTTTGTATTGCAATCTATGAACATTATATAATGCTATTTAAATAGTTAATACTGTGACTATTTAATGCTTATAGAAGTTTTACAAATTATTTGGTAATCATTGACAAATATTTAACTTAAGTTACTTACAATATACAATTCACAAACAAATGATTTCATGCCACAAACTAGTGATAAAATAACATTTTAAACATATGTGTAACTAATGATGATGGAGCATGATGACGATTAGGTGTAAATCTCACATTAAGTCATGATGGTCCTAATAAAGTGTGACCTTTCGGTGGACAGGAGGTAGATATGAAGTGAGCCTACCTGCGAGCACAGGTCCTGGGGCTTCCCCGCCATCCCGTGGGGCATCTCCCGGCAGCGCGTGGACAGGTTGAGGATGGCCGTGGCCGCCATGTGGGCGGCCTCCATGTCGTGGCTGTAGTCGAAGCTGCTCTTGCTGCAAGTGCTGCTGGCGCTGCTGCCCCCGCCCCCCCGGCCGCCTTCCGGGCCCCCTCCTCCTCCTCCTCTGCAGCTCAGGCTGCTGCTGCTGCTGCTGGGGGCGTAGGTGCTGGTGGTGCTGCTGGCCGAGCTGGAGGTCTTGCAGTAGCGCTTGGCTGCGGAGACAGACATTGGAAATGAAAAGAGGGCCGCGTGGCTTCATAAAGGTGAGCACATTGAGCTGAGCTGGGTTTCCCCATCAGATTACCCCGAAGGAAGCGAGTTTATGCATTTCCATTTAACTACTGCCCACATTTTAGGATTTCTGAAAGATACTAATTCAAGAAGAAGAAGAAGAAGAAGAAAAAGAAGAAGAAGAAGAAGAAGAAGAATTGTTATGCTGCGTTCACACCAAAAGTGTTGGGAAATTTTCGCGCGAGTAGATCCCATGCAAAGTCAACGTCCAGATGCGAATGGTTGCGTTAGACGAAAATCTTCGCCGGCCGCCGCGTTCGGCGCGAATTGCTCGGCAAGAAAAACAATCCCGACGCCGAGTTGCGAAAGTATAAACAGAACTAGAAGCAGTGGTTAGTTCGTCTGTGGTGGATGGCGGATATGTTAACGGTTTCCACGGAGTAAAGCCGGGGAGATAAGCCCCGCCCCCTCTAACACTTTTGGTGTGAACGCAGCATTACATGCATTAAACACTAAATACTCGTGCAAAAAATGGCCGATAAGATTTGGCATTCAGTACATCGAAGGATTCCACAACAGATTCTTCGAGACCCTGAAATGTGTTTGGTTGATGCGGCCCAAAGGAATCTTCATAATGTTAACAGGAACTCAATGGAAGAACAGGAAATAGTACCGTCGTGTCCTTTGGGGGAGGAGTCTCTCTGCCCGTGGACTTTGGGTGCGATGGCCCGTTTGCCGTACGCCTGGTGGCTGTTGCTGCCGTCGAAGGCGCTGTAGTCGAAGCTGGTCTTGGAGTACTTCTCCAGCTCCTTGGCCAAGTTGGAGCGGGGCGTGCTGGTGGAAACATTGTTCTTGTCACCATACTGTGGATAGTCCAGTTGTTTGACAAAGCACATAGGCCTGGAAAATAAATGACCAGGGGGTGGAAGTTGAACCGAGGCACTCAATATTGCCCTGGGGGAATGTGGCAGAGGCAAAAGGGGAAGAGGCAGCCTGCGATACTCCAGGGTTACAACATGGAGGATGATGCTGGGAGATGGTACAGTAGAGCGCAGATGTTTTCTTCCTCTTGCTTTATAAAAATAGCTACAAGTGTTTTGCATTCCTCGTCAATACAAAACAGTCCAAATGAATTCCCCCCCATTCCTTTCATTACACTTGCATACTTCTGATGGGCTTTCATCATCTGATACGCATTTATGTCCTCAATCTAAGACCAGGAACGAAAAGGAAATGCATGATCGAGTGCTGATGATGTCCAGTTGAATATGAATATCAAATGTACAATTAGTTATGACTTTTTCATCGCTGCGTTTTCATGACAATCAAAGCAGCTCTCGTTGAGAAAAAAAAGGCTCTCCTCCTTCGCTTGTGATAAATGAGGCCAATTTCATTCAAATCTAATAAAACGATCTGCCTTCAATAGTGAGCAGGGAAACAACGTGCAGCCTCTTGGAAGTATTCTCGCAGGACGGGGGAACATAAACATAAAACATAAACATAAAACACAAGACCTGAAGAATCTCAATGGCTGAACACAAGAAACGGAGCGAGACATCACATCCTGATCACAGGTGCACTAAACCTATTTGAACACCTTGCACAGTCACGATGCCCTGAAAGCTGTAAGAATGAAACATTACATGCCATATCGTGGCAGAGAGTCGTCATGCGTGATGTGTGTACGAGAGTGAAAGGTGAAGACTACCTTAAGACTCGGTCAGAGGCCTGGTTGGACTTGGGGACATCGCAGCCCTGGTGCTTCTCCTGGGCTTTGGCCAGCTTCTCGGCTGCAGCGAGGGGACATCCCGACAGACTGGAAGAAAAAAGACCTTTGAGTTGCAGACCGGAACCAACCCCTTGCTGTCACATGGTACGCACATACTGCTACAAGTGCTCGTCAGCCGAGGTCACCGGTAGATTTATATCTATATATATATATATATATATAAAGTATCAGTTCTTAGAGTTTTAAATTATTCTGGAACATGTTCCAGGATGAGGGTGCAGAGTACACAAAAGCCCTTTTTCTCATATATATATATATATATATATATATATACAGTATATATACATATATAAATATATAGAACTGATACTTTTAAATATAAAATAAAATAAATGGAAGCAGGTTCCCAACAATGTAAATGTTTGGTAAATTAACTCTGTTATGTCACTTATCTCTTAACTTGTAGTTTCTTTTTAACTTGTCTTGTTCTGTGTTTTCTGTTTGTAACTGTGTGTTTCCTGTGTCGCTGCCTATCTTGTCCAGGTCAACCTCGAAAAAGAGATTTTTAATCTCAATGGGTTTCACCTGGTTAAATCAAGTTTTAACTAAAATAAATATATATTACCATGACTTGTTTGGAAAGTACTCGCTTAAAATTTAGAACGGCTCATTTCCATCACTTGTATGCTAACGCACTGCATCCAACATGATTTGCATGAGAAGAAACACACTTTAAAATATTAATAAAGAGATGAAAAAAAGAAAACAAATACAATAATGGAAAAGGGGCTGCAGGAAGCCACAATAAATAAATGCATTACAGTTTTTTTCGATTGCTAAACGACAGCGGGCACAACTGTTTTTTCGATTGTAGCGACAGCGCGGGCAAACTGAGTCACATGTGCAAAACTCTAACCACAGTCTGCACTACCAACAGTCACCTGAGCTAAACAGTTCACATCACCTGCAAAACTCATTCCAAGCAACACAACTCTTAACACATGATTCAAATCACGCTCAGTGCAGCCAAACACTATGAACAACCCTCACTGAGAAAACACACACTGTCACTCAGAACACACGGAGAGTAAAAACACGAGATCAACACCAATACAGAAAATACTAACTTTTCATCTTTACAGTTTGAACAATTTCAGTGACTTCAAACAAAGTAATATTTTCTTCAAAGAAAAGAGTGATTTCTTCACATGATTTATTAAATTTTAGAACATAACAATTCTTTAAGGTAAATGAAAATTAGCAGTTTGCTTCAATAGTCTGTAGTAATTTACAATTACAGGGAATGAGAAAAAAAAAGAAACTAAAAGTACATACTGTAATTCAAACAAATAATTGAGGCTAATCCCTGCCCTCTCTAGTCATCAGTACATGTTGTCATCAACATCACATCTCATGTTCTCTCTTGCCACCTGGGAAGAACCTTCTGGAGGGCTGATCCATCCTGGCAGTCCTCTGACCTCGTCCTCACATCCGCGGCACGCATGGCTTCAAAAGAGACATTTGGTCATGTGGGTGGTGACCAAACACTTTGTTGCACCCAACCCTGCCTCTCTCAATGAGAGACCATGGTTCACGACATTACATGGTCTATAAGTGGAGCCCTTATTTCATCTGGAATAACAGCTCTTTGTCTTCCTCCACGCATCCCCTCTCCCTGCCTTCTCCTCTCCACGAACCTATTTCTTCTTGTTCCATTTCCAAAATCAGTCTTTCTGAGCTCTACCTATATATACTGTAATATATATATATATATATGTGTGTGTGTTCACTAACAAGTCTAAAACAAGACACCTGCTTTCAGCTGAAATTGCAATCAGCAGTGTTTGAAAGGCACAAGCTGAACTCTATTCCGTTTTGAATGTGTGGTTCACAGTGTTGACAGCAGTGTGTTAGCATTTGAACAAAGTGCTGTAGATCCTCAGTGTTGTGCAGGTTGTGGTTAAAGTCATGGGATAAGTGTTAGAGTTTTGAAAACTGTGTCAAAGCAAAAAAAAACAAACTAGAGTGGTCCACATGAACTGTTGCTGCTGTGCAGACTGTAGTTAGAGTTTTGCACATGTGACTCCAGTTGTGCCCACTGTCGTTTAGCAAACGAAAAAAACTGTAACATCAAACACGCTGGTAATGCACAACCCTCCCCACAAAACAAAAGGAGCAGCAGAGCGCCTTATATCCAGTCCAGACCTCAAGGGGGAGCGCTGACCTTTGACCTTTTACAAAGGCCATGGAAAAGACTTCGGAGTAAAGAAATAAATAGGGACCTCCGGTGGCGTGCGTTTGTGACGTTGTTTCTGTATCAGCGCCGTGCTGCTGTTGTCTTGTCTTTCTTATTTTCATGTTGCAGCACGTTTAAGTGCTGCACTAGTTTTGTGTGTTTTTGAGGCTGCAGCGCGTCTCCTCCTCCAATGGGAACGTTGTTTCCGGGCCGCTGCAGCGCACACGCCCTCGTCGGCCACCGTACTTTTAATGCTTGGAAATAATAACGCAATCGGCGACAGCTTGCATGTTTCTGGTCGAACGGCTCAAAGTAATTCTCTGAGTAGATATTCCCACATGGACAAATGCACTTCACAATGTGACTGTTGAAAAAAAGAAAAAAGAAAAAGAAAAAGAGTATTCCTTTCTCTCAAACACACACACATGGACGCACAAAACAGACACACACACACGCACACACACGCACAGGCACACACACTTACAAACACACACATGCACACACACACACACACTCACGCACACACACTCACATACACACTTAAACAGACACACGTGTACACGCATGCGCACACACGCACCCAAGCACACACACAAACACACACTCACGCACACACACTCACACACACACCTACAGCGTGTTCCCTGGCTGTTAAACCTCCTCATGACAATGAACTGACCAGAAGTGACACAAGTTCACGTTGTTATCCTTAACCTCGATCATTCTCCATCCGGCCTGTCAACGCCATCGAGGCGGCTGAAACAATGATCTCTGACAATGGCCCCCGAGGCAGCGCCGAGCCGTGCTCGTGAACACCAGTCATCATCATCATCATCATCATCATCATCACACGTGGGTGACTGTGTGCAGGTGCGAGAGCGTGTATTGGAGTTGTGAAGCAGTGGCATACGAAGAGGCGTATTTATATATATATATATATATATATATATATATATATCGGCTCTTCTCTTCAAGTAAAGGTGAAAGTTTACCGTGCGTGACCACGTGCTATTTGGTGGCGGCACAGAGGCGTCCCGGTCGTCCCGGGGTCGCCACCTTCTCCTGTCACCCCGGCTGAGGCAGAGAGGTGCTAATGGCTGCTGCTGTGCACCCGACTCCCTGAGCATCTGCTGCGGGGGTGACACTCCTCTCTCACTGTCACCTCGCACCACCATCCCCCTCTTCTATTTCCATTTCACTCTCTCTCTCTCACTCTCTCCCTCGCTCAAAACCTGCACCTGATGGATGCCGCTTTCTTTCTTTTTTCCACAGTTGATAAATGATTTATGCTGCGCGTGGTGTGAATTGCTGCATTCTAATCAGTCTCGGTGACACCGTGGGGATTGTTAAGCAGCTGAACGACTTTAATTATTCCCTTCCTCCACCGACATAAGAAGCGAGACTTGTCCACACACCGAAAGAAATGTAAGTATAAAAAAAGAAGAAGAATGGTTTTAGACAATAATTAAACAGAAAGATGATGTGAGGGAAAACAAATTACATTAAAAAAATTTAAAGTACAAAAAATCCCACGGTGAAAAAAAAGAAAAAGAGAAGGGTGCAACATGGACAGTGCCATACACGGCAGGCTGTCACTTACCTTCTGTGGGAGTTTCTGTTGCTATTGACATGGCCGCGTCCGGTGCAGCCAGGCGTGGGACACTTAAGAACATTCTCATACATAGCCACGACTTCACGCAGACAAGGAGACAGGAGTGAAAGACAAGGGAAGGTTAAGAGCCCCTTTCACAATCACGCACAAGCTCTATTAGTATGTGAGGAGCTTTGGCATTATAAACATCATTAAGAAATGAGCCTGTGTGAACCCAAATGACCCCTTCTTCTTTTTAATGAAGGCTAGTGTGGAGAGGGGGGGGGGGGGCAGGAAAGGTTCCCCCCCCACCATATTCCTTCCACTTATCCGGTCTATTCAAATTAGTATTCAAGGAATGGGGACAGTCATGAATTAAAAGATGTCATTTGAGTTGAACAAGGCACGAGACGGAGATGGGGGGGGGGGGGGGGGGATTTTGGGCATGCAGAGAGCGGAGCGGCCAACGGTTAGCAATCATGCAAAACACCGGCCTTGAAATCAATGGAGGGAGCATGGAATACAGCTCCTTGATAGACTGAGCTCGGTTAACAGCCGTCCGTTATTGGGGCAGATAGCGCCGTCTTCAATACCATTTACCATTAAAACAGTCCATAACTGTCTCCGATCCCCTCGGCAACCAGCCAATTAGATTAATGATCTATGGATGTCCGAGAAGGAGCCCGTTGGAGCACCGCGGGCGCCGGGGCCAGGGATCGTCTCCAAATCAGCGGCGCGCACGGGGCCAAGCCCCCATCGGCTCTGGTTTCATCATTATCACCCCCCTTAAACTTTAACCCCTCATCATCCTCCTTCCCTCACATGCTAATTGCCATTCGGTGCAGGTAATTGGACAAAAGCCTGCCACCCCGACATGCCACGAGCCAATACATTATGCATATATCGCAGGTTTGCCCCGTCCTCTGCAAAGACCCACGTATAGCGAGGCGAGGAAAGCGGCGGGCACGGGCGGAGCTGTCGGGGTACGATGTGGCTCCAGGTGCCTCGCTTGGTACAAAGGTAATTCACTTTTTAAAAGACAAGGAAAAACAAAGAGTCCCACGTGAAGCCAATTTATATTTTAGCATGGCACAGAAAAGAGCCACAACGAGCAAACAGGAATGGGAATAAATGAATTTAAGATATAATTTAATCGTCGTTTCCACATTTCCCAAGGAACGGTCTGGTTGCACTGTGTGATTTGCCAATTACATAAAGCCACTGCATTAATAACACATTGTCCATTCAGTACAGCAAACGTGTTAATAGAGGAGAGACTTGCCCGGCGATGCCGATGGGTTTTCAATGTAACGACCCACAGGTGGTCATTTGAATGGGTCCCCAATACTAATGTACAAATTGCATGGTTAAACATGCTTATGAAGTTATCTATTAATATTCTTCTTCTTGTTGTATAAAAAGAACATATAATAGAGTGCCTCAATTCATTAAAATAAAACCAAAAATTTGAATTGTTCATCATTTTGAGAAATCTGTGTGTCTTTTTCCTTTCTGAGAAGAGTTCTTATCCACACAATTAAAAACTCATTCTGACACCCACTACTGAGGTGTAACAGACCACAGTTACTTTGAGTTACTTTTCGAACTTTGTGAAAACTTTTAATTATAACGCTATCGTGATGCGTTCAATGTGATTTTGATGAATTGTGAAATGTTGTTTTTGGTGAGAATAGATCCAGTTGTTTAAATGAGATGCTTTCACAACATGAATAGATATTAGAGATGAATTATGAGCTGTTAATCTCCTAACACTACCTCGAAGGACCTTATAATACAACAATAAAACTACTCATGTCAAGAATTGTTTTTATCAATACAAATACAATGTTTTATTTTATAATAATCTGAATTGAGTTTTTATGCAAATAAGCACGATGACAATCTGTCACAAAGTACAAGAATAACATTTGGAATTTTTGATGGTTTACTCTGTCTTCGGGACAGTTGAAATGATTTCTCCAGATGGTGGCAAACTTGTAATTTGTGATATGGGGCTATACAAAATAAACTGAATTGAATTGAAAAATTGGCGAAATTAAAAAAGTAGTCGAGCACCTTGAATGCCAACAAAACATCAACCCAAACAATCTGGATCTGTTGCTACGGCTCATCGACGATGTGATCGGGAATCTTTCAAAAAGTTATATTGGCTGATTGTTTTTGTCCTGCTGGTCTGATCTGAGACTCAACACCACGATACTAGTTTCCATTCAAACTAAGTTATGAATGCTGTTATGTTAACTGCATGCCACGTTTTACTCTAACCACCCATTCTGTACTTTTCTTTATTTGGTCTACAACTGCATATTTATACAGTTGGAAAAAAATCTAAAATGTAAGCAGGAACCTCTCCGCCTTACCGGCAGCTGCTTGTGTGAAACAAAGACTTAGTATGAGACTATTGACCACATATCGACAGGAGGCTGGCTGGTGATGCAGTGGCCTAACTCAAGCCACCCAAAGCAGCTCACCTTTTAACAGTGAGAGTGTGTGTGTCTGCGTATGTGTGTGTGTGTTTCCCTCTCAAGTGTCCTTCTGAAGGACTGAAGATGACGCCGCAGAGATCCAGAGGAGAACTCTGTGTGATACAAAGCATCCTGTGCAGTATTGGTGGTATCATTTCCCCCCAAAAGTCAGCGCCATCAACACAATTGAGGCATAGGAGGAGGAACAGAGACATCGTATTCCAAAATATCCAGTGACAATCAATTCAAGCCCATTCCAAATTCCATTTTGGGGCTCTCGACCTCGGTCAAGGTCAACTGCTCTGAGCCATTTCACATTTCTGGGAGAAAAGCACACCTCGGGTTAGAACACGAGTCGTCTGCAACACTGCTGGACTTTAACAAGCCAGGCTTTAATGTCGGCTAATTTCTTTGCCATTATTAAAATCTTTTATTTTGATTGCGGCCCGGGTCCCGACCGATCATAACTTGATTTTCACGTCGCGGTCAATGAAACGTGTAAATGCGCTTTTATTGAGAAGTTAGCACGAGGTGAACGAGACTAAAAAGCCGGGGTGGAATGTGGAAAGGGAAACACTCCCTCGTCATTCCACGGCTAATGTTTATTGCCACTTCACTTGATCTGTGGCTCGGAGATATAATATGATACAGCTATTCAACAGGACTTAATTTACCAGGGACTACAAGTCAATTAATGGGCTTTATGTCACGGGCGGCTGTGGCTGGCTCGGTGTTATCAAGGTCGACGAGCACCGTCGGGTTGAGGGCGTAAAAAAATAAATGTTCAGGTCCAATCAACATTACAAATGAATGGGATACATGGCTCACTTCCCAACTCATCACCACGACACACGAGACAGGCAATCCGCAAGCAAAACCACAGCCCCCATGCAAAAGGTCACAAGAGAAGTGCAGCTGTGACCCCCCCCTCTCCCCCTCCACCCCTGAAATATCAAACACAGTCGCACAGAGCACACACACCGAGCCGGACACGCAGCGGGGATCGCTGTAAAACATGCCTGATTTCCCCGCACATCAAAGAAACATGGAGGCTTTTGGCCGCGTCGCTTACTTTCTGGTGGCACCCGGTCTTTGTGCGGACAGCCGGACAGGCTCCGGTGGTGGGGGTACAGGCCCGTGACGTGACCCGTGCCGTCGCAGCCCGGCGTCGGACACCGACTCTCCTTCTTGTCGGCGCGCGAGGCGTCTGAGGGCAGAGAAGGGTCTCGATGATCACACGTGACACAAGTCACACATGGCCAACGGCCCCCGTGACCGCACTGTGGCAGCCCCGTGACATCAGAGCTCCCCATGGCGTGTTAGCCACAAGGGAGTTACAGTGGCATCGGTGAATGAAGGCCTTTACACTCACACGACACACATATGATGAAAATATGATGACAAAATACTCGTCTGCGAAACTATTTATACAAGCAGCGGCGAAATAATATATTCTTTTGATAAAAGGTGTGAATAGGATTAACTACCAGTCCTCTTACAGACTGTCTGAGATTAAATTGTTAGTTTAACCCACTGTGAGCTGTTTATTTTTGAGTTTGACTGAATTTAAAGGGTACCTGTAGTGAAAGCGAATATGTAGCCAGATCAAAAGATAATGTGTTTCTAAAGGTTATTCATGCACTGACGGTCCAGTATTCAATAACAATACGTAGTTTAGGCTGTTCAAAGTCCTCAACTCCGACATGCGACATTGCACTGGAGCTTGAATATGTCGCGGGTGGTGTGACGTCAAATCGTTGAGAGATCGACAGCCAGCCACAGCGGATGTGTTCAGATACCAATATAAACAACGTCGAGCGCTCGCAAACAAATGCTGAGAGATTGATAATATGGACGATGAAAGATTGTCTGATTCAGCAACTGGATACTTGTTTGAACCTTTAAAAGCAGACTATCCCCATTTAGTGAATTGTGACAGCGATGATAGCGATGATTCTGATGAAGTTGATGCCGAAGGACCGCCGGTCCAGATGCTTCACCGTGCGGACCGTGCACGCAAGTCGGCGGACGTTTGGTGCAGTTGTGGGAAATGTGTGCCACAAAAAACAGACATAGAGTGCATTTGTTGTAAAGAGCACGAACTTATGTCCGATGATATAGTGTCATTAGACCTCATCTGCTTCACACAAAAGAGTGAGCTTGATAGCTACATCGCGCATAAGCCAGCGCTGGAGATGTCTTTCATTGATGCAATGATCGGCCGACATGTTCGGGGGCCTGCACCGAGGAGAACTGTCAAATCGGTAAGTTTGCCAGTTGTTTCATGTAGGCTAATTTGCGATCACCAGAGTTGGTGTGATTATTACTAATATTCTGAATATATTCACCTTTATTCTTCCATAAGCGAGAGGCCTAACATTTGCCTGCATACTCCGGATTGGCTGAATTCCTTTCAACGACTCAACGTCATAGTTCGCTTTGACATGAGTAAATAACTAGCAAAATGGCTGCGCCCTGAAGCGTTCACGGACTCGGAATGTTGACAAAGAAATGTAAATCCTCGGGCTATGCGTGACTTGTTGACAATAGCGGCGGGGTAAATATGATTTATTTGATGCGCCGAATGGATGTAGCACGTTGTTGTTTTGCACTACAGGTACCCTTTAAGTTCTCTCATGGGAAACAGTCATATCTAGGGCTTTTATTGTGAAAGGTAAGAACTGAAGGAGTAGATCTGCTCTGCGCTGCATCTGTTAGATTAAAAGACGTAATAAAGTGTTACGCTTTACATTTGTCCGTCCCACTAAACGTGATTGGCTGATGTCTTTATTGGAGCGAAAGTTCAGAGAAATATACCTTGATCCAAATTGTTTTGCCAGTGCGGTATTTGCTTCCTGTGTGACCGCATGTGACCCCCCACTGTAGAGGCTCAGCAGCTATGACATCAGGATACAGATATACATTATGTGGAGAGCTCAGTTGAACATGTGTAGTTTGTTATTTATTTATGTCTGCTTGTCTGGAATTGATGGCAATTAAATGGGTCATATTTTTCACTTCTAAAAATCTTATTTTGAACAAAATATGAATTATTAGATAAGGCAGTGCTCTGTTTAGTGCATGATTGAGTATATGGTCTCTAGCAATGTTGTGTGTGATTCAAGACATTGAATAACCTTTCTGTCTGTTGCACGTGACGACCATCCGTTTAGACACACACTTGACTGTCTGCAAACAAAAGCGATTGAATATTAAGTGGCTCTTATTTCTCACTCAAAGGGCATTATTTATTGCTTATAAGCTTATCTGAAGTGATGGAGAGAAGACAGAGATAATAATCGGCTCGCTGACAGATCTCTTGATGCAATGAGGGTTCCAAAAAGCACGCTCACACACACAGACACACACACACACACACACACACACAGAGAGAAAGAGAGAGAGGATCGTCTTTCCCTTCCCAAAAGCTGGCTCTCTGATTTCTTCGAAGCCCCGATCAGATACAGTTACAGTTGTTTCTGCCAACGTAACCGTCCGCCTTTGAAACCCTTCGTCCGACCGACAAGGTCGAAGGTCCTTCTTACAGTCAACATGCAGTTTACATTTTAAACGAAAAATCAAGTGAAAGAGGTGGGAGGGTTGAAAAAAAAAGCCTACAAAACTGTAAAGGAGGCGTGGAGCACGCCTACTCATACATTAACAAGTGAGTCACCGAATGAAACCCCATGTCTCATCCATCAGGAAACGAAAGTACCTCATTATCCTCCCCGGCTGTCGTCTATCTATGTCGCGTTATGGGGGCATATGAGTTTGGTCCAATGCTGCTCCGTTCCTCTGATTGATATTGATAAAAAGAACGTGGTCGGCATGAAAGCGTGCGGCATCTTCATAATGGCTTCTTTTTTTGGGGGGGGGACAGATTATTACAACGTCTGTCGGCATTTGAACAGCGTGTTGGGAATAATTCTTGCCCATCTCCCATTTTTGCGCGAGGGCCCGTCCGCGTGTTCTGCCCGCCGCGCTCCCATCGCAGGAGAGAGCGTGGTTAGAAAGCGGGAGGGGGTATTGATTGTGGGGGGACGGTCTGCGCTCTGCATAGCAAATGGCCCCCCATTACCATAACATCTCCGGATAATTAATGTGCAGTCAGTCGGCCTGCCGTTCGTTATCGGTCATTTTGATACTGTTCAATTTTCATCTGAGCCTCGTGCCTCTGGAAAGGCGCAGGGCTCTTCTCTCTCTCTTCTCCCCCCTCCCCCTCCTCCCCCTTCCTCTCCGTGCTCTGTTTTATGAATCACACAGGAACTCTGGTCCACGAGTGTCTGCCTCTATCTCTCCGGGGGGGAGGGAAGATGTTATCGTGACACAACTGTCCTCCGCGTCCTCTTATTATTCCAACACAAGCCAGACGCAGGGGCCGTGGATGGGCTTTCCAAAATTAACATTTGTGTGACATTTAAGTTGCAATATATATATACCTGCTGTGAGTTGTGTGGCATTTACGGCGTTATACAACCCTGCTGTGAATTAGCATGCTCTAATTTGTTGGTCCCATCTGATAGCTTCCTTTACGGGGTCGGGGGGGAAATGATTTAACCTAACAGTCGGAATATTGTTGCAGCTTAGGATATGATGAAAGGAATAATTAGGAGTTAAACCAGGTAGCTTGAAAATCAAACTATTGTAAATGCCAATGCAATGTCAAGCAGACACCCAGCACACTGTGTAACAGTGACCACAGATGGGAAACCGCCTTCTACTTTATGATTGGCCTTAGATATTTGTCCTTTTATTTGATAACCGCCAGTATCAATGTGAACGGTGGGTCCTAATTGACTCAAACACGGGCCGAAAGCTCCCCTGATCCCGGCAGAATGAATCCAAGAGGCCTCCGTTTTGTAGCTTCCTCTCCCGAGTGCTGGCGCAGGTTTATAAATAGGTTTTACCCCAAGCTGCATCGCAGGGGATGAGATGTGCGGTCCTAACTGGCCGTGCAGATTGCCATTACTTATGCCTGACAAGTCTACCCTCTGATGTTTCCATGCCGGCCTATTTTAACAACATAAGCCGCTCCCGCTGCTACCGAGATGCGAATTTCCAAATTGGCTGAAAAAAGCTTGTCCGGGGGTTCCCAGAATGCACATGGGCTGTCTAGTCTCCACTAGATAGGACGCAGCCAAATGGTAGCAGACAAACATTTTTATCTGAGCGTGTTAGATGAGTTACGATGTCTACCTCTGTATCGTTGTGGCTTCTAGTGGTCAGCATCGGACAGAATGACTCACCTTTATGGTAGAACGGCTTCTTCATGCCGTCAGGAAGCCGGGCTTTACGCTCCACGCCGTAGCCATGCCGCGGGCCATGGTCTTCGTGGCTATACCTCACCCCGTCTCTCCTGGCGGCCTCGGCGGCCATTTTGTCCCGCATGGCCTTGGCGCGTTCCGACTCTAGTGCAATGGCTTTCTCCAACAGGGACAGGTTGCCCTTCGTCATGTCGAACACTTCTTCCGATCGGTCCGACGTCACGGAGGCCGTGTCCTCGTCGAAGTCCCGCAGGTTGCTGTGGTAGCGGTTGTTGTCCTGTGCGCAACTGGCAAAGGCCTTGGAGCGCGGGCTCAGCTGCTCCTCCAGCTTCATGAGATTGTCCATGTCGGAATAGTTCCTGTCTTGGCTGTGGTGGAATTCCCCGTAGCCGTGGTGCTGGGCCTGTTGATTGGGATCCCCGCATGAGAAATGGTTTTGCTGGGACGGCCCATTTCGGTCGGTGGACTTGGTTTCGCTGAGCTTGCGAGCCAAGTCGAAGCATTGGTTCCGTAGGCACTCCAGACTGCTCAGACACACTTCTTCGTCGCTGTTTTCGATTTGTCCATGACTGTTGATCTTAACTTGTCCATTCCCACCGTGTGCGCTGTGACCACATTCGTTCTGGCCGTCCCCAAACTCCTGTCCGTCTAAATTGTCAGACAATACTGTGCCGTGGCCTTGTGCCAGAAGTTTAAGGGAGTCCACCGTCTCCCGGACCACATCGCTGTCAATGTCCAAACTCAGATCCCTCCTCTGTGTTTCTGCTCCCTCTTCTTCATCCTCCTCTTCCTCCTCCTCCTCTTCGTCCTCCTCGTCCTCTTCTTCGTCCTCGTCCTCTTCCTCTGCGCTGTTCGAGGAGTTGCTGTTCATCTCCGAGGCCGTCATGGCTCGATTGGCGGCGTCCTCTGCGATCTTGCCCAGGTTGAGGAGCGACTTGGCCACGAGTTCATCGTAGTTCTCGTACTCCTCGTTGTTGTTGTTGTCCTTCTCCGTCGCGGGGCCAGATTTGGCGCCGCCGCCTCCCCTCCTCCCACTGCTAATCTTCTGAATGTCCTCTGTTGGAGAGAGAGAACAAACGTCTTGTAATTTCATTTCCGTCATTCTATTTTAATGGTAAATCAGATTTCTGGGCTTGGTCCATCTAAATTGGATAAGGAACTCTTTGCATCCCCTAATAATTTACTTTGAGAGTCTTAACAGCAGCTTGTGTTCTGAATTGTGAATCAGCACAGGAAGTTAAATATAGCGCTAGTTCCAGAGAAAGATGCTCTGATAAATGGTAATCTATGAAACCAGGGGCTATATATTTTAGTCCTTCTTTTGCACTTATTTCCTGGACGTCTATAGAAAAAGATATCCAAATATCTAATGTAATCTTAATTAATACAAATAATGATGCAGTGATAATTGCAGACGGACACAGACATGTCATTTGCTTTATAGTTAAATTACGGAAACAATTCTGTAAATAGTTCTAAATTAGATAACATTCAAAAAGTGATAAAAAAAATAAAAAACAGTGACCGTGTTTACATGCATTCGAATAACTGGCTTAGTCGGACTGAAATCGAATGATCCGTTTCATGTAAACACCTTTGTTCGACTATGTGCGGTCTGACTACGATCCGATTAACACCCCTGGATAACTCGATCCGATCCGGTTGATAATTCGACTATCGCGGCATGTAACGGTGAATTGGATTAGGAACTGGACTTTGCATCTTTGCGCATGCTTGAGATCCCGCCGCCCTCCTGCCTCCCATGTCGTGACCCGGAAGTCGAAAGAGTCGAAAGAGACGATAATGTCACTATTAACATCATGCAAGAATAGTAGAGGGATGTAGCTTCGCCTTGCTCTCTGTTCGCCATCTTTCTCGAAATGTTGATGTTGTTGTTGTTGGTTGTTGTTGGTAGTGGTGAAGAGGTCAAGCGGAAATGGCTGTATCACCACGAGTTGTAATGAAAACAGCGCTGCCTATCGTATCGGATATAACATGCTTTCGGCCAATGATTCGAATTACTCACTGCCATGTATATTGGGATAACAGCAGATCCCCCAAAAGATAGCATAGTCCGACTAAAGCAAGATTCAAATTATACCATCATGTAAACGCACTGAGTAATATTGTGTTCCATCTGCAACCGGATGAACCCCATTCGGTAGCTTTTCATGGTTTTGCTGGTAAAGTTCCTCTTTTTGTATTCAATCATCAGGATCTTTAGAATTCCTTTCACTGCCTAATTAGTTCTGACGGGCTGCAAAAGGTTACTGAACCTCTTCTGTCAGTAATTTCAAGCGCTCGCTCCTGGAGCACTTCCAATCTCTCCTTTCACATTCATGCCCTCAGCCGCCAAGAGCACATCGCTCTCGTTGGCGTCACATTTGCCACTTACATTCCTGCAGAGAGCCCCCCCCCCCCCCCAAACTAATAAAAACAGTGTTATTTCTCAGTGATGAAATAATTAATTATCACCTGGCTCACATACTCTCATATGAACTTGACTGTATTCATCAGAACAAAAGTCTGTAAACAAATCAGACTATTATCAGACTATATACTCACACACAAACACACACACACACACACACACACTAACAAACACTCCAATATAATGAGAGCAACACAAAATTGGTGCTTGGGGGGTGAGTGAGGGCTTTAGAGCGGGAAGAGGGAGCAGTCACGACCGGGCACATATTTTGACATAATCTTCTTCTAACATCAACCCTCCTGCACCGCGGGTTTAATTTTTGACGGCATGAAACAGGGCACAGGAAAGCAGCTCGAGGAGCAATCAAGGTATACACAAAGGAAGCGAAATAGATTAAGGAGGGAACAGAGACACGGACCTGCCCTGAGCATGTGCACGTGCCGCTGAGAAACACAGAGAAGCTCCGGAATGTCATCTCTATTACATTTAGGAGATTGGAATCTGCCCGGCGACCATCCGGTACACCTGTTGTCTCGGGGCCAATGGGGAACATGGTAATGATGCATACGGAGCGCTTTTCCTGCCATCCTCAGATAATACGGGGGCCGATTAAAGGAGGCGAGGACGGGTAATCGATTCATGCATGGATCGGGATCGATGACTTCAGTCCCACCACACAGTCAACGGATGTTCTTCATTCTAATATATATTGGAATTGTACAAATAAAAGTGGACGCTCGAATATGAAAATTCACACATCTGGTGAAGGAGCTGAACAAGGAATATTCGGACAACAGCTGTAATGATGGTAGATGACTCGGCCGCAGAGAGAGAGAGAGAGAGAGAGTCCTAAAAGCAAGCTTTTGGGGGGGGGGGGAATAAACCACGTACCATGTGTGCTATAGATCCGACTGGACATTACCACATGAGAGATACTCGCTGACTTGTTAAACAGAACACAAGTGTTGCAACCCTTTTTGGGGGGGATACATGAATGAATACAAAGACAAAATGTAAAAAATCAGTGTGGTTTTGTGTGCAAATGTTTGTGTTTAAACTATTGCAAATGTAAAACTCCAGCGTGACTCGCCTCGTAAAAATGTCCCAAGCAACGCAGTGATCATCTGCTACCCGAGGTGGCAACAGTCCACTGTCTGTGTGTTGAGAGGCGGGGCCTTGGCCGTGAGCTCTAACGAACACCATGCCTCTGTGAAGAATCACATTCTGGGAGGAAAATAAATAAATAAATAGGAGCGTGGCTGCTGAGATGCCACATCAACACTTTGGGTGGGGAGAGCCGCGCGCCAACCAGGATTCACACGCTCCTCTCTCAGAGCCTCACTCCTAATTGGATTTGAAGGCACTGTCAGGTCCAATCGTGATGTGGGGGTGCAAAGCAGAATCTGCTGGAGAGAAACCTGCCAAATCTGGTCTTGGGCAAGTTGGGATGGGGGGGGGGGGGGGGGGACACAACGACTCCAGATCAGATCTGGATGGTATTTGAGTGTCAGGTCTTTGGGAAAGGCAGGATTAATGAAATACACAGTAAATTCCCCAGTGTTCAAAATCCAGTGCCAAAGTATATTAACTCTTTCAGAGTTATTACAACACTAGCAAGAGTAAATAGCCCCCAGTGTTGGTGTAATTTTTCAGAGTAAATTCCCCAGTGTTAAAAATTCAGTGTTAAAGTGAATTGACTCTCTCAGAGTCATTACAACGAGAGCAAGTAAAAACCATAGTGATGACAACGTTCACTGTTACTCTGGGAAGCTCCGCCCCATCCTTCCCCTTTCAAATTGAGTTTCATCGCGTGCGCGTTTTAATTCGGGAAAGACTGCAGTAAGTTTCTCTAAATCACTTTGTTGTATCAAATGTAACCGAGTCAAAAGCTTCACAGTAAAATTGAAGAGTACGGTAATACTCAGCCGTTAAAGATATGGTCCCTATCTACAGGGATGGATTAACCAACGGGCCTACCGGGCCCAGGCCCAGGGTCCCATGAGCTCAGGGGGCCCCTGGGCCTGAGCCTCCGCGCGTGACGTCGCTGTTATTAACATTGTATTGATATGAATATGATGATATGACACGATGCGCCGTATGCCGGTATATGCTAGGCTTAAGTCATTCATGTCAGTAACAGGGCCCCAATAGTTCTACTCAGGGATGGATTACCGAACGAGCCTACCGGCACCAGGGGCCCATGAGCTCAGGGGGCCCCTGGGCCTGAGCCTCCGCGCGTGACGTCGCTGTTATTAACATTGTATTGATATGATACGATGCGCCGTATGCCGGTATATGCTGGGCTTAAGTCATTCATGTCAGTAACAGGGCCCCAATAGTCCTATTGAGGGATAGATTACCGAACGAGCCTACCGGCACCAGGGGCCCATGAGCTCAGGGGGCCCCTAAGCCAGAGCCTATGCGTGAAGTCGCTTTTATTAACTTTGTATTGATATGATGATATGACTAGGGATGGGTATCGTTTAGGTTTTTTCCGATACCGGTGCTAAACCGGTACTTTTAAAATGATACCGGTGCCTAAACGGTGCCTGAACCGATACTTTTTTTTTTAAACGCACAATGAGGACATTAAAAACCTCTTTGGCCACATTCCCTGTAGAAGCCGTTATCATGGAGCACTGACAAACAACGGATATCAGACTGTTAACATACACAATATATGTTCTCCATTATATGATGTGATATGTATTGTCATGTGCAGACTTTATAGGGTTAATCCTGTCACTGTTTTGATGGGCAAAGAGAACAACCAATCAGAGGTACTGAAGATGACACGTGACAAATAAAGTTTTGCTTCTGACAGCGAGAGGTCCACTGAAACAAAGTGACGCCCCACGGTCTTTATTCCTCCGTCATTATATTCCCGGTAACACCGGGTATACAGCCGGGATCGCTGGACATCAACACATCTGCTAGCAGACTGTCACGCTCGTAGCTCGTAGCTAGCACTAGCTACGAGCTAGCTTAAACATGGTTATAATGGCTAATTTATTATTTCTTGGGCTACTTTTATGAATGCAAGACTTGCAATCAACGATACGGTACTAATCTGAGTTAAGGCTGCTCGTCATAATCGGTCTCCACGTGTTCAGGGGGACCGGTGACGGTCTCCCCATCGCGCCCAGCCTGACGCTGGTGTGCTCCACACGGGCTCACGCCGTCACACACGGCGCATGCCTCCGCTGTCAAACTTAAATATGAGAGGCTCGTAACCTGCTGACAGGGCGGAGTCACCAGAGAAGTTCACAACAATAGTTTTTTTCAATTTCAATCGGCTCAGGCACCGGAAAGAAGCACCGAAATGTGCGTTGCGTTTCGGTCCGGGTAATACCGGTTGTATTGGAACCGGTACCACATTGGCACCGGTTTCCGGTACCCAACCCTAGATATGACACGATGCGCCATAGCCGGTATATGCTAGGCTTAAGTCATTCATGTCATGGTCATATAATTCGCATTATGTTGTCTGCTCAGCTCCGGTATCGTTGTTCCATACGGACTGTTTTGTTAGCGATGTTTAAATTATTATTATTATTATTATTTATTTATTTTAATTTTTTTGCGCGGGGGGGGGGGGGGGGGCTTGACACGTCCAGGCCCAGGGGCCCGTGGTTTCTTAATCCGTCCATGCCTATCTACAGGGTGTTCAAGAGCCACTATGGGTCAGTGGTCAGTGGTTAGCAGGTCTGACTCAACGAAGGGGTTCAAACCCCACCCTAGTCGATGTGTCCTTAACCCAGAGTTACTTTCTGTCTCTCTATCTACTGCAGGGGTGTAAATATATAAAACATTTTCTTACAGGCAAACAGCCAAAAATAATTTACTTCAAAGAAATATCAAATGTCCTGCAGTAGCAAGAGAAAGAAAATGCAAAAAATGAAAAATTGAAAATGCGTCAAAGCACCGTTTGCTGCTCTCTGATGCTCACTGGTCTGAGCCAGACACTTGGTGTCTCATCTTGGATACAAGTTCATCATGCCTGGGGTCAGGCTCTCAGCTGAGGAAACCCTCAGGATTGAGTGAAGGTGCTCATCAGTCAGACGAGTCCTGTGTGAAGTTGTGTTGATCTTCATCAAAGTGAACAGTTGTTCACAACGGTGCTGCCACACGTAGAGAGGTGTGAGCAGCCTGGGAGGCAGCTGGGGCGTTGTGTCGGGGATAAACGTGGAAACTGCAGCCCACAGACTCATATGTTGCCTTCAGCCTGTCACTGCATTTGAGCTTGTTAGGTTGTAATAGTGTATTTTGATAACATGTGCAGAGATCTTATGCTTTAAATTAATACAGATAGAAAGATATTATAATAGGAAATATTAGGGAGAATATTGATATTGTTATTAATGTATTATGAAGCATAGGGGTAATGTTTACTCTATGCAAATGTAAATGGCAAGAATTAATGTATGTTGCATAAGAGTGACTGTATGTTAATTCAATTCAATTCAGTTTATTTGTATAGCCCAATTTCACAAATTACAAATTTGTCTCGGAGTGCTTTACAATCTGTACACATAGACATCCCTGCCCCAAAACCTCACATCGGATCAGGAAAAACTCTGTTAGTATTTCAGATTGTCGAAGCCGGTCGAAGCCCGTGAAAGTGACTTTATTGAGGACAACAACAAGACGGGACTTTTATTGTGAAAATACTTGTTTAAATACTTGACCGGAAGTGACGTTTTGCCCAGTTTCAGAACTTCCTTATAAGCTCCATCAGCTCCATGTGGAGGTTTGATGGTGCGTTTTCCATTTCAGCTGCAAATGGATTACTGAGCAGTTCAAACCTGTTTTTTTGGGCTTCAAAATCAGCAAATTGGCGTGTGAATGACTTTCAAATGCCGCGCGGTGCGTTTTTCTAGCGTTTTTAGGCCCGCCTGTTTTCCCGACGAGACACTCGCATTAGCGGTAATTAATTACGAAGAGTTTTATAATTCTAATTCGAAACACGACTCCAACGCGCTGTTTTGCCTGGCGCGTTTTTGCCAAGGCGGTTTTGGAGCGGTTGCGTATTTAAAAGTCTCGTCTGGTGTGATCGCGCCCTTATGTTGTACAGCCTCCACCTGTCTTAAACTCCTGTTTTCAAATTCCACCTTTCATTTAGCCATTTTTTGGGGAGAGGGATAGTTGAAAGTTGACAGAAGTGGTGTGTAATACAGACTGTGAGGCACGCATTCGTGGGCCCGCGATTGACGTGCCGACACACGGTCAGTGCATTGTGGGATTTGTAGTATTATGGTGGTGCGTGCGATATACCGGTGGGCCAGCTCTAATAGTAAATAGATTTTATCATGCGGGCCAAAGATAATTCATTCGCGGGCCGCGAGTTGGACACATGTGGTCTACGGTGTATGAATGTAACATGATTGTAAGTCGCCTCAGCTAAATGACATCTAACTCTAAACAGAGTGATAACATTACACTGTTTATTTTGATTAACACTAGTCTGTGTGTCAATTTACATTTGACAATCCACTAGTGTAAAATGAACACTTCTCAGTGTAGAATAATAACTCTTACCAGAGTTGCGTTAACTCTGTAATGTTAACACTATGTTCTGTGTTACTTTAACACTCTAAAGATAAGGGACCATATGTTCACTGGCTGAGTGTTACATTTGATTAACACTATACAGTGTTAGGTAGTGTTAAATGTTTACTCTATTTAGAGTAAATTTTACTCTAAAACTTCAACACTTGGGCAAGAGTTAATTTAACTTAAATTCTGATCGGGACCATACTCAGCAATAGTGTCACATTTAACTCTTTAAGTGTTATTTTAGCACTGTAAAATGTACTGTGAACTTTGAAAGTCAGCATCTCTTATACTCTTAAGATTGAACATCCATCAAGGGACAGGCAACTGAAGATTCTTTTTGTTCTTTTCCTGATTAATCTTTCTGTTGTTAAATAATCATGGCTCAGTTTTAGCACTAATGGCTCTGATGTTTCTGGCAAGACTCTTCTAGAGAATGCTAAAGCATTTCAGTGGGAAATAATTGCCAAGGAGGATCCTGCTGTTTTTAGCCATCCATTTAGATCATTTCTCTGGAAATGAATGCACTAAACATAAAAAATCCATAAAATAGCACACAATTTGTCACCCCTGCACCTCCCAACCAGTTTCCGTTGGGTTCAGCCTAAAGCAGCAGTACAGTAAAGGCTTTGACAATAAGTATGTATACAAGTCAAATAAGCAAATAAATGAATGTATATAAGAGCATATTAAAGAAATAAGCAATCACTATAGGAATGATACATCGTATGGCTTCAGCCGCACTGGTTTCAGGTCCTTGGTATCATTCCAATGCAAAACACAATCAGTGCAACCTTCTTCAGTCAGCCAATCTAATATGGAAATGAAAACCACGGATATGCAAATGTTGGACTGGAGAACATAAATGCTTGTATAATTAAAAAGACAAAGAAATGTTGATAGGACTTGTTCTACATTTTTGGAAATATTGCCATTTTCTTTCTGGAGGAGATAAGCCGACAGTAGCCTAATGTTTTTATGGTTAATAGCTCTTCTCAAGCTCACTTACTGCTTTGTTTAAAGGCACACTGCGGAGGATTCAGTGACATCTAGTGGTCAGGTGGCAGATTGCTCCCCCACTGATTCCTCCCTTTCCAAGACACTGTGAAGAAGACCTGGAGAGCTCATTTGAAGCTAACACGGTTCTTCATTGATAGTTATTTAATGGAAACATTGTTATTAATATTATGTCCCCTGAAATCCTCCACACTATTCCTTTAATGTGTACAACAACCTACATGTAAAAACAATAATTGTACAGGTGGTTTTGTGTTTCTTGGACCCAGTAACTTCTCTGGAGTGTCTCCTGTCTCGCTGGCAACTGAGCCAAGAAATAGTCCTGCACATGACCCCAAATTAAACAAATTATTGTTTTTTACACTTTGTTTTTGTGTCAGCTGTTTCCCTTTGTTTCCAGTATTTGTGCTAAGCTAAGCTAACGAGCTGCTGGCTGTCGCCCTATATTCCCCACGTGGACTTGAGAGTGTTTTGGGATGTTCTCTTGGGACATCTGATGTCGGACTATTCATTTAGAATTCTAAAAAGTTTCTCTGGTGTACGAGTTGCACATTAAACATATCAAGATTCAAGATTCAAGATTCAAGATGTTTTATTTGTCACATACACACACAGGGTGTGCAAATGAAGTGAAAATGCTCATGAGGAATGTGCAAGGGCAACAAGCAACACAAACACACACAATAAAAACAAAAACAACACAATATTTACAGTAAGTGTGTGTGTGTGTGTGTGTGTGTGTTTCTGATGTGTTTCAGTAATATGATGACAACGGGATCTCACCTTGCCCTTGACTCTGCTCCCCTTCTTCTTCTTCTTCTTCTTCGTCTTCTTCTTCTTCCTCCTCCTCCTCCTCATCCTCCTCCTCTTCGTCCTCGTCCTCCTCTTCATAGTCCACTTCCTCTACCGCGTCCTCCGCCTCCTGCAACCTCTCGTCATCACCCTCTTCCTCCTCTTCTTGCTCCACCTCCACATCCTCCTCCTCCTCCTGATCCTCGGCCTCTCCGTCCCCCCTCTGTTCTTCGTGCTCCATTTGCTCTACGTTGTAGTCCATGTAGCCCTCCACCTCCTCCACTTCTCCCTCCTCCACTTCTCCCTCCCCCTCCTCTTCCTCCTCTACTGCTCCTTCCTCCTCCTCTTGCTCCCGGTCGTCCATCTCCTCGGTGCCGTCGGTCTCGTAGCACTCCTCCATGGTGGAGTTGTCCATGTCATCTATGTAGGTGCTCCTCTTGGGGGAGGTGTCCAGGGTCTGTATGTCTAGACTCCTTCTCCTCGTGGCCCGGGGGCAGCCGTAAACTCTGCAGAGGAGAGATAAGAGGGCAGCCGTTAGCCTCACCTGGCTACGAATGCTAACGCTCGTTTGCAGCCAGGCCTCTGTGCTCAGGTGCTTTGCGAGCTATAAAGCAGCAATGGCACAAGAGGCTTCTTACCGCGAGGAAAGCAACGCCTCTTAAGTTCTTCTGCTGGGAGAAATATGAAAGTTTGCTTAACCAACCTTAATTAGACATGTACTAACTATTGGGCAATTATACTAAAATGCTCCATTTCGTCGGGAAAGCAGTTACAAAGGGATAACAACCACCGCCGCAGTCTCTCGAGCAAACAAAGCTTTTATTTTCACATTCATTTATATTCAGGCAACATCAATTTGTTCTCCGGGCAAAAAGTAAAAAATGTGCGTGCTCCACAAACACGATATGCCTATGCCCTTATTCTGGTTCTGACGGGGTCCACAGCTGCTCCGCTGGAATTGAGTGAGAGGGAGAAGAAGACAACCTGTAGCCCCGATTAATTGAATCTGGTCCGAGGCACCTCGGGTTGGTAATGTATTCGGTGTTCTCCCCTCGGCAGCAGGGGGACAGATCCTAATCTGATAATCTGATAATCTGTGTATTCGCTCAGGCTATTGATCACAGGGGCTTAATCCATTTCACTCATCAAACCTCAGAGAGCCCGCGAGCTGCTACCTGCCCCCCCCCCGCCCCCCCTAGTGTAAACTGCATGTGTGTGACTTTGGGGACGTGTTCTGCTGCTTGCTGCATGGTGCATTTCTGGATCATAAAGAAAAAAAAGCACAACGCACAGGTCAGGAATGATGATGAGTTCCGCTGAGTGTTGTGGCCATCAAATCAACCTCGTGTCCAGGTGGAGCGTAAAGAGAGCTAAACGCGCCATGACATATCACCCGGCTCCTATTTTTACAACCTCTGCGTTACTTATCGAGAGCCCCGATGTGAACGAGTGTGAGGCTACGAGAACACTAGGTGTAAGTGGACGTGAGCTGCTTTGGAAGAGGCCCGTTGCAGAGGTGTGGTGAGGTGGTGTAGGGTGGTGGATTGCAGCTAAAAAGGTTTTCCATGTCGGTGTGTCCCACAGTCCAATATTCTATCCACCCCTCCCTCTCTCTCTCTCTCTCTCTCTCTCGCTCTCTCTGTCTCTATCCCTCTCCCCTTAGTCCCAGACGTCCATCAGTCAGTCAGGGTACAGTCAGCTGGCAGGCTCAATCTCACCAAGCCTGGGGATCCCTTAATGGTCTGACCCTGCACCCCCCTCCCCAGCAGCCAGAGGCCTCATTTCATTAATCTAAGCCCACATGGAAACTCATTCCCTCCCTGACAGCCGGATCTCCCCCCCCCCCCCCCCCAGGGCAGTGTGAGGGGTCTGTGGGAAAAGGGTCTGTGATCAATAGTGCTTGTGACCAAACATCTCAAAAGCACATTAAAATGCCACTCATCCTGGGCCCCCTCCGTACCAAGGCCCTCTCCAAATAAATCAAGGGGGCCGGTCCCAGCAGGTTAGCGGCTGCCAAGCCAGGCAGGCTGGCAGGAGAGGAGGCTGGAGAGAGAGAGAGAGAGAGAGAGAGAGAGGAGGAGCTGTGTGGGAATGGCACACAGACTGCTCCCCCCCCCCCACACCCACACCCACACCCACACACACTCAGCCTCTCCACCTCTATCCAGTCTCAAAGCAGCGCGTCAACGTGACTTCACCTGAAGATCACTCTGGTTGTTGAATCCTATAATTGCTTTGCAACACGAGCCAAGTTACAGACGCTGGTCCGTGTTCTTCTTTAGTTATTCAGTGCATCTTTAAAAGGAGTCAAGTGCTCTTCATTAACTCGGGTCAGGATTGTTACAAACAAAGAGGCGGAGGGGGAACGCGCTGCTAGAACCGACTGAGCCCAAAAAGGTCCCGCGGAGCCGCTTTGTGAGACCGACTCTGGATGGCGTGCGTGTGGAGAGGCGTTCTGACGCGCTCGTGACACCACGAGAGGTGAGTCTGCGCTCCCCCCCCCACACACACAGCTCGTGTTTCCTGGCTCTCTGTCGCCATGCGACCCAGACTGCAACATTTGTCATCAACAGGCGACACATCCCCACTCGCTGTGCTCGGCAATTAAAATTCCAGAAATAAGTAGGTGGCTTTAACAGAAAAAGAAGAAAAGACCTCCAACTGGATATTCTAGTCCAAGCCGACCCCCCCCCCCCCCCCCCCCACACACACACACACACACACACCCCCACCCCACACATACAAGAGGCAGCAATCAAAGAGAGAGAGCTTCAGATCACAAAAAGACCACTTCATATTTTATGGAGTGGGCATCCCCGCCAATATGAGATGGAACAAATTATATTACAGTGTGAACAAGTGGCCCCTTTAATGCAGGAAAAAAGAAGAAGAAGTTCTGAAAACGTAACGGGGGGGGGGGGCTGACTGCTGGGATGCCACGGCGCTCCTCGGAGCCTTTATTAGCGGCTGCTCTCAGCGGGGGCAGCAGCTTCAGCCGGTCATTAGCGTCACGCGCTATTTGTCTCCCTGACACCCGCATGAGGCCGCTCTGCCTCTCTCCTCTGCCTCTCCTCTGCCTCTCTCCTCTGCCTCTCTCCTCTGCCTCTCTCCTCTACCTCTCTCCTCTGCCTCTCTCCTCTGCCTCTCTTCTCTGCCTCTCTCCTCTGCCTCTCTTCTCTGCCTCTCTCCTCTGCCTCTCTCCTCTACCTCTCTCCTCTGCCTCTTCTCTGCCTCTCTCTCCTCTGCCTCTCTCCTCTGCCTCTCTTCTGCCTCTCTCCTCTGCCTCTCTGCCTCTTCTCTGCCTCTCTCCTCTGCCTCTCCTCTCTGCCTCTCTCCTCTGCCTCTCTTCTCTGCCTCTCTCCTCTGCCTCTCTCCTCTGCCTCTCTCCTCTGCCTCTCTTCTCTGCCTCTCTCCTCTGCCTCTCTCCTCTGCCTCTCTCTGCCTCTGCCTCTCTGCTCTCTCCTCTGCCTCCTCTGCCTCTCTCCTCTGCCTCTCTCCTCTGCCTCTCTCCTCTGCTCCTCTCCTCTGCCTCTCTTCTCTGCCTCTCCTCTGCCTCTCTCTCTCTCTCTGCCTCTTCTCTGCCTCTCTCCTCTGCCTCTCTTCTCTGCCTCTCTCTTCTCTGCCTCTCTCCTCTCTCCTCTGCCTCTCTTCTCTGCCTCTCCTCTGCCTCTCTCTCTGCCTCTCTTCTCTGCCCATCACCTCTTCCCGTCTCCAGGCATTTTCACCATGTGTCCCCCCCCCACACTTCCCTCTCATCTTCTCACCCTTCATAACCTCATAACCCCATAACCTCACCTGCTCTCCGTCATTTCTTACACCAACTTTCCCCATTTGCTCTCTCTCTCTCTCTCTCTCTCACTCACTCTACCATCTCCCTCCCTCAACATCATTGTTGTCGCCGCTCGGCTATCCACACAGAGCTGGTTGGAGTGTGTGTGTGTGTGTGTGCACCACCTCTTGCTGTACACCCCCCCCCCCCCCCCCCAGCAGGAGGATCTATAGACACGTGTGGCAGAGCCCCGTCTCCATGGTGATACCCTCCAGATCCATGAGGGATTCGCCTCACAGCAAAGAGCCAGCGAGGAGATGAGAGAGAAAGAGGAGGTGGGTGGGGAGGCTATGGGAAGCCAGACAGACATATATAAAAATATATGTATATATATATGTATATATACATGTGTATATGTCATATTTGTACATTGGGGGAAATATAGAAGAGTAGTTAAAAAGAAAGAGGAGGGATGTGTGTGTATGTTTGTATGTGTGCGAGCATGTGTGTGTGTGCGTGTGTCTGTGTGTATGTGTCGGTGTGTGTATGTGTGTGTGAGAGAGAAAGAGGAGAGAGGATCATTTCAGAGCTGTCAGGCTCTCCCACTAGCAGAGGGAGAACAAAAGACGGTGTCTTGGTGCAGAAGGCTCAGCGCATAGCAGACGCGGCAATTTGGGGCGTTTTCTGTCATCTCCGGCTCTCGCTCCCATATCAGCTGCCGCACACACACACACACAGACACACGCACACATGCATAAACACACACACACACACACACACACACAAGTAGAAACACACATCAGTTTGCGTTAAAAACTCATCAAGTACTTCATGGTTGCAGGGTTCTCAAGTTTTGAAGACAGGCAAGCGTGACATTTCCATCAGCACCTGATGCTCAACTGTGCGCGCAACGCTGCGATGCGCGCGCCGGCATCGAGCCGAGAAGAGTTGTTGATGGGGGGGGGGGGTGCTAGTGAATATTTTGTTGCTCCGTCCCGATGCGCGCAGACCGGCGTCGGAGCTCTGCAGCGACCGCGATCGACCTATCGATCGGCGTATTGAGCACCCCTGCATTCAAGCATTAAATAGCCGAGAGTTTTTTTCAGCGTGAGAAATACGATGTGTGGCGGGAGTGCGTGAGTTAAGACCGAAATGCGTGAGTCTCACGCTCAATGCGTGAGACTTGAGAGCCCTGTGGTTGTAGAGTGGAAGTAATCCTCATTACAAACATGTGTGTGGCGCTAACACGTCCGGTAGGATTTAAACGCTCAAGTCTCAACAATACAAGACGTTTACGTGGATATTGTCCACGTGTCAGTTGAATATTTCACGTCCCGAATTCCGTCGTTTCTTGACAAGACGATGTCCCAGACGCCGGGTCTCGTGGCGAGGTGTTGAAAAGGGCCATTGGTACCTGGCAGACACGCCGTTCAGGCCTGTTTGCCGCTCCGGCTCCTGGACTAGTCCCCCATCACCGGTTCCCCATCAATGGTTCCCCATCAACGGTTCCACATCACCGGTTCCCCATCACCTCCCTATGGTCTGCATCTGATAACTCTCTTCTGGGGATCCCTGAGGGACGAGAGGACGGACGGAGGACATTTGGAGCTTTATCGGCATAACTTTGGGAAATTCTGGGGGGCTGAAACGATTAATCAAGGGGACGTTTGACAGAAGATTCATTGGCACATTATTCAGGCACGTGGGTTTGATTTTTTGGGAATTTCTTGTCGTTGTTCTCTTGCATCAAGACAGAAATATCAATCTAAAGATCTATATATATATAATATATGTATATAATATATATATATATACTATATAATATATATATGTATATATATATTTATATGTATATTATATACGCATATTATATATATATATACAGTCGTATGCAAAAGTTTGGGCACCCCTGATAATCTCCATTACTTTCATTTATAAATTGTTGGGCATTTGGATCAGGAACTTCTTTGTCATATATATAATACTTCATGGACACAGTGATATTTTAGCAGTGAAATAAGGTTTATTTGAGAAACAGAAAATATGCCATATGCATCATAAGAGAATTAGACAGGTGCATAAATTTGGGCACCCCAACAGAAAAATCACATTAATATTTAGTAGAGCCTCCTTTTGCAAAAATAACAGCCTCGAGACGCTTCTTAAAGCCTCTGATGAGTGTCTGAATTCTGGATGAAGGTATTTTGGACCATTCTTCCTTACAATACATCTCCAGTTCAGTCAGGTTTGATGGGTGCCTAGCGTGGACAGCCCGCTTCAAGTCACCCATATTTCCAATTATATTCAAGTCTGGCGACTGGGATGGCCATTCCAGAACATTGTAGTTGTTCCTCTGCATAAATGCCTTAGTGGATTTGGAGCGATGTTTCGGGTCGTTGTCCTGCTGGAACACCCAAGTCCGCCGTAACTTCAGCTTTGCTACAGATTCTAGAACATTCTCTCTTGCCTGTCTGTTATCTGCCTCTCTCCTCTGCCTTTCTCTCCCGGGACACTTAGGAAGTAGGACCCAATTGCACGACCGGAGACAGAGATAAAGTATTTGTAAGTACTTTATTTTTCGGTTCTGCAGTGAACAAATGAAAGCGCTCACGTAGTGAGGATCAAAACTTTTCAAGAGCACAACATAACCCGACCTGATCATGGCAAAAGACCAGACGACTGACAAGGAACACTGGGAGACAGGGAATTTAAGCACATGGTAACAAGACACAGGTGGGACCAATCAGGGGGGCTGACACTGATGAGCATAGGAGACAGGTGTGATGACAGGTGAAAACAATCAGGAAGCCTGGAATGAGAGAAAGCGAACATAAATGACATGAACCTCTCTAGCATATCTGTCGGTGCACAACAGTACCCTCTAGGGCCAACTCCTGATGGCCCAGGCTGATTGTAAAAGTCGTGGATAAGAGTCTTGTCTCGATAAATGAAGCAGCTATCCAGCTTCTAGCCTCAGGACCGTAACCCTTCCAGTCTACCAGGAATTGCTTGCCCTCCCTATTACGGACCTCCAGTAGCTTACGGACCTTGTAAACGTCACCCCTTCAAAGAACTGGGGCGGTGGAGGGGCTTGAGGCGGGAACAAGTGTGCTCTCACACACGCTTGATTTACTAACGTGAAACGTTGGGTGCACTCTCAAGGTCCTGGGAGTTGCAAGCGACCGACGCCGGGTTGATGACTCTGGACACTGGAAACGGACCCACAAATCTCGAGCCAGTTTCTTTGAGGCGACATGGAGTGGTAAGTCTTTGGTAGAGAGCCAAACCTTTGGCCTGGACTGTAGGAGGAGCGACCCTGCGATGAACGTCCGCAACAGCCTTCATCCGAGCTGAACTGGAGAAGAGACTGGCGAGCACCAGCCCAAACTCTGCGACAACGTCTGATCATGGCATGTGCCGATGGAACCATCACCTCTTCCTCGTTGTTAGGAAAAGTGGAGGCTGGAAACCATTGACACAATGGAATGGAGAGAGACCTGTGGCGCAGGAAGGGTATTGTGGGCAACCTCGACCCATGTGAGGTGGTCACCCAGGTGGTCTGGTTCGGGAGCGAGACAACGGCGTAGTCTCTAGTTCTTGGTTCAGACGCCCGACTGTCCATTTGACTGCGGGTGATATCCTGATGACAGGCTGACGGTGGCACCTATGAGTCGACAAAACTCTTTCCAGAAGGCGGAAATGAATTGTGGACCCCTGTCGGAAACAATGTCATTAGGGAATCCATGGATCCTGAATACGTGATTCATCATGACCTCTGCGGTGACTTTGGCAGAGGAAGCTTGGTCAATGGGATGAAGTGAGCCATCTTTGAAAATCGATCAACCACTGTTAGAACCGTAGTCTTGCCTCTGGATGAGGAAATCCTGTCACAAAATCCATCGAAATGTGTGACCAAGGACGATGGGGAATCGGCAGCGGCTGGAGCAAGCCCATCTTAACTTGAGATGAGGTCTTATTACACGCACACACGGACAAGCCGCTACATACTCGGCCACATTTTTCTTCATGGATGGCCACCAGAAACGTTGTTGAATCCTGAACATTGTTCTTGCTACTCCCGGATGGCACGAAAGCACAGATGAGTGAGCCCAGTGGATGACCTTGGGTGAAGAGCCTCAGGAACAAACAGCAGATTGTTGGGACACTCGCTAGGCGCTGGATTCATGACATTTGCCTCTTTAACGCCTGACTCCACTTGCCAGGAAAAGGCTCCGATCACCCGGTTAAGTGGAAGGATGGTCTTGGGCTCACCGCAAGTGGTTCGGGATCGAAAGACGAGACAAAGCATCGGGTTTTGATTCTGAGACCGGGACGAAAAGAGAGTGTGAAGTTGAATCTACTAAAGAAAAGTGTCCACCTGGCCTGACGGGAGTTGAGACGCTTAGCCTTTCTTATATATTCTAGATTCTTGTGATCTGTCCAGACTAAAACGGTTGCTCTGCACCCTCAGCCAGTGTCTCCATTCCTCGAGGGCAGCTTTTACAGCTAACAATTCCTTGTTTCCCACGTCATAATTCCGCTCTGCCGTTGTCAACTTCCGCGACAGGTAAGCACATGGATGCATCTTGTTGTCTTCTGCAGAACGTTGAGACAGTACTCCTCCAATTCCCTCATTGGAAGCATCCACCTCGACCATAAACTGGCGCTGGGGATCTGGAATGGTGAGTATGGGAGCTGATGTGAATCTATCTCTGAGAAGTTTGAAAGCAAGATCCGCCTGGGGGTCCACTTGAAGGAACCTTAGGAGAAGTCAGAACATGCAGAGGAGCAGCAACGATGAAATTCTAATAAACTTCCTATAGAAGTTAGCAAATCCTAGGAACTGCTAACCTTTCCTGGATGTGCCTGGCCACTTCCCCACAAGTGACCTTCAAGGATCCATTTGGATATGATTAGGTGAGACTATGTATCCTAAGAAAGACACCTCTTCTGTGTGGAACTCGCACTTCTCTGCCTTGACATATAGCTGATTATCCATGGAGTTTCGCTAACTTGGGAAATTGGGGGCTGAAACGATTTATCGGGGAAAATCTTAGAAGTTCATTGCAATTTCAGACTGGAATTAATTTTGGGAATTTCACAAAATGTTGAAACACAGGCAAATATCAATCAAAAGGCATTACCAAGTACTCATAGTGACCATTCTGAGTGTTGAATCCAGTCTTCCACTCATCCCTTGTTTTATTCTAACCAAGTGTATATTTATTAAATCCAACTTGGTGAATATCTTGCCGTATGAAGCAGTTCAAAAGCAGATGACATGAGTGGCAGAGGATAGCGGTTCTTCACCGTAATGTCATTTAGTGGACTGTAGTCTATGCAAGGTCTCAGAGACCCGTCTTTCTTTCCCACAAAAAAGAATGCCGCTCCGGCTGGAGACGATGAAGGACGGATAATCCCTGATTTGAGTGAAGAGGAGATGTATTCATCCATTGCTGTTCTCTCAGGTCTCGAAATCGAGTAAAGTCCCCCCTTGGGAATGGGGGCGCCAGGTAAGAGATCAATGGGACAGTCAAAATATCGGTGAGGAGGTAGCGACAAGGCTTTAGACTTGTTAAACGCTTCTTGTAAATCATGGTAACAGGAAGGTACCTTGTGTAGATCAGGATAGTCAGGGTGATCTATAATGATCCTACTAGAGTCTGTTGGTGCATTAACAGGTTGCAGTTTCACCTGCCTACAATCCTCCCTTTCCTTAACTTTCCTGAAGGCCAGTCTGGAGACCATGCCTACTTCAGCTTTGCTACAGATTCGGAACATTATTGCAAAATTATGAAATTGCATTGTCCATGGCCCTTATTTATAGTAATCCGTATGGGCTCAGTGCAATGGGTAACCGAACAACAAGCGGCCCTAAGGCACTGGCACTAACAGGATGAGAAGGGACAGTTTATTTTAGCTGTTTGACTAGGCCCCAGTCTATAAGGCTTTCGTCAGCCCCTGAGTCTATTAACACACCCTGGTCAATGGTCTGATAGTTAATACAAATGTCTACCTGAGTAACAGGTTGACCAAGGAGTCTGATTTGGCTGCCAACGGCTTCTTCGAGCACGATCCTTTCCGGCATGAAGCGAGTTGATGACCCGACTGGCGGCATAAACAGCAACCCTCTGAGCAAGTGCCTTCGTCCAGAAAGTGGTCTGTGTTGCCTTGACTTTCACCATTCTTCGCCTTGCTTCCGTCTTTGTTGGCTCCACTGGCCTTACAGAACTGTGCCGTCCTCCGATTTCTAATAGGATCCGAAGGAATCTCGGTTGCTGAAACCTCCGGGTACTTTTCGAGCGGTCTAACATCTGCTGGACAATCTTTGTTTTAGATCCCGGGTGTTTTGGAGCCCCAGGGTTCCCTTTAGAGGAATCAAAGCAGCACAAGTGCAATTGCACCTAAATACCTTTCTAATGTTTGTCCGCCCCTTCTACGAAATTAAATGGCATAAGTTAATCAGACTGAGGTTGTGTTGCATTTAAAATCAGCTTTGTGGTACAGGTATTCAAATCAACAAAATGATAAGGGTGCCCAAACTTTGCACAGCCTATTTTTCACATTTGATTTAATTGCACAACCTAAATACTGCTACACTAAATATCTTTGTCTGAAAACACCCCAGCACTCAGTGTTAACTAGAAATGAATATTACACAACTGTGATCTTTTTGGTGAAGACAGAGTAAATTATCATGCAGCCTCAGAGGGTGCCTAAACTTTGCATACGACTGTATATCATACATATTTATATTATTTATATATTATATATATATACTAGTATATATATATATATATTATGTATAATATATATATATATATCATATGTATATTTTATATATATATATATATATTATATGTGTATATAATATATATATAAATATATATACATATATATATTATATAGTATATATATATATTATATACATATATTATATATATATAGACCTTTAGATTGATATTTCTGTCTTGATGCAAGAGAACAATATATACATATATACAATTTGTTTTAATATGTTATATATATATTACATATATTATATAGTATATAAAGTATATATATATATATTAAAATACATTTTACATGATAAGTATTTACTCTGTACTCTGAAAACCCAATGTCTAGTTTTAAAATGTGAACTTATGAAGCATTTCTGCTCCCAGAATTGAGTGCAACCCTGGGCTCAAGGTTTTAAAGATGGATCTGGTAAAATATTGAAATGTGTATCTTACACGTCATTCTGCATAATTTGGCAGTGGAGGTCCTGAGCAGCTCATCCTGCAGCATATTCTGGGGGTGTAATGCGGCTATCTGTCATGCTCCAGCTAAATTCACTCCTGGATTAGCCAGGTAAGGAGTCTCTCCACCGGTGTAATGACTTCAATCAATCACCACAACGCAGAGAGACACACACACACACACACACACACACACAGGGGCCAGCTAGTTAGTTGCCAGCCTAGGAGCCATTTTGGAAGGTACCTTGTGTAGATCAGGATAGTCAGGGTGATCTATAATGATCCTACTAGAGTCTGTTGGTGCATTAACAGGTTGCGAAAGTTTACACCTGCCCTTACAATCCTCTCCATTCCTTAACTTTCCCTGAAGGCCAGTCTATGTGAGGATTGTGGATCTTCAGCCAGAAACCCCAAAATAATCGGGTGCTGAGTCGACTCAAAAATATGAAATTGCATGCTCTCGGTATGGTCCTTATTTATAGTAATCCGTATGGGCTCAGTGCAATGGGTAACTGTGAACAACAAGCGGCCGTCTAAGGCACTGGCACTAACAGGATGAGATAAGCGGGACAGTTTTATTTTTAGCTGTTTGACTAGGCCCCAGTCTATAAGGCTTTCGTCAGCCCCTGAATCTATTAACACACCCTGGTCAATGGTCTGATTGTTAATACAAATGTCTACCTGAGTAACAGGTCGAGGAGGGAAGTCTGCGGGAAACTTGCTCACCAGCGCCCTCCTTTTGACTGGTGAGCACGATCTTTCCCAGGCATGAAGCGAGTTGATGACCCGGCTGGCCGCAGTAAAACAGCAACCCTCCGTGACGGCGCTGCCTCTCCTCCAGAGAAAGCCTGGTTCTTCCAAGCTGCATGGGTTCACCGAGTCATTCGGAAGTGTAGTCCTCTGATGGTCCGGTAACATGAGCTGAAATCCTCCGCTGGCGGCGCGACCCTCCGAGGCGAATTCTGGAAGCTGGGAATAACATCTCGGTTGCGTCGACGCTCCTCTCTCTTTCGAAGACGGTTATCGATCCGGATGGCCACAGCGATGAGGGATTCAGATCCCGGGTGTCTCCAGTGGAGCCAGCTGGTCCTTTATCGGTTCAGTCCTGTCATGAAGGCGTCACGAAGAGCCGGAACATTCCATCCGCTGTCCGCTGCTGCTGTACGAAACTCGATGGCATAATCAACCACCTGACGGTTGAGCTGGCGATTTGAAACAGTCTTCTGCTGGCCTCCGTAGCAGGCGATGAGTGGTCAAAAATGCGCCTCATAGTCTCTATGAAATCGGCTAATGAGTAACATAGTTCGGTGTCTCTAGACCATTCTGCAGTAGCCCAGGCTGCAGCTCTTCCCGTTAAATGAGACACAATAAACGCCACTTTACCATGCTCAGATAAAAACGCTGCTGGGTTGTGTTGAAAATGCAGATCACACTGTACCAGAAAGGCTCTGCAATTCGAAGAGTCTCCGGAAAATCTCTCCGGAAGAGCCAGCCGTAACGCGGAGGAAACAGCCTGACCTGGGTCGTCAGCTGGAGTATTGACAGGCAAATTCTCAGCTGTGGATGACGTCACCGGAGGAGCAGTCTGTTGATGAGTGAAAAATTATTCATTTGGGCAACCAGTTGTTACAACTGTGTAGATAATTCTTCCTGAACCCGGCCTGGCGTCCTCTCAGCTCTTGTATTTCCCGGCTGACTTTGTCCAGTTTTTCCTCGTGATGAAAAATCGTCACGCCCTGTACCGACAGAGCGGCGTGAAGCGTTCTTGGGTCGGCTAGGTCCATAATGTGGTCAGTTCGTTCTGTTACGAGCTCAGACACTTAGGAAGTAGGACCCAATTGCACGACCCGGGAGACAGAGATAAAGTATTTGTAAGTACTTTATTTTTCGGTTCTGCAGTGAACAAAATGAAAGCGCTCACGTAGTGAGGGATCAAAAACTTTTCCAGAGCACAACATAACCCGACCTGATCATGGCAAAAGACCAGACGAACTGACAAGGAACACTGGGAGACAGGGGAATTTAAGCACATGGTAACAAGACACAGGTGGGACCAATCAGGGGCGGGGCTGACACTGATGAGCATAGGAGACAGGTGTGATGACAGGTGAAAACAATCAGGAAGCCTGGAATGAGAGAAAGCGAACATAAATGACATGAACCTCTCTAGCATATCTGTCGGTGCACAACATCTTCTCTGCCTCTCCTCTCTGCCTCTCTCCTCTGCCTCTCTCCTCTGCCTCTCTTCTCTGCCTCTCTCCTCTGCCTCTCTTCTCTGCCTCTCTTCTCTGCCTCTCTCCTCTGCCTCTCTTCTCTGCCTCTCTCCTCTGCCTCTCTCCTCTGCCTCTCTTCTCTGCCCATCACCTCTTCCCGTCTCCAGGCATTTTCACCATGTGTCCCCCCCCCACACTTCCCTCTCATCTTCTCACCCTTCATAACCTCATAACCCCATAACCTCACCTGCTCTCCGTCATTTCTTACACCAACTTTCCCCATTTGCTCTCTCTCTCTCTCTCTCTCTCACTCACTCTACCATCTCCCTCCCTCAACATCATTGTTGTCGCCGCTCGGCTATCCACACAGAGCTGGTTGGAGTGTGTGTGTGTGTGTGCACCACCTCTGTTGTTCCAGCAGGAGGATCTATAGACACGTGTGGCAGAGCCCCGTCTCCATGGTGATACCCTCCAGATCCATGAGGGATTCGCCTCACAGCAAAGAGCCAGCGAGGAGGAGATGAGAGAGAAAGAGGGAGGTGGGTGGGGGGGGGGGGGGGGGGAGGCTATGGGAAGCCAGACAGACATATATAAAAATATATGTATATATATATGTATATATACATGTGTATATGTCATATTTGTACATTGGGGGAAATATAGAAGAGTAGTTAAAAAGAAAGAGGAGGGATGTGTGTATGTTTGTATGTGTGCGAGCATGTGTGTGTGCGTGTGTCTGTGTGTATGTGTCGGTGTGTGTATGTGTGTGTGAGAGAAAGAGAGAGGATCATTTCAGAGCTGTCAGGCTCTCCCACTAGCAGAGGGAGAACAAAAGACGGTGTCTTGGTGCAGAAGGCTCAGCGCATAGCAGACGCGGCAATTTGGGGCGTGTTCTGTCATCTCCGGCTCTCGCTCCCATATCAGCTGCCGCACACACACACACACAGACACACGCACACATGCATAAACACACACACACACACACACACACACACAAGTAGAAACACACATCAGTTTGTGTTAAAAACTCATCAAGTACTTCATGGTTGCAGGGTTCTCAAGTTTTGAAGACAGGCAAGCGTGACATTTCCATCAGCACCTGATGCTCAACTGTGCGCGCAACGCTGCGATGCGCGCGCCGGCATCGAGCCGAGAAGAGTTGTTGATGGGGGGGGGGGGGTGCTAGTGACTATTTTTTTGCTCCGTCCCGATGCGCGCAGACCGGCGTCGGAGCTCTGCAGCGACCGCGATCGACCTATCGATCGGCGTATTGAGCACCCCTGCATTCAAGCATTAAATAGCCGAGAGTTTTTTTCAGCGTGAGAAATACGATGTGTGGCGGGAGTGCGTGAGTTAAGACCGAAATGCGTGAGTCTCACGCTCAATGCGTGAGACTTGAGAGCCCTGTGGTTGTAGAGTGGAAGTAATCCTCATTACAAACATGTGTGGCGCTAACACGTCCGGTAGGATTTACACGCTCAAGTCTCAACAATACAAGACGTTTACGTGGATATTGTCCACGTGTCAGTTGAATATTTCACGTCCCGAATTCCGTCGTTTCTTGACAAGACGATGTCCCAGACGCCGGGTCTCGTGGCGAGGTGTTGAAAAGGGCCATTGGTACCTGGCAGACACGCCGTTCAGGCCTGTTTGCCGCTCCGGCTCCTGGACTAGTCCCCCATCACCGGTTCCCCATCAACGGTTCCCCATCAACGGTTCCACATCACCGGTTCCCCATCACCTCCCTATGGTCTGCATCTGATAACTCTCTTCTGGGGATCCCTGAGGGACGAGAGGACGGACGGAGGACATTTGGAGCTTTATCGGCATAACTTTGGGAAATTCTGGGGGGCTGAAACGATTAATCAAGGGGACGTTTGACAGAAGATTCATTGGCACATTATTCAGGCACGTGGGTTTGATTTTTTGGGAATTTCTTGTCGTTGTTCTCTTGCATCAAGACAGAAATATCAATCTAAAGATCTATATATATATAATATATGTATATAATATATATATATATATATACTATATAATATATATATGTATATATATATTTATATGTATATTATATACGCATATTATATATATATATACAGTCGTATGCAAAGGTTTGGGCACCCCTGATAATCTCCATTACTTTCATTTATAAATTGTTGGGCATTTGGATCAGGAACTTCTTTGTCATATATATAATACTTCATGGACACAGTGATATTTTAGCAGTGAAATAAGGTTTATTTGAGAAACAGAAAATATGCCATATGCATCATAAGAGAATTAGACAGGTGCATAAATTTGGGCACCCCAACAGAAAAATCACATTAATATTTAGTAGAGCCTCCTTTTGCAAAAATAACAGCCTCGAGACGCTTCTTAAAGCCTCTGATGAGTGTCTGAATTCTGGATGAAGGTATTTTGGACCATTCTTCCTTACAATACATCTCCAGTTCAGTCAGGTTTGATGGGTGCCTAGCGTGGACAGCCCGCTTCAAGTCACCCCATATATTTTCAATTATATTCAAGTCTGGCGACTGGGATGGCCATTCCAGAACATTGTAGTTGTTCCTCTGCATAAATGCCTTAGTGGATTTGGAGCGATGTTTCGGGTCGTTGTCCTGCTGGAACACCCAAGTCCGCCGTAACTTCAGCTTTGCTACAGATTCTAGAACATTATTGTCAAGAATTTGCTGGTACTGAGTTGAATCCATGCGACCCTCAACTTTAACTAGATTCCCAGTACCTGCACTAGCCACACAGCCCCACAGCATGATGGACCCCCCACCAAATGTTACTGTGGGCAGCGAGTGTTTCTCTAGGACTGCTGTGTTCTTTTGCCTCCATGCGTAACGCCTCTTGTTGTGACCAAAGAGCTGTAGCTTTGTCTCATCAGTCCACAGCACTTTGTTCCAAAATGAGCCTGGCTTGTTCAAATGTAGTTTTGCATACCTCAAGCGAGCCTGTTTGTGGCGTGTGTGCAGAAAAGGCTTCTTCCGCATCACTCTCCCATACAGCTGTTCTCTGTGCAATGTGCGCTGAATGGTGGAGCAATGCACAGTGACACCATCTGCAGCAAGATGACCTTGCAGGTCTTTGGAGGTGGTCTGAGGGTTGTCCTTGACCATTCTGACCATTCTTCGCCTTTGCCTCTCCGATATTTTTCTTGGCCTGCCACTTCTGGCCTTAACAAGAACTGTGCCTGTTGCCTTCCATTTCTTAATAACATTCCTCACAGTGGAAACTGATAGCTGAAACCTCCGGGATAACTTTTTGTAGCCTTCCCTAAACCATACTGCTGGACAATCTTTGTTTTTAGATCATCCGAGAGCTGTTTTGATGCCCCCATGTTGCCACTGTTCAGAGGAGAATCAAAGAGAAGCACAACTCGCAATTGGCTACCTTAAATACCTTTTCTAATGATTGGATGCACCTTTCTATGGAATTGAAGGCTTAACGAGTTAATCAGACTAATTATGTGTTGCAGTTAATCAGCGATTTAGTAGGTACAGGTATTCAAATCAACAAAATGATAAGGGTGCCCAAACTTTTGCACAGCCTATTTTTCACATTTGATTTAATTGCACACAACTAAATACTGATACACTAAATATCTTTGTCTGGGAAACACCCCAGCACTCAGTGTTAACTAGAAAATGAATATTACACAACTGTGATCTTTTTTTGGTGAAGACAGAGTAAATTATCATGCAGCCTCAGAGGGGTGCCTAAACTTTTGCATACGACTGTATATAATATACATATTTATATTATTTATATATTATATATATATATATATATATATATATATATTATGTATACATATATATATATAATATTAATATGTATATTATATATATAATATATATATATTATATGTGTATATAATATATATATAAATATATATACATATATATATTATATAGTATATATATATATTATATACATATATTATATATATATAGACCTTTAGATTGATATTTCTGTCTTGATGCAAGAGAACAATATATACATATATACAATTTGTTTTAATATGTTATATATATATTACATATATTATATAGTATATAAAGTATATATATATATATTAAAATACATTTTACATGATAAGTATTTACTCTGTACTCTGAAAACCCAATGTCTAGTTTTAAAATGTGAACTTATGAAGCATTTCTGCTCCCAGAATTGAGTGCAACCCTGGGCTCAAGGTTTTAAAGATGGATCTGGTAAAATATTGAAATGTGTATCTTACACGTCATTCTGCATAATTTGGCAGTGGAGGTCCTGAGCAGCTCATCCTGCAGCATATTCTGGGGGTGTAATGCGGCTATCTGTCATGCTCCAGCTAAATTCACTCCTGGATTAGCCAGGTAAGGAGTCTCTCCACCGGTGTAATGACTTCAATCAATCACCACAACGCAGAGAGACACACACACACACACACACACACAGGGGCCAGCTAGTTAGTTGCCAGCCTAGGAGCCATTTTGGAGGACTGATTCCCTCCAGTTTGTCCCTATGTGTGTGTGTGTGTGTGTGTGTGTGTGTGTGTGTGTGTGTGTGTGTGTGTGTGTGTGTGTGTGTGTGTGTGTGTGTGTGTGTGTGTGTGTGTGTGTGTGTGTGTGTGTGTGTGAATGAAACCATATGTCCTTTCCTTCATTTAGTCTTTTCATAGGCGATTATTCTGTTCAACGTTTGTCCGATTGAACGAGGAGAAAAGAAACTGGAGATGTTGAAAACTATTTTCTTAAAGTCTTGAAATGTTTGGTATGTCGACCACCAGTCCAGAACCTAATAATTTGCTTTATATAACATTTAGCATTTCTTCTTGAAACATGATGAGTGGTTTCTCTGCTGATCGACAAAGTCACTTGAATTATCTCAAACTGAACAGCACAAATGTAACACTCTAGATATCCTATATGTTTCTTATTGTTGTCAAATCCCATGAAAATTCCAAATCCTACAATGTATTGGACCTTTTTATAAATAAATAAAAAGGTTTTATGGGTGGCATTTAGCACGGTATACAGGACTGTCTCAGAAAATTAGAATATTGTGATAAAGTTCTTTATTTTCTGTAATGCAATTAAAAAAACAAAATTGCATTCTGGATTCATTACAAATCAACTGAAATATTGCAAGCCTTTTATTCTTTTAATATTGCTGATTATGGCTTACAGCTTAAGAAAACTCTAAAATCCTATCTCATAAAATTTGAATATTTCCTCAGACCAAGTAAAAAAAAAGATTTATAACAGCAAAACAAAATCAAACATTTGAAAATGTGTTTCCAGGTGTTTCGAGTTAATTAGACGATTCAAGTGATTTGTTTAATACCCTACTAGTATACTTTTTCATGATATTCTAATATTTAGAGATAGGATATTTGAGTTTTCTTAAGCTGTAAGCCATAATCAGCAATATTAAAGAATAAAAGGCTTGCAATATTTCAGTTGATTTGTAATGAATCCAGAATGCATGACTTTTTTGTTATTAATTGCATTACAGAAAATAAAGAACTTTATCACAATATTCTAATTTTCTGAGACAGTCCTGTATATATATATATATATATATATATATATATATATATATATATATATATATATATATATATATATATATATATGTTTATAGGCCAGATGAAGTTTGGTGGCAGACTGGGACCAGTGCAACACGGGTTGGGGAGCTGGAATTGAATCCGGTTACGAATGGCATCTGTAGCCAAAGCCTGATGCATCATCTTCCTCTGCCAGAGAGCTCCATTGTGGTCCAGAAACTATTAAAAACACATTAGAGACACACTCTGTTTCACGGGGCGACATGTTGCTGAACACAAACACGTGCACGGCAGATATTTTATCCCTTTGTTCTTGTTCAGTAACATAATGCCAAAAAGTACAGTACACCATACCCACATGTTTTTTAGTGAGTTGTGCACAATTTGAAAGATGTACGTCTTCAGTAGCAAGCAGTGGGTTTGAGGTGGTGAGCCGCAGACAGCTGGGGGAGTGGGAGTGGGGTTTTTGGGAGACACAATAACACATTGTGTCGGACTTTTCATGGGATTTGTTCACTAAAACAAAAATGTTTGAATATCCCCACCCGTACCCTTTACAGTCATTGTGGCAGGCTGAAGGCGGTGCGAATATTCTTTCAAAACTATTCAAACCAGCAGCGGTGCAATCTCATTTTAAATTTTTAATAAGAGGTTGGAGGGCCAACTGACGGGATCCTCCTGACCCTCAAATGCCAATCATCTGAGAGTGTGTTGAACTGGCCTAGAGTCACGCTAAGCTGTTTCCTTGAGTTCCCTTTCAGCGTAAAGCCCTGAGTGAATATGAGTCCCCCATCATATATGTCTTGGGCTTTTATTGTGAAAGGTAAGAATATGAGGAGTGGATCTGGTTTTGGAGTTATACAGTTGACCATCCTTGTTTGAACTACAAAGTCTCCATGTCATTGTATTAAATTATTAAATATATCTGTTTGGCACAATGTGATTGGTTTATGAAAACTCAACTTCACCAATCTTGTAATATATTCCCGTTCCGTGTGAAGGTACTCATGACAGAAACAACTAAATAAATAAAAAAGCAATGCCCCCGGTGCATCTCAGAGTGTCTGCCCTTCCTGTGTTACACTGTGATTCCCGCTCTGCGTCATGTTCACCCAGCAGATACGCGGGGTGGGGGGTGGGAGGGGCTTCTTTGACACTGATGTAATTTAGTTGGCAGCTGCTCTGAGGGGAGGGCTGGCCGAGGGGAGGTCGGGGATCTGTGGAGGGCTTGTGGGGGGGGGGGGGGAGTCAGGGGTTAGAGGTCAGAATGATGCCCGGCCTGGAGCTGGCCCCTAAGCAGCTGCCCGACCCCATCACCCAAACCCCACCACCTCCCCTCCACCTTCATGCATACGACCCGCCCCCCTGGCACTCTCACCGCAAATGATCTGTTATTCCCTTTGATGTCTTTCCTCTGGGAGGCGGTTATCAAAAAAATAAGGAGGGAAAAAAATAGGTGGATGAAAAAAGAAAGGCGTAAACACCACCTGTTCATATCTGACAACGGGTACCAGCGGAAAGGTGGTCTGCAGGCGTGTCATAATATGGGGGGGAAGGATTACAAAGGGGTGAAAAAACAAAAACAAACGGCATCGAGGAAGGCATGACGAGGGAAGCGTGTGCGTGCCACTGTAGACGGAAAATAATTACTCTTTCATGTGCGGAGAACGACGGCAAAGAGAATTGATAGATATTATGGATTGATATATAATAAACCATTATTACACGCAGACAAGGCGAGTACAATGTCAGCCCGGCTTCACCGTACTGCTGAAAAATGATAACAATGGTGCCGGAGCCAAACTGAAATGAACCCGGGGCTCCGCACGCCGTCTGAAGCGAGCGCGCTAATGACAGAGCTGACAGATCTAACCCGACGACGCTCTTTCTTCTCATCCTCAGTCCACACTGGCTTTTTGGTGATATAAAGCTTCCCCATTAAATATGGAAATTTCCCTTTTTCTTTTCCGGTGACAGATACTTCACAGAGGGGGGCTGATGGCATGGCTGGCAGTTTTTTTTTTTGGAAGGGGAAGTGGCAGATTTTGATTAATGCGACCTTATCTGGTTGCGCACATGGAGGCAGAAGAGGGGTTGCTGAGCTTGGCGGGGGCGGATGGCTGCCTCTTCTTCTTCTTCTTCTTCTTTTTCTAGACCTCTCTCTCTGCGCTCCGTTTGAAACACTTTCACCCGCTCGCTCTCGTTTCCGCCACTGCTGTTGCTTCCCAACCCCCGGCGTGGTTCGCTCGCTCGCCCGCACTCCATCTTCGTCCTCACGTCAGCCATGCTTCGCCACCTTGTAGTCCTTTTGACGTCTTGTAGTCCTGAACCGCTGTGCGGCCTTCTGATAATTTCTCTTCACCCTCGGCCTTCTCTTCACCTCCTCTGTGTCTATATTCTCTTTTCCAATCCATTCTATCATTAATTTTGTATCTTCTTCTCCTGAGTGTGCGGTGCTCCCCCCCCAACGTCGCTCCATCACCACCTGGCCTGCTTCCAATGCTTTTAGTGAGCGCTATCTGTCAAGCTATGAATAATACAGGCCCAAAGCTGCCGTTAGCTTGCTAGCTAGCGATGTGGAATCCAAATGAGGTCTACAAGCAGGAAGAGAGCACTTGACTTCTAGCTCGCTGCCGCGCGCTCCCCGACCAAGACAGGCAATTACTCAGCCCACAGCCCCAGCTGCAGCCGTGGCAATCACAAACGCACACACACAGACACAGACAGACACACACACACACACACACAGACACACACAGACAGACACACACACACACACACACACGCTACATGCATGTAGAAGCAGACAAGCGCGCCTGATCCGAATAATGCCAACACTTGTCTATGCAGAGACTCAGAGTCTGAAAACTTTCTTTCTATATGTGACGGAAAAATCCATGTCAGCATCTGTTCTGGCTGGCGCAAAGAAAAACAGCAAATATATATATATATATATATGAAAAGCATTTTTGACAGTGATTTCATGGGGGGATGATGATGGAATCACGGCATTGATTATGGGTCCAGAAACAAGATACAAGCAAACAAAATGATGGAAAGCAGATCTTTGTTGCTGAGGGAAATTTAAAAATGGTTTTGCGTATATTTTTTGGGTTGTTGAGAGAAACAAGCAATTTAAATTGAAATATGCCAACTCAAAAACCAAACGCCATGAAAGAGCTAATGAATCACATTTAAAACTCTTCTCTTAACCTACAAAGCCTTGATTGGTGATGCACCATCATATCTTAAGGAGCTTGTTGTACCATATTGCCCCACTAGAGAGCTACGCTCACTAAATGCGGGACTACTTGTAGTTCCTAGAGTCTTAAAAAGTAGAATGGGAGCCAGAGCCTTCAGTTATCAAGCTCCTCTTTTATGGAACCAGCTTCCACCTTCAGTCCTGGAGGCAGACACAGTCACCTCATGTAGAGTAGACTGAAGACTTTCCTCTTGATAGTCTTATAGTTAGGGCTGAAGCAAGGTCACCTAGCTGGTTACAGGCTGCTGGGGGACGTTTTAGGATACACTGAGCACCTCTCTCTTCTTCTCTCTCTACTTATGGATGCATTTTCATCTCTCCATCACACATTATTAACTCTGCTTCCTCCCCGGAGTCCTTTTGACTTCACGTGTCATAGGGTCCATTGGACCTGGCTGGGTCTGATACCATGGCCCTGTTGATGCCCCGCCCACTCCTCCTCTCCTCCTCTCCTGCCTGATGGTTCATGGAGGTCTGGATCGTGGTCCATGCAGACTACCGACTTTTCATACACTCTGTCAAACTCATTGAATGTGTTGTAACTCTGTAATGATTCCTTCTGGTCACATGACATCTATTGCTTGTACCCATCCTGGAGAGGGATCCTCCTCTGTTGCTCTCCTGAAGGTTTCTTAATTTTTTTCCCCTGTGAAGAGTTTTTTCTATTTCTTGGGAGTTTTTCCTGATCCCTATGTGAGGTCCTGGGACAGGGATGTCGTATGTGTACAGACAGTAAAGCCCTCTGAGGCTAATTTGTAATTTGTAATATTGGGCTATACAAAATAAACTGAATTGAATTGAACGGTGTTCTAGCAGTGTGTATTTAAGATGCCGCGGAGCTCCAAAGATCCATTAATTAATGGCGGAGTCACTTCATCATCTTTTATCTGTTGATTAAGGGGAACACGTTGCGCACCTTTATCGCACTCGTCCCACCGTCATGGCAGCGGGCTGAGAGGGCTATCGCGCACATCGGGCATATGACACATGTACGGGTCACATAATTAGTTTTGCGCCGAGGCGTCCCGGGGTGACGGTGTTAACCCATCCATCATTGCGTCTAATCATTCGCTGGTGTATGTAATTACAGAGCGCTAGGCAACGACAGGCTTCACAGGTAAAAATAGTCATGCAGGATGAGAGAATTCTGCATGTGTTTCGCATGTGTGTGTGTGTGTGTGTGTGTGTGTGTGTGTGGCTGTGTGCACATATGCATGCCAGCATGTATTGTGGTAATGAGATCTAGTTAGTGATGCTCCAGAGTGTCTTATTAACAAATAATCACAGAGCTCCTTTGTTTCTTTTGTTGTTGTTTTTTGTTGTTGCTTCTCCTCCTATCTATTATTCACACCTCACAGATTTCCTCATGATTCATTTATAGGAGCATCTTGTGCAACCTAGAAACTAAATGTCAGCCAAAACATCACTATCGGATGGTGCCGTGTGTGTACGAACAACGACATGTTTCCTTGTGCATGTGTGTCCCATCGCTCACAGGAAGTACGTCCACCCTCAACATGTCCCGCATCAGATACACAACGGCAACAATCCAGCTAGATTGTGTTAATATTCTGCAATATAGTGCCCTCTGTATGAGCACGCACGAGCTTGAACGACAGAGGGCTATTGAAATAGATGAGTTGGATTTTGCCGGATCAGTATCAAGGGCTGTAGTGAGGCCATTCTGCCATTCAACATCCCCACCCCCCCCCCCCCCCACACACACACACACACATCCCCCCGCCCCACCTCGTTGTGAGACCAGCATGACCCCCTGTGTACTTTAGCTGGATCTGAAATTGCCATGTTGAAGAGAGGTACTCAGCTGGGAACGCTGCTCTACATGTGAAGTAGGTTGTGTGTGTGTGTGTGTGTATGTGAGACTTGCATGTCTACAATTGTGTCGGTTGGCATTGAGCGACCCTATGTAGGTGTGAATGTATGTGTGAATGTGTGTGTCAGAGTGCCGCCCTTTGCCTCTCTCTCTCTCTCTCTCTCGCTCCAGGTGAAGAGCCTCTCCTGGAGGCCCTGATCCAGTCGAGGCCCCTTGAAGCCAGGCTGGCAGCACTCTACCCAGATAGAGGTAAACAGCTCCTCATCCGTCTTAGCGGCAAACACTTAGCGGACCATCAGACAGCAGCCGCAAGGGGCTTGGCAGCAGCAGCAGCAGCAGCAGCAACGCCCTGCACGACAAGGAACTCTACTGCATTCTGTATCGACTCCCAGGATGTCGCTTTCTCTAAATAAGTCGGACAAAAGATTATTAAGATTAGGGAAGTTATACTCATAAGACTACTTGAGTTCACATTTATACTGGTCCTGATATGTACAGTCATACATGTTTCCAGTACCGTGAACACACGGGCCTCAGTATTGCACAAGACCTCATTGGGACAATCAGTTTTCTCTGTTCAAGGAGCAAAAACATGGAGCTGTCTCCCAACAGAAGTGAAAATGGAACACAATTTTAATGTTTTACAAAACCCCTGTCAACACACTTGTACTTTGTGTATGTATCTGATTCTGTATTTTCTTAAAGTTTTGTTGACTAAACCTAACCAAGTAGTGTTGTCGCCTGAACCTTACCAAGTATCCCCTCATAACCTTCCCCCACTTCTCGAAATGTGCAATATCCCCATATAACTGTCCCCTTTCCCCTCTTTCTTCTCACAAGCTAGAAACAGCACTCAGCACTAGCCTATTTATTTATGTATTAACCTCTGCCCTCTCCTTTATTATGTTGATAACCTGTTTTTAAAAACTACCACCTTATGTACAGTGTGTTTTTTATATTTTTTATATTTTTTCTTCTTCTTCTTCTTATTATTATTATAGTGTGTTTGTACCTCTGTTGACTCGGAGAGCCCTGTAAAACAATTCCAATGTGTCTGGACCATTGGTCTAGGCACAAATGGCAAATAAAAAACCTTGAACCTTGAAAGTAATTGTGTTGCCTAAACCTGACCAACTTGTTGTGTTGATTAAACCTAAAAGGAAGTCAGGTGACGGAGCACCCAGCTACAAAGTGTGTGTCCAGCGTAGTTTATACTCGCCACAGTAAATCCTGCACGAGTTCGTCGTGCCAGGGAATGACGTACGTATGTCTAATATCAAACGCTACAGCGCCCAGCGGTCTGGACAAAGCTTGAGGAGGAGATCGAGCTGCTGGACAAAATAACTTTGCATTAGATATCATGCAAATCGTTGTGTGAGGCGAAGACTGCATTGCTGGTTTTGGTCCTTATTAACGACATTTGTTGACAGTGACCAAAATATAGCATATGACAAAGTAATGTGGGCCGATAAGAAACCGGTTTCTATAGTGACCACAGTAGATGTTGCCCGTCGGTTATTTCTTCGCCTCACAATGTGTTCAAACCAATGAGCTCTACCATGAGACTCATTGTGCCACTCTGTTGGTTGCTTGCTGCTCTCCTATCTGTCTGAGTGCTTTGAGAGCATGACATCGTAGAGAGAGCAGAGATGGCTGTGTGTGTGTGTGTGTGTGTGTGTGTGTGTGAAAGGGAGTACATAGCATCCCAACTGTAGAGACGGCAATTAAGTGTCTCTCCCTTTACACTCCAATAGTACTGCAGACCCATTACCTCGCTGTGCATGCTTGTGTGTCTACCAGTATGTGTGTGTGTGTGTGAGTGTGTTTGATTGTGTGCGTGCACGGGGCTACAAATGTATTTCCGAGCCATTCCTCCAATCGTCTCCGCGCTCCCACGCGACTCAGCCCTCAACCTTTCTGTTTCGATCCTTTTCCCATTCATCATCAGCTTCCCTCCCTGTCCTCCTGCCAGAGGTCTCTGCTAAGGTGTAATTTAGCTCCCACTGTTCTCTAATTTCTGCCTTTGTCAGGAGGGGCGTGGCTGCCCCCCCAGACACCGCGGATACAATCTGTCAATCATTTCTCCCATGCAGCCAAAGTGAGAGTAATTGTTAAGTCTGCCCGGCGTGGGTTGGATTGAATACACCCTCTTGCTTTGGCACTGAGAAAAATATGTATTTCAGAGACAAGGCCAGGTAGATTTGTGAGGCTATTATTGTTGCTAAGGACAGAGTGAGGGCTCCCCTCATTTCACCTTTCGTCTCGTCTAATCTCTTTGCCTTTCCTTTACTTCCATCCTCAGTCCTCTACCCCCTTTCGATTGGCATATTCATTTTTTCATTCAAAAATTCCTTTTTCCATGGTTATCAAAGCTCGACTCCCTAACCTGCCGTAACTCTGCTGTCCTGACCCGATGGCTCACCACACGGCTCTCTCCACTATCAAATACATTTGAAATGATCTGATGAAAGGAACATCAACCCAACATTAACACAGTGCCTGTCACGATTTTCTTTTTTTGTTAGAGTCCTTGAAAAGCTTCAAGCTAAACTGGTGCTAGCAGTTCCTCTGCCTTCGCTGTCCTCGTTAAATTATTGAAAGTCCCCTGGTTACATAACATGTTGATTCATTTTCCTGTTTCCCTTTTCATTTCAGGAACCACTTACCTGTTTCTGCTTTTACTGAATACATTCTGTGGATTTGGGCATTCCCATAAAGCAAATTCACACCACAAAGATGATCAAGGGCATCGATTCCCAAGACCCCGTTTGCTTACAACTTCTCATGCCGTTTCTAATTAATGTCAGCCACTGCTGCTTTTGTAGGCACCTGAGTCAATCACCTGTATCAACGTTGATGAATCTCCAATGCAACGCCAAGCGAGCCCACACATTAATGCCCCATCAACCTTTCTTTGTTCCTGGGCCGATAAATCAGAGTTAACAATATGTCCCACGCAGACTTCACCACTGACCCGGCAACCTTCATGAAGGACAGCAATTGTGATTGTGTTACTTTAGCTGACCTGGGAGCAGCGTCCCGTACAGTATGCAGATGAAGTGCACTGTAGTCCTGGACATCTGGTGGGGAGATCGTTCCTTATAGCGGTGGTTAAAGGCGACATAACCTGTAACTGATGCAGGATGTAGATTAGTGCAATTGTCTCATGGAAATATGGATTTAGATAAGGTCCTACCCCCCCCCCCCCACACACACACACACACACCTTTAGTTACAGTTGCTTTGCCTGCCAACATTTTGGTTCTTTCACGGCTCAAAGTGGCAGATTGTATCAGCTGATTAAGCTAACATTAGCTCCATGACGTCTCCAGAATTCAGAGCATCAAACCAGCGACATATTGAGAGACGTTGAGGCAATAGAAATGCTCCCAATCACATATATTACACCTTTAAAATGAGAACCTTGAATATGGACCAGTTAATCCATGTAGAACACCGACCAATAGCATTACAGTTGCATTGCAGTGCAGCACTAATTCGTCCTTGTGCTACAAATATTTTTTCTTTTGTACAGTACACAGAAAAACATGGCGAGAGGGCTCAAGGAACGTCTCGTGTAACTTTGACTGGGTTTGCTGGACGGAAGCTATTAATATACCTGCTGGCTGTTGAAGTAGCATTAACACACAACTACTAACGAAGCTAGTGTGTTAGTTAGACGGGCTAACAGTGGAGGAACACAGTTTTATCCTCACAAATGTTCACTCTCACTATGATTCAGTGTGTAAAGGAAATACATCATAGACTTCTATACAACCAGAGTTGCTGTCTGGTTTAGTTTCAGCTGCTACGGCTGTAATTGGACACAGATCGGAGGAGGGGTTTAGCAAACGGTCAAGGGAGCAACCAGATCATACTCTTGTTTTAAAATGTCCAACGATCATGTGATAAAGTGCTGTTAATCCGCAACAGCGGACATGTCGTTGGTCTATTATGCGCCACACTCACGCACACACATACACACACACACACACACACACACACATGCAAATACACAGACAGTATAGAAACCCAACCTCACCCCCTTGGGTGAGTGTCTACAGAGTCTTATGGCATTGCAGGGCCTCTGAGGGTATTGAAACATTCAAAAGCTGCGCGTGAAGCGGAGAGAGGATGTGGCGCCGTGGATGGTGTGCCGCCGTCTAAAGGCTAGTGGGGAGAAGAAAAAAAGGAAGGTGGGGGTAATTAACATATTAATGACCCAACCTTCCTACAGCTTCTGTCGGATAGCCCAAACACTTTGATAAGTATGCAAATGAGCCGCCGCACCATCTGAAGAGGGAATTAGCGCTGCCAGAGACAGCCGAGAGAGATGGGAGGAGTAGGGAGGAAGAGGAAGGAAGGAAGGAAGGAGCAAGGAAGGGAAGGAGCAAGGAAGGGAGAGAAGGCGTGTTAGTGCGGAAAGGGGATCTGAAAAGAGGCAGGAAGAAGGAGCAGAAGAGGAAGGAAGAGAGGCGTGAGTGAGATAGGAAGGAGTCTCAGGCGTGCCGATGAACTGATATCCTCATGTTTCTATTAGACGTCTTTAATTATTTGCCATGCACGGTTGGTTAATGTGTGTGTGTGTGTCTGTGTGTGTCGTATTAGACATAGACGCCGAGCGAAAAGACACTTTTGGTTCTCGTGCTGGCCAGATCGATATGCCAGCGGCCAGTCGGCAGAATGGCTGCAGGCGCTCAGACCAGTGGGCATACAGGCTCTGCAGGGGGGGGGGGGGGGGTTGGGGGAGGGGGGGCTCGACCTCGAGTAGACAAGGGCAAGTAATTATAACATGGAACGATCTCACTCATTCTACCACTGAGGAGAATGGCCAGTAATACGGATGAGGGAGAGCACCACGGGAGAGCAAGTGTTCAATGTAGCTGAGACAAAGGGAATGGGGGGGGGGGGGGGCAGTGTGTGTGTGTGTGTGTGTGTGCGATTGGGAGCGACACCAAAGGATTCACCAACACGCTCACGTCACATTCCACATTTCTGTTGAATAATGAAGGTGTTTCATGAAGTCGATGGCTTCCTGTTCGGCCGTGTTTCAGCTCTGACGCGACGCCTCTCTCGTCCGGCCGGTCGGCGACGAGAGCTCAACCGTATGTCTTTTGTGTGAAAGCGGGACTCTGACAAAAAAATGAGGGGCTTTAGCTGTCATCCACCTTACTTAACTGTTCTCAACACTTCAGTGCAAAAAAGCACACCGGGGCCGACAACGAACGGCGCTTGCTCAAGGTGAAATCGTGCAAATCTGGATTTGGTTTCCTAAGACGTTTTTTGATTAATGCA